>NW_016107554.1:2439189-2483359 GCF_001604975.1 Cebus imitator
TACACTATGGAATATTACGCAGGCATAAAAAACGATGAGTTTGTGTCCTTTGTAGGGACATGGATGAACCTGGAAACCATCATTCTCAGCAAACTGACAGAAGAGCAGAAGATCAAACACTGCATGTTCTCACTCATAGGTGAGTGTTGAACAATGAGAACACATGGACACAGGGAGGGGAGCACTACACACTGGGGTCAGTTGGGGGGAGTAGGGGAGGGACGGTGTGGTGTGGGGAGTTGGGGAGAGATAGCAAGGGGAGAGATGCCAGATGTAGGTGATGGGGAGGAAGGCAGCAAATCACACTGCCACGTGTGTACCTGTGCAACAATCTTGCATGTTCTTCACATGTACCCCGAAACCTAAAATGCAATAAAATAAATAAATGGAAAAAAAAAAGAGTTCAAGACCAGCCTCTCCAACATGGTGTAACCCTCTCTACTAAAAATACAAAAATTAGCCTGGTGTGGTAGCAGGCACCTTCAATACCAGCCATTTGGGAGGCTGAGGCAGAAGAATTATTTGAACCTGGGAGTTGGAGCTTTCAGTGAGCAGAGATCATCTCATTGAACTCGAGCCTGGGCAACAAGAGCGAGACTTTGTCTCAAGAAAAGAAAAAAAAATAAATCAGAGCCGAAATAAAGACACAAAAAAATAAAAGATCAACAAATCAGGAATTGTGTGTGTGTGTTTTTTTTTAAATAAATAAATAAATAAAATAGATCACTAGCTAGACTAACAGAGAAGAAAAAAGGGAAGTTCCAAATAAATGCAATTAGGAATGACAAAGGGAATATTACTATTGACCCCATGGAAATAAAAACAACCATCAGAAACTATTATAAATTTACACGCACAAACCAGAAAACCTGGAAGAGATGGATAAATTTCAAAACACATACACCTTCCCAAGACTGAGCCTGGAAGAAACTGACTTCCTGAATAGACCCAAAATAAGATCTGAAATTGAATCAGTAATAAATAGCGTAGCAACCAAAACAAAAAAAGCCAGTGACCTGATGGATTCACTGCCAAATTCTACCAGATGTACAAAAAAAAGTTGGCATGATTCCTATAGAAACTATTCCCAAAAAATTGAGAAGGGGCTCCTTCCCAGCTCATCATATAAGGCTAGCATCATTCTGATAATGAAATCTGGCAGAGACACAACAAGAAATGAAAACTAAAGGCCAATACCTTCAAATAACATCAGTGCTAAAATCCTCCACAAAATATTTGCAAACCAAATTCAGCAGCACATCAACAAGCTAATCTACCATGATCAAATAGGCTTCAACCCCACAATGCAAGATTGGTTTGACGTCTGCAAATTAATAAGTGTGACTCATCACATACACCGAACCAAAGACAAAAACCACATGATATCTCGATTGATACAGAAAAGGCTTTCAATAAAATTCAACCCCCCTTCATGTTAAAAACTTTCAATAAAGTAGGTGTTGAAGGAACATACCTCAAAATAATGAGAGCCCTCTGTTTATTGAGTTCATACTTTGTGCTGGGCATATTTCTAGGTGTATGAATACAGAAATGAACAACATTAAAACAAAGCAAACAAAAATGATTCTACTCTCAGCGAGAGTTTAAGGAACTGCCTGAAGTCACAAAGCTCCTAAATGATGGAGCTGGAATTGAAACCTAGACTGTGTGATCCATGCTCTTCACTGCTAAGCTGTGGTGCTTTTCTTTTAAAAAATTAATACCTTTAATTTTAAAGAAATTTTGGGTTTATAGAAAACTTGAGTGGAAATTACAGAGAATTCTGAATCCATTCACTGCTCAATCATGTTTCTTGACTTTGGATGCAGAAAGCAATGGAAAATGAATAAAACATTAGTATACCTAAAGAAAGTCCCCTCTTATCTCTATACTTGCATTATAATAAAGTAACTGAAAATTTCCATTATCTTAAGTTATTCATTAATTCTTTCAACACATATTTACAGAACCTCTCCCATGTGTCAGGCTACTCGAAGAGAGTGATGAATTAACAGACATGAACCCTGACCTTATAGAGTTTATCAAAGAATATAAACCTTGGTACGGACAATATCAGGAATGAATATCTAATTACAGAAGACAGAAATATTAAAAGACAATGTGGCAACCATTTTAAAATCCGAGTTCTTTGTGAGGCAGTAACATTTCAGTGACACCTGGAGGATGAAGAATAGTTAACCTTGCAAAGAAAAGAGGAAAGGGCAGTTCAGGGAAGGGGATCAGCACACACAAACTTACTGAGGAGGCTAAGAATTTGAAGGTTTCAAAGTATAAAGAGCTGAGTTGGTAAAGGAAATGAAAAATGACTGAACTGAGAGATAAGAAAAAAGCCAGGAGAATTTGTTGTCACAAAAATCAAGAGAAATATGGTCACATAAGGTCAAGTAAGTTTAAGATTTTTTAAAAGGTCCGTTGGAGGATGTTTGTGACCTTTCATTTTTTGATATCAGCATTAACACAAGGGTTGCTATAAATGGTTTTCTAAAAAATTTCAAGTGCATGTTTTCTTATCAAGAGCCATGCTGTCAAGGTTCTGCGTAAAGAAGTGTCTAGTTAATGGCAAATTGTAATGTTATCATAGGTGTGTGTAGATAATAATGATGAGCAGTTGAATATGCAAGGAAGAGAGAAGAGTCACTAGAAAAGAAAGTGCATTCAGGGAGTTCTTCTTTCCTTTGCTTGAGACCAATTAGAGAAAGTTAAAATGCTGTTTTCAGAAATCTAGCAGAGAGGGAGAGGCTGAAAATGCAAGTAGGAGGAGACTACTGAGGTGGTAGAAATGTTAATTTCTGGATACCCGTAGAGGGAGTGGCCTCTGCTAGAAGAACCTCACTTACTCCAAGAACCTCACTGACTCCAAGGTTATTAGAAGGAAAAAGAAAAGATGAGTAAAGGTTTAGGTCAGTTGTAGATTTGATGACAATATCAATTATATTTTCTATGAAACATGAAGTGCATAATTAGTATGGAGTGAGAAAGGTCAGGCACTTGAAGTCAGTAAATGGGTTGTGGAGAGTGGGAAAGTGAACTCAGAAACGGTAAATATGCCAACCAGTGTTGGGCAACCATTTGAACTAATGACTAGGAATTTATAGTGAGATCAGCAAATTAGAATTGAATTTCACTGAGCCTAGAACTGAAATGAGAGTAGTTTACATACAGTTTCACCCTCAAGTATCTTGATATTATATCCAGGGCTGGTCCAGTATTTCTACAGTTATTAAGAGCCCAGACCCACTCTGTTTGACACCCTGCGTCCTCCATCATTTGACTTCCATTTCATGGCAAAGATGGATGTTCTGTTCCAATCAGCAAGAGAGGGAAAGAGACAGATAGAGTACGTCTATGCCTCTTTTAAATTTATTCTGAGCAAGTGAGATAATTGAAATAATCACTTTGGAAACTAAGCAAGTTGAGGTGTTGAGTCTTACTGTAGGAATGGGGTGACAGGAGAAAAAAAGTCACTGGAAATGAGGAAGTCAAGGATGGAAAATCCAAATTATTAGATAGGTTATTCCCATGGAATATAATATCCAGATTGATAGCCAAATGTAGGGATTAAAGAGAGAGACTTCTGTTGTTTTTCATTTTTCCCCTTAATTTCTATTTCTATAGCTTTCGAGGTACAGGTGTTTTTTTGTTATATGGGTGAATAATACAGTGATGAATTCTGAGATTTTAGTGCACCTGTAATTTGAGTAGTGTACATTATACCTAATTTGTAGGGTTTTTTTCATTCCCAGCCCGCCTTTCCCTGCTCCCCTTTCTGAGTCTCTGAAGTCTATTATATAACTCTGTATGCTTTTGCCTACTCATAGCTTAGCTCCCGCTTATAAGTAAAAACACACAGTATTTGGTTTTCCCCTCTTTTGTTACTTCACTTGGAATGATGACCTCCGGCTCCATCCAAGTTACTGCAACCATATTTTCTTTATCTACTCATTAGTCAGTGAGCACTTAGGTTGGTTGCACATCTTTGCAGTTGTGTATAGTGATGCTATGAACATGTGTGTGCAAGAGTCTTTTTCACGTAATGACTTCTTTTTTTTGGGGGGTGATACCCAGTACTAAGATTGCTGGATCCAATGGTGGATCTACTTTTAGCTCTTCAAGGAATCTCCACACTGTTTTCCATAGAGGTTGTACTAATTTATATTTCCACCAGCAGTGTATAAGCATTTACTTTTTACCATATCTCTGCCAACATCTATTGTTTTTTGACTTTTTAGTAACGGCCATTCTGGATGGTATGAGGTGGCATCTCACTGTGGTTTTAATTTGCATTTCCTTGATCATTAGTGATATTGAGCATTTTTCCATATTTTTGTTGGCCATTGTACATCTTCTTTTGAGAAATGTCCATTCATGTCATTTGCCTACTTTTTAATGAGATTATTTTTTTTCTTGCTGATTTATATTCCTTGAATATTCTGTATATTATATATGTATTCTATATATTATATTCTGTATATTCCTTTGTCAAATGTGTAGTTTGCAAATATTTTTTCTCATTCTATGGGCTGCCTGTTTATTTTCCTGACTATTTTGCTGTGCAGAAGCTTTTTAGTTTAAGTAGATCTCATTTATTTATTTTTATTTTTGTTGTATTTGCTTTTGGGTCTTAGTCATAAATTCTTGCTTAGGCTTATGTCTAGAAAAGTTTTTCCAATGTTGTCTGCTAGAATTTTTATAGTTTCAGGTCTTATATTTAAGTCTTTGATCCATCTTGAGTTGATTTTTGTATATAGTGAGAGATATAGGAATCCAGTTTCATTCTTCTACCTGTGGCTTGCCAGTTTTCCCAGCATCTATTAAATAGGGTGTCCATTCCCAAATTTATGTTTTTGTATGCTTTAGTGAAAATCAACTAGCTGGACGTATTTGGCTTCATTTCTGGGTTCTCTATTCTGTTCAATGGGTCTACTTGCCTACTTTTATGCCAGTACCATGCTGTTTTGGTAACTGTAGCCTTACAGTATTATTTGATGTCTCATAATGTGATACCTCCAAATTTGTTCATTTTGCTTAGGATTGCTGTAGCTATTTGGGCTCTTTGTGGATTCCATATGAATTTTAGGATTGTTTTTTTCTAATTTTGTGAAGAAGGAAGTTAGTATTTTAATAGGAATTGCATTGATTTCGTAGTTTGCTTTGGGTAGTATGGCCGTTTTCATGATATTGATTCTTTCAATCCATGAACATGGAATTGTTTGTGTCATCTATTATTTCTTTCAGCAGCATTTTTTAGGTCTCTTTGAAGAGATATTTTACCTCCTTGGTTTAGTACATTTCTGGTGTGTGTGTGTGTGTGTGTGTGTGTGTGTGTGTGTGTGTGTGTGTTTTCTAGCTGTTGTAAAAAAAAAGTTCTTGATTTGATTCTCAGCTTGGTCATTGGTTAGTGTGTATCAGTGCTACTGATTTGTGTACATTGATTTTGTAACCTGAGATTTTACTGAATTTATCAAATCTAAGAGTCTTTTGGAGGAGGTTTTTAGGATTTTCTAGGTATACAATCATATTATCTGCAAACAGTGAAGTTTGACTTCCTCTTTTCCAATATGCATGCTTTTTCTTCCTTTTTCTTGACTAATTGCCCTGGCTAGGACTTCCATACATATGTTGAATAGTAATAGTGAAAGTGGGCATCCTTATCTTGCTCCTTTTCTTAGGGGGGATGCTTTCAACTATTCCACATTCAGTGTAATGTTGGCTGTGGGTTTGTAATATATGGCTTTTATTCTATTGAGGTAGGTCCCTTCTATGCCTAGTTTGTTAAGAGTTTTATCATAAAGTGGTGCTGGATTTTCGTGAATGCTTTTTCTACATCAATTGAGATGATTATATAGTTTTTGTTTATAATTATGTGATGTATCACATTTATTAACTTGCTTATATTAAACCATCCCTGAATTCCTGGGATGAACCCCACTTGATCATTATGCATTAAGTTTTTGATGTGCTATTGGATTTGGTTAGCTAGTATTTTGGTGAGGATTTTTGCATCTGTGTTCATCAGAGAAATTGATCTTTAGTCTTCATTTTTTGTGTGTGCCCTTTCCTGGTTTTGGAACTACAATGATGCTAACTTCCTAGAATGATTTAGGGGGACTTGTTCTTTCTTAATCTAATTTCAGTAGGATTGGTAGCAATTTTTCTTTGAATGTCTGATAGAATTCAGCTATGAATCTATTTGGTCCTGGGATTTTTGTTGTTGTTGTTGTTGGCAATTTTAAAATTACTGATTTGATCTTGCTACTTGTTATTGGTCTGTTCAGGCTTATAATTCTTTCTGTTTTAATTTAAGAAGGTTGTCTGTTTCCAGGAATTTGCCTATTTTCTCTAGGTTTTCTAGTTTGTGCACTTAAACGTGTTCATAGCAGTCTTGAATAACCTGTTGTATCACTTTTTGGTGTTCTTCGTAATGTCTTTAGTTTCATTTCTAATTAAGCTTATTTGGATCTTTTTTCATCTTTTCTTTGTTAATCTAGCTAATGGTCTATTGATTTTATTTTTTCAAAGAACAAGCGTTTTGTTTCATTGATCTTCTGTATTTTTGTTTGTTTGTTTCAATTTCATTTAGTTCTGCTCTAATTTTGTTATTTCTTTTCTTCTTCACACTTTCAATTTAGTTCTCGTTTCTCTAGTTCCTTGAGGTGTGACATTAGCTTGTCTATCTTTCTCCTTTCACACTTTTTATGTAGGCATTTAGTGCTATAAACATTCTTCTTAGCACCACTTTTGCTGTGTCCCTGAGGTTTTGATAACTTTTGTCATTATTATTATTAAATTCAAAGAATTATTTAATTTCTATATGATTTCATTTTTAGCCCAGATATCATTCAAGAGCAGATTATTTAATTTCCATGTACATTTGTATAATTTTAAGGGTTTCTTTTGGAATTGATCCTAGTATTATTCTATTGTGGTCTGGGAAGACACTTGATATCATTTCAGTTTTTAAAAATTTGTTGAGACTTATTTTGTGACTTATTATATGGTCTATCTTAAAGAATGTTCCATGTGCTGATGAGAAGAATGTATATTCTGCAGATCTTGGTAGACTGTTCTGTAAATATCTGTTAAGTCCATTTGTTCTAGTGTGTCATTGAAGTCTAATGTGTCTCTGTTGACTTTGTGTCACAAATATGTATCTAGTTCTGTCAATGGTGTACTGAAGTGTTCCACTATTATTGTTTTGCAGTCTATCTCAATTTTTAGGTCTAGTAGTAATTGTTTTATGAATCTTGGAGTTCCAGTGTTTGGATTTATATATTTAGGATTGCAATATCTTCTTGTTGAATTGATCCTTTCATTATTATATGGTGACAGTCTTTGTCTTTTTAACATTTTATTTATTATTTTTAAAATATTTTTTATTGTACTTTAGGTTCTGGGGTACATGAGCAGATCAGGCAGAATCGTTGCGTAGTTACATACATGGCAATGTGGTTTGCTTCCTCCAACCCCCTGTCACCTGTATCTGGCATCTATCCCCATATTATCCCTCCCTAACCCCTGCCCACTTTTGAATGGGTTTGTTTTTTTCTTGTAAATCTGTTTTAGTTCTCTGGAGACTCTGGATATTAGCCCTTTGTCAGATGGGTAGATTGCAAAAATTTTTTCCCATTCTGGTGGTTGCCGGTTCACTCTAATGATTGTTTCTTTTGCTGTGCAGAAGCTCTGGAGATTAATTAGATCCCATTTGTCTATTTTGGCTTTTGTTGCCAATGCTGTTGGTGTTTTAGTCATGAAGTCCTTGCCTATGCCTATGTCCTGAATGGTTTTGCTTAGGTTTTCTTCTAGGGTTTTTATGGTGTTAGGTCTTATGTTTAAGTTTTTAGAACTTCATATTGAACCAAAGGAGAACCCGCATAGCCAAGACAATCCTAAGCAAAAAGAACAAAGCAGGAGGCATCACACTACTAGATTTCAAACTATACTACAAGGCTACAGTAATCAAAACAGCATGGTACTGGTACCAAAACAGAGATATAGACCAATGGAACGGAACAGAGGCCTCGGTGGCAATACCACACATCTACAACCATCTGATCTTGGACAAACCTGACAGAAAAAAGAATGGGAAAAGGATTCCCTGTTTAATAAATTATGTTGGGGTAACTGATTAGCCATGTGCAGAAAATGGAAAGTGGACTCCTTCCTGATACCTTACACTAAATGTCTTTGTCTTTTTTTTACTGTTGTTGCTTTGAAATCTGTTTGTCTGGTACAAGAATAGCCATTCCTGCCTAAATTTGATTCCCATTTGCACAGAATAACCTTTTCTAATGTTTTATCTTGAGTTTATATGAATCCTCTAGTGTTAGGTGACTCTCTTTAAGACAGCAGACATTCGGATTGTCTTTTTTTTTTTTTTTTTAATCCATCTGTCATTCTGTATCTATCTTTTAAGTTGATCATTAAGGCCATTTATATTTAATTTTAGTATTGAGATGTGTTCTCTTCATCATGTTAATTGTTACCTAGGTTTTCCTCCATTCTGTTATTGTTATATAGGGCCTGTGAGATTTAAGCCTTCAAGAGGTTCTAGTTTGGTGCATATAAGCCTTTTGTTTCAAGGTTTATAACTTCTTTTAACATTTCTAATAATGCTAGTTTGTCAGTGACAAATTCTCTCAACATTTGTTTGAAAATAACTTTATTTCTCCTTTATTTATGAAACAGTTTTATAAAATACAAAATTATTGATAGACAGTTATACTGTTTAAGGAGGATGAAGATAGGTCACACATCAGTTCTAGATTGTAAGGTTTTTGCTGAGAACTCTGCTGTTAGTCTGATAGGTTTTCCTTTGTAGGTTTCCCAATATTTTTGTCTTACTGCTCTTAGAATTCTTTTCTTCATGTTGACTTTTAGATAGCCTCATGAGTATACGCCTTGGTGAAGATCTTTCTACAGTGAATTTCCCAGGAGTTCTGTGAGCTTCTTGGATTTGGAAATCTTGATCTCTAGCCAGGCAAGGGAAGTTTTCCTCAATTATTCCATCAAATAAGTTTTCCAGACTTATTTTTTTTCCTTCTCCCTTAAGAGCATCAATTATTTGTAGGTTTGGCCATTTTACATAATTGTGTATTTCTTGGAGAATTTGTTCATTTATTTTGATTTTTTTCTTTTGTCTGATTGTATTAATTTAAAAGCCTGTATTTGAGCTTTGAAATTATCTCTTCAACTTGTTCTAGTATATTCTCATAACTTTCCATGGCATTTTGTAATTTCCTCAGTGTGTCTTTCATTTCCAGAATTTCCAGTTGGTTTCTCCTGATGATATCTGTCTCTCTATAACGTTTTTCATTCATATTTCAAACTACTTTTAAGATTTTCTTTCCAATCATTTTCACCTGTTTCTGATATCTCCTTGGGTAACTTAATAATTTATCTTCTGAATTTCTTATGTAGTATTTCAAAGGTTTCATCTTGGTTTGGGCCCATTGCTGGAGAGCTAGTGTGATCTTTTAAAGGTGTTATAGCACCCTGTTTTGTCATATAACCACAATTTGTTGTTGTTGTTGTTTTTCCTTCTCATTTGGATAGACTATTTCTTCTAATTATTCTCAAATTTATGTTTGATTTCACTATGTTTCCTTTTTGTTTGTTTTTAAATTTATTTTTTACCTTAAAGAGGATACTTTAATGCTTATAGTTAATTATAGCCTAATTTGGTTCTTGGTGCTTTCAGGATGAAGACTATGTAGAGTTCTTTGGTTATAGAGAGTCTTTGTATGATGGCTTTCCCATGTGCTTGTTGTAGTAGCAATCAATGTACTCAATGTATAAGCAAGTTCACTATCTCCTTATGGGTTGAAATGGTAGAAGTCTTTAAAAGCTTATCTCGTTCCTTGATTGTGTGTACTTTTTTAATTTATTTTCCCCAAATGTTGTATTTACTGGTTTGATGGTTTAGGCTTCAGGCCAGTAGGTGAAGTGTCCCTGTGTAGGAACCACTTGTGGATAAAGCAGGTGGATAAATGAAGTCCAAGCCTTGACAGAGGTGGCTAGAGGAACTCTCAGTGAGTTGCACTGAGGTCATATCAGAGAGAAGGATTGGAACCACCTCCATTCCACCTCATAGATATACTCCTGTCCCAGAGCTGTGCCTGTTCAGATCAAACAGGCACCTATTTTCTTCTGTAGAAATGTTGATGTTGCAAGTAGAGAGGAACTGTGACTCTGTTTCTTGGGCAAGCTTGAACCTGGAGGGTGCTCCTCCTCTGGGGATGCAGTCACCCTGACATGTTTCAGAAAGGTTGCCTCTGGTTGCACCCTCACCAAGCTCCTGTGGGAAAAAACCCAACTTTGCCTACAGTGGTGGACAAGCAGGGAAAGACTTCTTCTCCAAGACCTTTCGCACACACCAGGAATGTCTGACTGTTGGGACAAAGCTGAAGGCTTTGTCTGCTGAGCCCAACTATGCCTCTGCTGAAAGAAGCTTCCCACCAGTGGAAAGATCTGGTGCTCAAGTCCTGCCCTCCACATTCCTTTGTCCCACAAGATTTTCCCTCAATGTAGTTAACTCCCCCTTCCCCTAGGATTGGGCACCCCTCGGAGCTAGATTACTGTGAGTGTTGTTGCCTCTCTGGGTCTAGCTGAAGTTGCCACACTCCAGGCTCATGCTAAGAAAAGTCTGCAAGTGATTTGGCGATGCGACCTGTTCTCAAGGTTCCAGCAGTGAGTAGCAGCACCATCTCTAATGGAGATGACAGGGGAGTGATGTAGACTCTGAAATTCCTTGGTTATTGATAACCTTAATGTGTTAGCTTTCCTTAATGCTGGTGATATTAGTAATGAACTGATCACACAGACAGAATCAGGACCTCCTCGTTAACCAGAGGGGTACAAGCAGTGGTGATAGCTGATATTGTGCAGCTGTTTTCTCCTCCCTGCGCACAGTGTTATTCTTTCAGAAGATGCTATAATGGACTGTGTTCGTCGGCCTCCAGCCAGAAAGTGGCACTTTCAAAAGAGCCCCGCTATGGTAGCAGTGGGATTTTTGCTCACCTTGTATTGTCCAGGGTGGACCCTCTGGTATCTCAGGCAATGGTGAGAGCCATGTAGCTCCCAAGAGATTCTGTTGTTTGTGTTAAGCTACCAAGGCAGGTGGCAGGGCAAAGCCAGTTGGGGTTTGGGTCAGGAGGGTTTGTGCTGAGTTTCCACATGAGGGCAAGCAGCAGTCCCTGTGAGTGTTGGGGTATGGGAGTGGTTTTCAGGCCACTAGGTTGATGTTCCAGAGGGGAGCAGTGCTGCCTCTATTGCATAGAAGAATTGGCACAGGGGGTGGGGAGTAGCAGGCGGTGGTCAGCCCCACACAGTTCCCACACACTTGGTGAGGCCAGTTCACTCCCGCAGTGTTCCAATGGCGGCAGCAAGCTGAGTTCTGGTCAGCTGTAATCAGAACTTGCAACTGTCTGGAGTCATAAGCTTTACCAGTGGAGACAGCAATGGAGTTTTCAGGCCACCTGCCTTCCCCTCCCTGTTGGCTGCAAAGCTGGGTGCCTGACTACTACAGTGGCAGCTCCTACACTTTTCCCCCTTTTCACTCCCCCTTGCCCCGGCCCTGGCCAAGGGAGCTGTTCTTCACTCGAACTTATATCATGAAACCCTGTTGGGGGCTTCTTTCAACCTGAAAATACTGCCTGAATGTTTTGGCTGTCCTCTGCAGGGCTCCCTGTGAAGAACAGTAAGAAATGGCTGCCCTCAGTCCACGCTGGGGTCTGGGAATGCATGCAAGGGTCTTCCTGCTACTGCTCTTGCTGTTATACTCCAGGACACTCAAGTCAGCTCCTGTGCTGAGTGGGGTTATGGCCTTCCCCTATAGCCTGGACTTTTGTGGTCCCTGGTTGGGGTGTGTATCCTGAAGGCAGATTCCCCATTTCACTCTCTGGGGACTCACAGAATTTAGCCTGACTCACATCATATGCTGCAGCCTCCTGCTTCCTTCAAAATGTCTGTAGATTCCTTTGGTTTTCCTGTACAGTTCCTGTGTCACTTTTGGAAAAAAAAGTTCACAATGTGAATCTCTACACAATATGTTATCCTTTTAAGTGGGAGAGTTATGCTAGCAATGTCTCTAATCAGCCATCTTAGAAAAAAAAACACCTATTTTTAATAATTTTTATAATTTGGAAGATCCAAATCTAATTCTGATTTTCTTCACAAATATGACCTTTATTTTACTTTAATGCTTTACTTAAATTATGAAGTATGCACATAGTATAAAATATTCCAACTACATAGAAAATTATACGTTTAAAAGGACAAAGGTCTTTTTTTTCTTCACCTTTCCATTCCTAGTGCCACACTTTAGAGACAATTTTGTTTAAATCTGTCCAGAGTCTCCTTGGTGGTTAATCCAAAAATTTAATACGCTATGGTAATTTCTATATTTGTTTATCACCTTTATATAGTATCTGTTGACTTCATGATAAAAAAATTTAAGAATTTAACAGAGTTATAATTCCAACAACCTCCTTTTCCCCTGTGCTTCCTGATTTTGTTAGTAATATTATTTTTGTTTTAAAACACTTAATCATCTATTTCTTGATCCTAAACTTTGGACAGTTCTACTACATCTACTACATAGTATAAGGAGGTTAGTGTCCCTCCCTGATCCTTCTGTCACCCTCTTTCACCTCCAACTACTAGGATTAACATGTCAAGAATTCTGGGTTTCAAATCTTGTTCTATAATTACAATTCTTCAACGCTTTATCCATAAGTTGATATAAAACTTTAAAGATGTTACAAATAGAATTTACAATTGTATGATAATATTAATCTTACAATCAAAATGAAAAGTAAAGTGTCTAATCTCATGGGATGGAATCTGTGTTCTTCTCGAAGACAGTTTTTGCACAACCCTCCAATTTCCTAATCTAAATTAAAATGCCTAGTGTGTAGGCCTATGATTCGACTGCCGTTCTGTCTTTGTTGTTATTTTAAATTTCATTTCTAAATTAATTCCATTGCTTCCGAGATATCATAATTTCTCTTTCCTATATTTCTCTCTGTTTGCTAAAGTCAATTTTTATTTTTTTAATATTAGAAAGAAAAGATGGAAAGTAAATTTTCAGAATTCTTTCATGTAACTCTGGATTAATAGTTGTTATTGCTCCGTTTATTCCCTAACATGAAATGTTGATAATGAGAAATAATTTTGATGCCATTTTTATTCTTATTCCTTTATAAATAACACAATCTTTTTTTTTTTTTCAGGAAGGGTAGGACATTCTTCTAGCAGAGTGCTAACCTCTTATCAAGAAGTATATGCCCCAAACTTTTCTCATTGATTTTGGAGTTGAGATGAATTTTCTCTTTGTTCAGTTTATCTCTCCGTTTTCTTTGTTCTCTTTGAATAATTTTTAAATTAGTTTTTGGACATTCTAAATCTATCTTCCATGTCTCTTAATGTTTCCTTAATACTTCCCTTCTTTTTATCTTTTTGGACTATGTTCTAGTTTTCTTTGAATTTGTGTTACGTTTTATTATGTCTCTCAGCTGTGACCATTCCATTGTTCAGTCTCTCTAGTTGACCTGTTATTTTGTGATCATTTTATGTATTTTCAAGATCTCATTTATTCTTTTAAGTGGTCCTTTTAATAGTTGCCTGCCTTATTATAGATGACTATTTCCCCAGATTTCTCTGAGGAAAGAAGTAGCAGTTTTTTTACAGCTTTTTGTTTTTGTTTTTACATTACGTTTGCCATCATCTGGGTCAATGTTCCTATTGTCTTCTTTTGTTTTTCTCTTTGAATTAGTGAATTTTCTTCAAATACTAAGTGAGCCTTGGTTGCCTGTTTATAATTATAAATTAATAATACATTGGTTAGTGTAAATAATTTGTCTACATTTCTTGTACAGCTGTGGAGCGGTTGTCCCAAAGCCTTATACTCTGAAATAGAAGTCCTATTCTATATAAAATAATGGACCTGTCTGTGTGCAGATTTCCCTTTAGACTATGTGGACAGGGAGTATATGGTCAGGCCCAGCGCCACTGTTGTTACCAAGCTAAAGAACATTTTATTTTGAGGTATTATTGATTACAATTCTTAGGTGCAAAAGAAAAAACTCACTTTGGTTAGTTGAATCAGGAAGGAATTTATTAAGAGATGCTGAATAAGTAACCTAACTATTGAGAGAATTGGAGGATTCGTTTCTAGAAGAAACTGTCAGATAAAAAAACAAAAATAGTTGACAGAACCTCATTGAAGAACTGACCTAACTAGGGAACTCACAATAAGGTCACTTGTTCCCTAGAACCTCTCTCCCTCTGCTGCCTCCCGCAGCAGTAGAACAGATGCCCTCTGCCCAGCCTGCTGCCTTATATGGGTCACTTCCAAATCAAAGTCTTGTATGGATACAACTGATTGGGGGAACTAACATTACCTATCATCATTCTAGTTGCAATGGAGACTACAGAATAAAGACTTTAAAAATTGTACTTCAGGTAGAGGTATTCACAGTGTGGGGAACCATCAGAAGCAGAGAGTGCTCGAAAGATTCAGAGCAGTCACAAGTGTCAGAGATCGCCTACATGAGAAAACACACTTAACTCTGTTTCCATCTTCTGGTCCAGCTGCTTTTCCTTTTAACTACACTGATGCAGTGACTTTATACCTGGCTTTATACCTGTCTCTAGTCCTAAAATACACACGAATGGTCCTCTTACTGATAAATCTTTCTCATTAGAAAGCCTACCTGAAGCTTGAGATGCATTGTTGCTGCCAGCTGAACAGAATATGAACTTGAAGGCATTGGCCAGCTCCAGCTGTGTATAGGAAATCCTTTAACTAATTATCCTAATTCTCAACCCCAGTCCACCTGTACACTCTGTACCTGCTGATTCCAAGAATGTGAGGGGGAGGTCCACCAGAAAACAATATGTCCACCTTCACTGCAGTCTGTTTTGACTATTTTCTCTGATCTGATTTATGCATCTGTATGACCCATCTAACCGCTATCTTCCAGAAATTAGTCAACGTTTATGGTTTGCTGATTGCATACTTCCTTTTCCTGTGCTCTTGTAGATGAATTATCTTTCCATGTCCTTGTTATCATGTTAAGACACTATTTTGTTACAATGTTTACTCCATATTTTAGATAAGAAAAAGCAAAGAAAATCTATGGCCAGTGCCCTTCTCTGTCCTCTGCCCATGTTGCTTACACTGCGGGCTGGCAACTTTTTCTATAAAGGGTCAGATGCAAATATTTTGGGCTTTATTGATAGTGAAGTGTCTGCTGTAGCTATTCAGATCTGCTGTTGTAGTACAAACACAGCCATAGACAATATATAAAGAGACAAGTATGGCTGTGTTCCATAAAAGGTTATTCACAAAAACAGGTGGCAGACCAGATTTGGCCAACAACACATCATTTTTCCCTCCCCTGGTTTTTGTGAAAGGAGCTGAAGGAGAGCACGCTGACAGTTTCGGCACTAAACGAGGAATGAAATATTTGGGGATGCATCTAAGTTACTCAGATTGAGTAACTTGCTTCAACTCTCAAGCTGTCATTGCCTATAGATGTTAAAGAGATTTTCATTGGATAAATGCAGATTTAAAAGCACAGCATCCTACCCACAAAATACTTCGTTTTACTGTTGTCTTGTACCAATGAATGATAATTTCTCCAGGGCTGCTTGTGACTTTGCTCTTTACAAAATGGAAGCAGCATTTAAACAGCATTTTCTAGTGTAAAACACCCTAATATCAGGAATATTTTCCTCAGAAATTAGTATGTTTACATGCAAAGGAGAAGAAAGATAAAGATCTCCAAAATTAATTTTAGAAAACCAGAATTGTATGTTGTACATACACAGTAAATTAGCATATGAAGAGAGCACAACACTGAATGGTGATGCACAATCTCTTTCATCCTATTTTTTCTTAAATGGAAAGTATATTGAAGCTTGGAGGCAGGAAAAGGACAAAAATGTGGAGAGTAGTTATAATATAAAATATTTTAAAGTTGAAACGGATTAGAAAGTTGCTGAAAACATACTTTCTCCACACATTGACTACGGCAGATTTGTGACAAAAGTAGATTATATTTCCCTCTTTCATTTTATCCATGCAGTACTTCAATAGCAATAAAAAAATCCCGTTAACTTCAATGTTCAGCTTGACATTTGTGTATGCAAACTGGAGAGAGAAAATGCAGCTCTGAAGTTGTCTCGGAAAGAGCAGTGAACCTTAGGGGGTAGGGTTTGCGCCTCTAAGGAAGGGAAGATATTCATGTTCTGCAGGGCTGACTCTCCGTGCTTTGTCAGTTGCTTCTATTGCTGTTGAGGCAGGTGACTCTCTTTGGGTGCTACCTATAAATGAGAAGTCTTCACTCATCACTGCCACTGCAGTGACACCTCTTTGCTTTGCAGCCAGGTTTTCTCCCACGTTCCTCTCTCAAACATCACTAAGAACTTCCTAATTGCCAACTCCAAGGGATTTGACTTCTTTTTTTTTCTTTTTCTTTATTACATCTATTTAAGATTTATTTCATTAACCACAATGTTTAAGCATGATAGTGAATACCCAGACAGAAGGAGTGGTTCAAAATCCGCCATAAGTTAAAGGTCAAGAGTCAAAGTCAGTGGCATTTGTACCCCAGGTCAATAAGAGTTTCATCCACTATTTTGCTTTTCTTGGATTACTGAATCGACCTACAGAACATCCTGTTCTGAGCTCACCATGACTTCTGACAAATAATCACTACCACGGACTAGTCCTTCATTTTTTTTCTGCCTGTGCTTCTTTCTTGACTGCTATGTGGTATATGATGTTTCCCTTAAAAACTTAAATCTTTGATTCCTAAACACTGGTGTTTTTGTTTTCTTCCTAAATCTTTTCTTACTCTATCAGTTATCTAGAATTCTTCCCTACTCTTCCTATCCTTTAGGTATAAGCATTTAGCCCAATTTAATGCTCATTGAGAGACAGAATAACATAATAACTCTGAGCATAGATGCCTGAACCAGATGGCATGGCTTTAAATTCCAGGTTGGCCAGTTACTGTCTGTATGACCTTGGGTAAGTTCCTTAACCCTTTATGCCTCAGTTTCTTCAACTTTACAAGGGACAGTAATAGTGTTTACCATATTAGGTTTATGAAGTCCTACTGAGAAAAGTATGTAAAGCAGCATTTTCCATATTTTAACGTGCAGACAAATCAAATGGAAATCTGTATGAAATGCAAATTCTGATTCAGTAGTTCAGGGGTGGATCTTTGGAGTCTAGTACTCCCAAATGATGTTGATGCTGCTGCTCTGCAGAGCACTGCAAGTAGCAATAAGGAAGAGTGTTTAAAACTAAGCCGGGCACTACAGAAGGGTTAGCATAATCATCATTGTCATTCTCATAATCATCATAGTGAACTTCATACTTCTCTATCCTTGAAACATTCTCTTCTCTTAATGATCTCTTGCATTTCCTTCTTATCATCCTACAAGAAGGAAAGCTTTGTGAGTGCGGGAATCTTATTAGTCTTATTATTTCTAAATGTTCAGTAAATATTTGTTGGATAAAGAAAAAGGAAGGAGAGGAGGAAGGAAAGTAGGATAATATTTCGTATGAATAATTCCCAGTGTTTATCAACAGATCCTCTCTCCAGAATTCTGCTCCCACACCACCTACTCTGCTAAATGTCTCCATCTGAAAATCCCCCAGGCAACTCATATTTAATCCTTACAAAACAGATGTGGTATCTGCTCTGTCCATATCTCTTTTCTCCAAGCCTGTTACCATGTTCTATGTTTCTCTTCATGCTACACACACGTTTTCTTTCTTTCTTTCATTACTACCATTTTTTTAAAAAACTCCTCCTCCAGTCTTCGCCTGTCAAGACAATAAATTCCCTTGATGGCTTATCTCACACTTCACCTCCCTCAAGGATGCCCCAATTAATGGCCCCAATTAATGTGTATTCTCAATACCCTGACACCAATAATATTGCAGGCAGTACCTCTCTCATGACCCCCATCTATTAATATTTGATTGTTGTAAAGGCTGTAGCAGTGCTACCCAACTTTGATCAGGCATATCCTGCTCTATAATTTTGACGTATTTCTCCCTGTACAATCTGTTATTATTGTCACTTTTATCAAAAAGATACATATCCACATACAAAAATCCATAGCATTTATATATGCCGGCAGTGAACGATCTAAAAGAGAAATCAAGAAAGCAATCCCATTTACAACAGTTTAAAAAAATGTGAAATATTCAGGAATCAATCTAACCAAAGAAGTGAAAGATCTATAAAGGAAAATTATAAAAGTCTGAAGAAAGAAATAGAAGAGGACATTTAAGAAAATGGAAAGATATGCCATACTCATGGATTGGAAAAATGAATATTGTTAAAATGACAGTACTACCCAAAGTAATTTATGGATTCAGTGTAGCCCCTAACAAAATATCATTGACATTCTTCACATAAATAAGAAAAAAATCCTAAAATTTATGTAGAATCATGAAAGACCCTGAATAGCCAAAGCAATCCTGAGGGAAAAGGACAAAGCTGGTGACATGATACTACTGGGCTTTGAAATTTATTTCAAAGTTATAGTAACCAAAATGGCATGGTACTGGCATAAAAGCAAACACAGAGACCAATGGAGCAGATTAAAGAACCCAAATATAAATGGATGAATTTACAACCAGCTCATCTTCAATAAATGTGCTAAGAATTTACAATGGAGAAAGGACAGTATTTTGAATAAATGATTCTGGGAAAACTGGACAACTATATGCAGAAGAATGAAACGAGATCTCTCTCCTCTCTCTCTCTCCCTGGCTATCCATACAGAAAAATGAAGTTTAAATGGATTAAAGTTTTGAATCCAAGACCTGAAACTGTAAAACTGCTAGAAGAAAACATTGGGGAAGTGCTTCAGAATGTTGTTCTCGGCTTGTAAGATCTAAGAGCACAGAAAACCAAAGCAAAAATAGATAATTGGAATTACATGAAGCTAAAAAGCATTTGCCCAGCAAACAATCAACTAAGTGAAAAAACAACCCACAGAATGGGGTAAAATATTTGTAAACTATTCATCTGGCAAGGGATTAATAACCAGAATATAGAAGCAGCTCAAGCAAATCAGTGACCAAAAAAAAGAAAGAAAGAAAGAAAGAAAAATCTGATTAAGAACTCGGCAAAATGTTTATTGCTGCACTATTTTGATAGCCAAAGTATGGAATGTACCTAATTACCCATCAAAAGATGAATGAAGAAAGAAAAGGATGTATGTGTACACTATAGAATATTTTTCATCCATAAAAATATAAAATCATTTCATTAGCAGCCACATGATGGAACTGGAAGCCATTACATTAAGTGAAATAAGCCAAGCACTAACACAAATATCAGACGTTCTCTCTCAGATGCAGGAGCTGAAATAGTGGATCTCATGAAGATGGAGAGTAGATTAATGGTTATCAGAGGCTGGGAAGAAAGGGATGAAGGGGAATAAAATAATATAAATATATTTATTATGACTAAACTGTACACTTAAAATTAGTAAAGATGATAATTATATATAGATATTTCACCTCAATGAAAATATTTTTAAAATTAAAAATATATATGCACATAGTTTAAAAAGAAAAAAATCCTAAATGTCTGGAGATTACCCCTAAAACTGAAAATAAGAAGCAGCAGTAGGACAAAGAATAATTTTTTCCTGAACACACATGCACATTTCCTATTTTGCAGGAACAACTACTTCCAAATCTCTTAGTGGTTCTTTTGTGTTTACCTTTACTTAGCTAAATAGCGTATTTATATTATTGTTTCTTTCTTTTCATTTTAGAACTATCTATGAACTCTTCATTCTGTAAAGTGAAGACTTGGTTCTCTTTCTCATCCTACTCTGCCATATGGAGGTCTACATTCCTTCTCCCCAGTGCAAATATTTTATGATTTGGATTAAATCTATGTTTAGTGCTTATGTCATTTTGACAGTGGAACCAATAATACGCTTGTTTTATGTACAATCATTGGTGATTTCCAGAGTTAATAATTTTGTGTTTTGCTTTATTTTTTTGCTTAATAATTTATGTACCACTGAAGCTTGCACAAATCCCCCATTTAGGAACTCTTTTCTCAATATGGTTAAGACTCCTTGGGCTCTATATTAACTTCAACCTGTTAAAGGTATCCTTCACAGATTTTTCCTACTGTTTTATTCTATATTATGTGCTCTGAGGGCTGTTTTCATAGCATCTCCTATCATTATCATTTTGAGAATCTCCTTTATTCTCAAAGTGTATTTCTCTAGGGTCTTCTGTTTCTGGGATCTGGCCTTTCCCTCTTTGGGTTACTTGTTTTGTGGAACACAATATCCAGTATCTTTGTGGCAAAGGATACATCTGAGGAAATTTTTTGCAGCCATACTTAACTGAAAGTTTTTTTTTTCTTTTGGTTAAAAAATTTCTGTGGGGAGCATGGTTAGTGGTTTTTTTTTTCCATAAGTTATAGGGGTGTAGGTGGTATTTGGTTATATAACTAAATTCTTTAATGGTGAATTATGAGATTTGGGAGCACCCATCACCTGAGCAGTATACACTGCAACATATTTGTAGTCTTTTATCCCTCACCTGCTTCCACCCTTCCCCCCAAGACCCTAAAATTCATTGTATTCTTCTTATGCCTTTGCTTCCACATAGCTTAGCTCTTACATGTTAGTGAGACCATTCGATATTTGGTTATTCATTCCTGAGTTACTTCACTTAGAATAATAGTCTTCAGTCTCACTGAGGTCACGTGAATACTGCTAATTCTTTCCTTTATATGGCTGAGTAGTATTCCATCATTCATATACACAGACACACACACACACACACACACACACACAGAGAGAGAGAGAGAGAGAGAGAGAGAGAGAGAGAGAGAGAGGGAGAGAGACACCAGTTTCTTTATCTACTTGTTGATTGATGGGCATTTGGGTTGGTTCCACGATTTAGCTATTGTGAATTGTGCTGCTATAAACATATGTGAGCAAGTATCTTTTTGGAATAATGACTTCTTCTCTTGTGGATACCCAGTTGTGATATTATTGAATCATATGGTAGTCCTACTTCTGTTTTTTTAAGGAGCCTCCACACTGTTTTTCATAGTGGCTGTACTAGTTTACATTCCCACCAGCAGTGTAGATGTGTTACCACATCCACACCACCATCTATGGCTTTTTGATTTTTTGATTATGGCCATTCTTGCAGGAGTAAGGTGGTATCACATTGTGGTTTTGATTTGCGTTTCCCTGACCATTAGCAATGTTGAGCATTTTTTCATATGTTTGTTGGCCATTTATATATCTTCTTTGGGAATTGTCTATTCATGTCCTTAGCCCACTTTTTGATAGAATTATTTGTTTTTGTGTTTTTTTAATCTTTTCAAATTCTCATGCTGATGAAATTTACTGAATTGGACTATTTAACACTAGTGTCATATGTGTTTTTCTTTTTTTATTATTAGACTTTAAGTCCTAGGGTACATGTGCAGAATGTGCAGGTTTGTTACATAGGTGTACAAGGGCCATGGTGGTTTGCTGCACCCATCAACCCATCATCTACATTAGGTATTTCTCCTAATGCTATCCCTTTCCTAGCCCCCCATCCCCTGACAGGTCCCAGTATGTGATGTTCCCCTGCCTTTGTCCATGTGTTCTCATTGTTAAACTCCCACTTATGAGTGAGAACATGCAGTGTTTGGCTTTCTGTTCTTGTGTTAGTTTGCTGAGAATGATGGTTTGCAGTTTCATATATGTCCCTGCAAAGGACATGAACTCATCCTATTTTATGGCTGCATAATATTCCGTGGTTTATATGTGCCACATTTTCTTTATCCAGTCTATCATTGATGGGCATTTGGGCTGGTTCCAAGTCTTTGCTATTGTGAATAGTGCCCCAATAAACATATGTGTGCATGTTTCTTAAAAGCAGAATAATTTATAATCCTTTGGGTGTATACCCAGTAATGGGAATGCTGGGTCAAATGATACTTCTGGTTCTATACCCTGGAAGAATCATCACACTGTCTGCCACAATGGTTGAACTAATTTAGACTCCCATCAACAGTGTAAAAACATTCCTGTTTCTCCACATTCTCTCCAGCATCTATTTTTCCTGACTTTTTAATGATTGCCATTCTAACTGGCATGAGATTGTATCTCACTGTGGTTTTGATTTTCATTTATCTAATAACCAGTGATGATGAGCTTCTTTTCATATGCTTTGTTGAGTACATAAATGTCGTCTTTTGAGAGGTATCTGTTTGTATTCTTTTCCCACTTTTTGATAGGTTTGTTTTTTCCTGTAAATTTGTTTAAGTTCTTTGTAGATTCTGGATATTAGCCCTTTGTCACATGGATAGATTACAAAAATTTTCTCCTATTCTGTACATTATCTTTTCACTCTGATCATAGTTTCTTTTGTTGTGCAGAAGCTCTTTAGCTTAATTAGATCCCATTTGTCAGTTTCAGCTTTTGTTGCCATTGCTTTTGGTGTTTTAGTCATGAAGTCTTTGCCCATGAGTATGTCCTGAATGGTGTTGCCTAGGTTTTCTTCTAGGGATTTTATGGTTTTAGGTCCTACATTGAAATCTTTAATCCATCTGGAGTTTATTTTTGTATAAGATGTAAGGAAGGGGTCCAAGTTTCCATTTTCTGCATATGTCTAGCCAGTTTTCCCACACCATTTATTAACTGGGAAATCCTTTCCCTATTGCTTGTTTTTGTCAGGTTTGTCAAATAACAGATGGTCGTTAATGTGTGGCATTATTTCTGAGGCCTCTGTTCTGTTCCATTAGTCTTATATGCATTTTGGTACCAGTACCATGCTGTTTTGGTTACCATTGCCTTGTAGTATAGTGTGAAGTCAGGTAGCGTGATGACTCCAGCTTTGTTCTTTTTGCTTAGGCTTACCTTGTCTATGCAGGTTCTTTTTTGGTTTCAGATGAAATTTAAAGTAGTTTTTTTCTAATTCTGTGAAGAAAGTCAATGGTAGCTTGATGGGGATAGCACTGAATCTGTGAATTACTTTGGGCTGTATGACCATTTTCACAATATTGATTCTTCCTATCCATGATCATAAAATGTTTTTGCATTTGTTTGTGTCCTCTCTTATTTCCTTGTGCACTGGTTTGTAGTTCTCCCTTAAGAGGTCCTTCACATTCCTTGTAACTTGTATTCCTAGGTATTTAATTCTCTTTGTAGCAGTTGTGAATAAGAGTTCACTGATGATTTGGGTCTCTGTTTGTCTCTTGTTGGTATACAGAAATGCTTTTTTTTTTTTTTTTGTTTTGCACATTAATTTTGTGTCATAAGACTTACTGAAGTTGCTTACCAGCTTAAGGAGATTTTGGACTGAGACAGTCAGCTTTCCTAAATATACAATCATGTCATCTTCAAACAGAGGCAATTTGACTTCCTCTTTTCCTCTTTAAATACCCTTTATTTTTTTTCTTACCTGATTGCCCTGGCCAGAAATTCCAACACTATGTTGAATAGGAGTGGTGAGAGAGGGCATCCTTGTCTTGTGCCAGTTTTCAAAGGGAATGCTTCCAGTTTTTGTCCATTCAGTACAATATTGGCTGTGGGGTTTGTCATAAATAGCTCTTATTATTTTGAGATAGGTTCCATCAAGACCTAGTTTATTGATAGTTTTTAGCGTGAAGAGGTGTAAATTTGAATTTTGTCTAAGGCCTTTTCTGCATCCATTGAGATAATCATGTGGTTTTTTGGTCATTGGTTCTGTTTATGTGATAGATTACATTTATTGATTTGAGTATGTTGAACCAGCCTTGCATTTCAGGGATGAAGTCAATTCGATCGTGGTGGATAAGCTTTTTGATGTATGCTGGATTCAGCTTTTCAGTATTTTATTGAGGATTTTCACACTGGTGTTCATCAAGGATATTGACCTGAAATTTTCTTTTTTGTTTGTCTCTGCTAGGTTTTGGTATCAGGATGATGCTGGCCTCGTAAAAGGAGTTAGAGGAGTTCTCTCTCTTTTTTTTTTATTGTTTGGAATAATTTCAGAAGGAATAGTATCAGATTCCTTTTGTACCTCTAGTAGAATTCAGTTATGAGCCTGTCTAGTCCTAGACTTTTTTTGATTGGTAGGCTATTAATTACTGCCTCAATTTCAGAACTTGTTATTCAGGCATTCAATTATTTCCTGGTTTGGTCTTGGAAGGGTATATGTGTCCACTTCTTCTAGATTTTCTAGATTATTTGTGTATAGGTGTTTGTTGTATTCTTGATGGTAGTTTGTGTTTCTGTGGGATCAGTGGTGATATACTCTTTATAATTTTTTATTGTGTATATTTGATTCTTCTCTCTTTTCTCCTTTATTAGTGTGGCTAGTGGACTATCTATTTTGTTTTTAAAAAAAAAAAAACAGCTCCTGGATTCATTGATTTTTTGAGGGGTTTTTCATGTCTTTATCTCCTTCAGTTCTGCTTTAATCTTAGTTATTTCTTGTCTTCTGCTAGCTTTTGAATTTGTTTACTCTTGCTTCTTTAGCTCTTTTAATTGTGATGGTAGGGCATCAATTTTAGATCTTTCTTGCTTTCTCTTGTGGGCATTTAGTGCTATAAATGTCCCTCTAGACACTTCTTTAAATGTATCCCAGAGATTCTGGTATGTTGTGTCTTTGTTCTCATTGGTTTCAAAGAACATAGTTACGACTTCCTTAATTTCATTATTTACCCAGTAGTCATTCAGGAGTGGATTGTGCAGTTTCCATATCATTGTGCAGTTTTGAGTGAGTTTCTTAATCCTGAGTTCTAATTTGATTGCACTGTAGTCTGAGGGACTGTTATGATTCCTGTTCTTTTTCATTTGCTGAGGAGTGCTTTAATTCCAGTTATGTGGAAATTTTAGAATAAGTGCGATGTTGTGCTGAGAAGAATGTGTATTTTGTTGATTTGGGATGGAAAGTTCTGTAGATGTCTGTTAGGTCCACTTGGCCCAGCGCTGAGTTCAAGTCCTGAATATTCTTGTTAATTTTCTGTCTCATTGATCTGTCTAATATTGACAGCGGGGTGTTAAAGTCTCCCACTATTACTGTGTGGGAGTCTAAGTCTCTATGTAGGTCTCTAAGAACTTGTTGTATGAATCTGGGTGCTCCTGTATTGAGTGCATATGTATTTAAGATAGCTCTTCTTTTTGCATTGATCCCTTTACCATTATGTAATGCCTTTCTTTGTCTCTTTTGATCTTTGTTGGTTTAAAGACTGTTTTATCAGAGACTAGGCTTGTAACCCCTGCTTTTTTTTTCTTTCTATTTTCTTGATAAATATTCCTCCATCCCTTTATTTTCAGCCTATGTGTGTCTTTGCATGTGAGATGGGTCTCCTGAATATAGCACACGGATTGATCTTGATTCTTTATCCAATTTGTCAGTCTGTGTCTTTTAATTGGGGCATTTAGTCCATTTACATTTAAGGTTAGTGTTGTTATGTGTGAATTTAATCCTGTCATTATGACACTACCTGGATATTTTGTCAGTCAGTTGATGCAGTTTCTTCATAGTGTTGATGGTCTTTACAATTTGGTATGTTTTTGTGGTGGCTGGTACCAATTTTCCTTTCCATATTTAGTGCTTCCTTCAGGAGCTATTGTAAGGCAGGTCTGGTGGTGACATAGTCTCTCAATATTTGCTTGTCTGTAAAGGATTTTATTTCTTCTTTGCTTATGTAGCTCAGGTTGGTTGGATATAAAATTCTGGGTTGAAAATTGTTTTCTTTAAGAATATTGAATATTGGCCCCCACTCTCTTCTGGCTTGTAGGGTTTCTGCAAAGAGATCCACTGTGAGTCTGATAGGCTTCCCTTTGTGGGTAAGCCAACCTTTCTCTCTGGATACCTTAACATTTTTGCTTTCATTGCAACTCTGGTTAATCTGACAATTATATGTCTTGGGGTTTCTCTTCTCAAGGAGAATCTTTGTGGCGTTCTCTGTATTTCCTGAATTTGAAAGTTGGCCTGTCTTGCTAGGTTGGGGATGTTCTCCTGGATAATATGCTGAAGAGTGTTTTCCAACTTGGTTCCATTCTCCCTGTCACTTTCAGGTACGTGAATCAAATGTAGATTTGGTCTTTTCACATAGTCCCATACTTCTTAGAGGCTTTGTTCATTCCTTTTCAATCTTTTTTATCTAATCTTGTCTTCTGGATTTATTTCATTAAGTTGATCTTCAATCTCTGATATCCTTTCTTCTGCTTGATCAATTTGGCTCTTGATACTTGTGTATGCTTCACAAATTTCTCATGCTGTGTTTTTCAGCTCCATCAGGTCATTTATATTCTTCTCTAAACTGGTTATTCTAGTTAGCAATTCTTCTAAACTGTTTTCATGGTTCTTAGCTTCCTTGCATTGGGTTAGAACATGCTCCTTTAGCTAGGACGAGTTTGTTATTATCCACCTTCTGAAGCCTACATCTGTCAATTGTCAAACTCATTCTCTGTCCATTTTTCTTCCCTTGCTGACAAGGAGTTATGATCCTTTGGAGGAGCGGAGGTGTTCTGGTTTTTGGAATTTTCAGCCTTTTGCACTGGTTTCTTTCCATCTTTGTTGATATACCTACTTTTGGTCTTTGATGTTGGTGACCTTCAGATTGGGTCTCTGAGTGGACGTCCTTTTTGTTTATTTGATGCTATTCTTTCTGTTTGTTAGTTTTTCTTCTAACAGCGAGGCCCTTCTGCTGCAGATCTACTGGAGTTTGCTGGAGATTCATCCAGACCTTTTTTCCTGGGTTTCACCAGAGGAGGCTACAGAACAGCAAAGATTGCTGCCTATTTCTTCCTCTGAAAGTTTTGTCCCAGAGGTGCACCCACCCGATGCCAGCTGGAGCTCTCCTGTATGAGGTGTCAATTGGCACTTACTGGGAGGTTTCTCCCAATCAGGAGACACAGGGGTCAGGAACCCACTTGAGGAGGCAGTCTGACCCTTAGCAAAGCTCAAACGTTGTGCTAAGAGATCTGCTGCTCTCTTCAGAGCTGTCAGGCAGGGACATTTAAGTCGGCTGGAGCACAAGTCACAGCTGCCCCTTCCCCAGGTGCTCTGTACCAGGGAGATAGGGGTTTTTTTCTATAAGCCCCTGACTGGGACTGCTGCCTTTTTTTAGTGATACCCTGCTCAGAGAAGAGGAATCTAGAGAGGCAGTCTGGCCACAGTGGCCTTGCTGAGCTGTCATGGGCTCCGCCAAGTTCAGTCTTCGGGAGGATGTGTTTACACTTTGAGGGTTAGACTTACTCAAGCCTCAACAGTGGTGGATGCCCATGCCCCCACCCACCAAACTCAAGCATCCCAGGTTGAGCTCAGTCTGCTGTCCTGGCAGCGAGAATTTCAAGCCAGTGGATCTTAGATTGCTGGGCTCCCTGGGGGTGGAACCTGCTGAGTCTAACCACTTGGCTCCCTGGCTTCAGTTCCCTGTCCAGGGGAGTGAATGGTTTTGTCTTGCTGGTTTTCCAGGTACCACTGGGGTATGTAAAAAGAAATTCCTGCAGCTAGCTCTATGTCTGACCAAACAGCTGCCCAGTTTTCTGCTTGATACCCAGGGTGCTGGTGGTGTAGGCACTGGAAGCAATCTCCTGGTCTGTGGGTTGTGAAGACCTTGGAAAAAGCACAGTATCTGTATTGGAGTGCTCTGTTCCTAACAGCACAGTCCCTAGTGGCTTCCCTTGGCTGGGAGAGGGAGCTCCCCAACCCCCTGCACTTTCTGGGTAGGATGATGCCACACCCGACTTCAACTCACCCTCTGTGGGCTGTACCACTGTCTAACCAGTCCCAATGAGTTGAACTGGGTACCTCAGTTGGAAATGCAAAAATCACCCACTTTTTGCATTGATCTCACTGGGAGCTACAGAGTACAGCTGTTCCTATTCAACCATCTTGTGTTTTTCCCAAACATGTATTTTTTATATCACATTTGATTCATAATTTTTTCAATATAAATTCAGGGTTACAGATCTTTTATTTTTAGAGCTTCAAAGCCATTTCTCCATTGTATTTTGGCTTCTGTGCTTCTGTTAAGAAATCCGATGCTATTTTGTTTCTTGATGATTTATGTGCCAACTTTTTATCCTCTGTGAATGAAGAAATGTTTTTTTTTCTGTTTAGCTATGTTTTACTTATGCACAGCAAATAAACACACAACAGTTTTTAAACTGCCCACATAATGTCCAAGATTATTTTTATGAATGTTTAATTTTAAG
This sequence comes from Cebus imitator, assembly GCF_001604975.1. NCBI lineage: Eukaryota > Metazoa > Chordata > Mammalia > Primates > Cebidae > Cebus > Cebus imitator. The sequence continues at coordinate 2,467,429 of NW_016107554.1, forward strand.
CATGATGTATTTTGAAAAGTGCTTTGCAATATTGCTCAGCATGAAGTTGACACGCCGTAGATATTTATTGACTTGAAAAGTTAATGGTCCCTGGACATTCCTTAGAATAATTTTTTAATAGTGTATGGTACACAATATGTTCATGTGTGAGTTCTGTGAGTATGTGTGTATATGTGTGTGTGTGTGTGTGTGTGTGTGTGTGTGTGTGCAGCTAACCATCCAGCTACTTAATGGAAGGAGCACTGCAAATTGTCTTTGTGCCCCAAGGAACAATTCCCCCCTACTGAGTTGCCATATCGCTCAGCAGGGTTGAGACCCTAGCAATGGCATAAGTATTATGATTATTTTCCAGAATATTACCATCTGCTCATTTGGTCCATTAACCTCCTATTGTACCTCATAAAAGAAATGCCCAGGCATGGAAGCACATACACAGTAGAACCAAACAGAGGAAGAGATGTTAGTCACACATTTTGCTTTAGGAACAGAGGTCAATTTTTCTCTTGCTTTATTTTTTTCTTTCCTATACAGTGTATTAGCTTTCTTGTAGGGAGGTGGTAGATTGCCCACATAAATGAAATGATCCTAGTCTAGTTTGTTTATTGCTGGTGACAAGTTAAGACAAATCAATTAACATTCAATGCCATCATTTTTTAGTGTCTTCCAAGAGAAGAAAATGTAAATGAGCTAGTAATGAGCTAATAGCTGGTTAAATTAATGAGCATGTTTTCACACTCCCCAGCTGGCTTTTTAAACCAATCATTATAACACATCGAAATGATGTAATTTTTACGTTTGCCACATGAGGTTTGCTTATGTGAGGTTGTAGAATCTGAAAAAATATGTGTTTTGGCAATTTATCTGAATTATTTATGCAAGCGCTTTTCGGTATTTTCCATCACCTAATAATATTAAATACACAGACTATATGCTATGTGGCAGACATTGTTGGAAGAACTATGTATGTTAATTTATTTAATCTTCAAAACTACTTCTGAAAGAGTTATTATTCCACTTAACTAATAACATGATGAGGCACTCAGAGAATTAACTAATGTTCCAAGTCACATACCAGGTAAGTGTTAGATAACTCTCTGAAGTCATCCCCTCTGACTCCAGAGTTGGCCCTTCAGTACTATACTCTACCACCACCCTAACTTCTGAGACAACACGGGTCCAGTTTAGCTAAAGTATTGAACATCCTTGAAAGAGGAATGAATAATTCTTTTTATCTGACCTGAAGTTATGTTCGTAATACAGATTGTACCAGAATCTAGGATCTACAGATGATATTCAATGTAGTCTCATTGTACTTTCTATATTAACTAATGATTCTCTTAGTTTATTTAATTTTAATCTTATCTAAGTTTGCCATAAAATTAAAATAATGTGAATTAATTGGACTTCTAAACTAAAGAAATCACATTAAAATAACAAATACAAATTCAAATGGTATCAATTCCAGGCTCTTAAATTTTTGACAACTTTTGGAAACGAAGCAAAACAGAAAAGCTTTGAAGTACAGAGTAGACCATTAGCTTTGTTATAAAATATTAAAAGTAGAGCTCTGTGCTCAATACTCATAATTAAATTTCACATTGTTAAATTTATTGTCTAAGTGCTTTAAACCCATGCTTGTTTCCAAATGTATCAACCTAGTTAAAAACGTTACTGCATTGAGAAAAATTACTTTCCTTTGGCATGAAATTTTAAAATTAAAAAACAGTTAAAATATAAAATGATTGTATTCCTTTCCATTTACCTGAACTTCTGTGACTATTACTAAAGAATATTTTATTCTTGACTCTTTTGTAAGTTCATTATCACTGTGTTCCACAAACGGTCTCCATTATCTGAGTTAAATTAGTTCTGTTATTTTATATTTGGTTGATGAGGCCATCTTTTTATTTTTACAAAGGACTTTGTAAATATTTGGGCTCAGAGCTGAAACTGTCCTTCTGGAGAATTAAAAGTTGGAAGTTTGAATAGGAACTAAAATGACTTGATGTCTGTATTTGAATGACTCAATGTTTAGATGTTGAAATACTCTACTCTTCCAGTTTTAAAAAATGCATGAGTTTTAGACTTACTCAACAAAAAAGGTAACAAGCAAAGATGATAGAAGCTTTTCTGTAAGAGCTTAATAATATTTTTTCAAGGTGATTAAATATAGCCTTACACCTATAATCCCAGCACTTTGGGAGTCCAAGGCGAGTGGATCACAAGGTCAGAATTTCAAGACCAGCCTGGCCAATATAGTGAAACCCATCTCTACTAAAAATATAAAAATTAGCCTGGCATGGTGGCACATGCCTGTAGTCTCAGCTACTCAGGAGACTGAGGTAGAAGAATTTTTTGAACCAGGAGGTGAAGGTTGCAGTGAGCCAAGATCATACCACTGCACACCAACTCAGGCCACAGAGTGAGACTGCGTCTCAAACAGTAAAAAAAAATATGTGAATATACATTAGTATATTTTAAAAATCAATGCTAAATAAATACATGTATACCAATAAGATAGATAAATGCATGAATATTAAATATATACATATTACTATGGTTTGAATGTGTCCCCTCCAAAATTCAGGCATTTCCAATGTAGTATTAGGAGGTAGGGCTTTTTTTTTTTTTTTTTTTTTTTTTTTGCTAATATGAAGAACTTTTATTTCCCACATCATTTAAAATGATGCCCCCAGATATCCCACCACCCTAAGAAACTCAAGTGTGTGCTTTCTACAAACAAGTACGCTCTCCTACATCCTTACAATACAACATCAGTATCAGGAAATTAACACTGATGTATCATCACAATCTAATCCACAGACTCCAATTATCTCAGTAATGTCCTTTTTACCCATAGAAACCAGTCCATAATTACACATTTCATTTAATCATCTAGTTCTAAAAATCTCACTCACTTTGGAATATTTTCTCAATATTTTGATTTTCATGATCTTGATTTTTTTGAAAATAACAAACCAGTTATTATGTAGAATGCCCCTCACCTTGAATTTGTATAGATTTTCTATTAATTGTTTTTATTTATTCATTCATTCATTCATTTATTTTGAGATGGAGTTTCACTCTTGTTGCCCAGACTGGAGTGCAATGGTGCAATCTCGGCTTGCTTGAAAGGAGTAGGGCTTTTAAGTGGTGATTAGGGCAAAAAGGTTTCTCCCTTGTGGATAGGATTAGGTGCCCTCATAAAAGGACTTCGTAGATGGAATTCATTCCTCTTGCCCTTTCTCCTTTGCTACAGGCATGAAGCCCTCATGGAGAACCTCCAATAGGCAGTGCAGAAGGGAAATGTAGGGTGGGAGCCTCCACACAGAGTCTTTACTGGGGCACCGCCTAGTGGAGCTGTGAGAAGAGGGCCACTGCCCTCCAGATCCCAGAATGGTAGATCTACTGACAGTTGCCCTGTCCACCTGGAAAAGCTGCAGACACTCAACGCTAGCCAGTGAAAGCAGCCAGGAGGGGGCTGAACCCTGCAAAGCTATAGGGGCAGAGCTGCCCAAGGCCAGGCATACCCACCTCTTACATCAGTGTGACCTGGATGTGAGATATGAAGTCAAAGGAGATCATTTTGGAACTTTGGGATTTTACTGCCCTGATAGATTTTGGACTTGCATGGGGCCTGTAGCCCCTTTGTTGTGGCCAGTATCTCCCATTTAGAACTGGCATATTTACCCAATGCCTGTACCCCAATTGTATCTAAGAAGTAACTAACTTGCTTTTGATTTTATAGTCTCATATGCAGAAGAGACTTGCTCTGTCTCAGATGAGACTTTGGACTCTTGACTTTTGAGTTGATGTTGAAATAAAATTTTGGAGGAATATTGGGGAGGCTTGGTTGATTTTGAAATGTGAAGACATGAGATTTGGGAGGGCCCAAGGATAGAATAATATGACTTAGCTTTGTCCCCACCTCAATCTCATCTTGCATTATAGTCCTCATAATCTCCATGTGTCACGGGAGAGAACTGGTGGTAAGTAATTGAATCATGGCTGTGGGTTTTTCCCATGCTGTTCTTGTGATAGTCAATAAATCTCATTATATTTGATGGTTTTATGAAGGGTAGTTCCCCTGCACATGCTCTCTTTCCTGCTCCCATTTAAGAAGTGCCTTTGCTCCTCCTTTGCCTTCTGTAATGATTGTGAGGTCTCTCCAGCCATGTGGAACTGTGATCCATTAAACCTCTTTTTTTTTTTTTTTTAAATACATTACCCAATCTTGGGTATTTCTTCATAGTAGTAAGAAAATAGACTAGTACAAGGCCCCACTAGAAAAAGATTTTGTCTCAGTTTACAAATCTGTAAAAAGTGATATTCAAATTCAGTTTTAAAAAATCATATTAAGGTACTGGCTAGATGACTTAGTTCTGCCTACTGTAAAACATATATATATATATATATATATGTACACACACACACACACACACATATATATATACACATATATATATACACACACATATACACATATATATACACACCATACACCATAGATTAAGTGGGTTAAACAAGAGAACTTTATTTCTCCCAGTTCTGGGGGATAAAAAGTCCAGATTTATGTGCAGGTCAATGTTTTGCCCGGTAAGGACTCTCTTCCTGGTTTATAGAGGGATGCCTTCTTATTGTATTCTCACATGGCAGAGGGGGAAAGACACAATGAGAGAAGGAGGGAGAGAGAGAGAGAAAGAGTACAGTTCTTTTCATGGACACTAACCCCATTGAGACTTTGTCCTCTTGACCTAATTACTTCCTAAAGGCCCATCTCTAAATGCCATCACATTGGAGATTAGAGTTTCAGTATATCAATTTTGAGGAGACAAAAACATGCAATCCATAGCATCAGAATTCCTATGAGCTTCTGACCATGGAGTTTAGTTTCTTACTTTATTGGCAAGACGTTGATGTATTCAAAAACATCATTTAACAACCATGCTACCAAGTATTTTTCATTGTTTTTTCTGGATACTTTGTATACCATGTTGAGGTATAAAATGCTTCCTAGTTCATAGTAATTAAAGTTAGAAAATAAGCTAAATTTCCATCAATAAATTAACGCTGAATAAATAGATAAATATTGGACCATCCATACAGGATACTGAACAGCTTTTAAAATAGAACTTACTAGGTCTGTGTATGCTAAAATGCATAATTCTTTTATGTAATGTATATGTTATACCTGTTTTTGTCTCAGAATATATATGTTATAAATACATACGTGCACAGATACATTCATAATGTAAATAAATAATTTTGTGAGAATGCATTTAAACAGTTACCAGCAATTACTTCAGGAGAAGGAAGTAAGATCAGTAGTGAAACTGGGAATTGAAAAAGGAATTTTACTTTCAAATATATAGACTGCTGAGTTGTTTATATTTGCAGGGAATACATATTCATGCTTTAAACTTTTAACATTTTCAAGAATCTTCATAGAAGATAGTTTAATCACTAGAAGGGTCTTCACAGGAACTAATCATACATGTAAATACAAACAATAGAATTTCTTTCACAATACCTATGGATATCTTTCTTTAATAAAATGTGCTGTAGCAGAAAGTTTCTATATAAAATTTTTGTAGCTTAAAATCTAAAATCAAAAGGAAACCTATTAAAGCAAGTTAATACTTCTTCAATATAATTTTTTTGGTTTATTCTTCAGCTTGATTTGGCATCGTACAAATCACTGTATGTTTTGCAATTTCCATCATTTTAGCTGCTGAAATATATGTTTCTATTAGGGTCAACTGTATTTAGCATTATATTCTGGATTTGTTCTATAAATAAGTTTAAATTAATTTCAATTCAGAGAAGAAATTTTCTTCTATTGACACATGCAAAAGACTAATTAGAAATAAATGACCAAATAACACACTGCAGAAAAAGATTTATTCCTCACTTAGAGTAGTTTGTGATTAGTACTTTAACCATCTCATAGATACTTTTTCAATTCAATGTTTTTGGGATTTTATTTAAAGCAGTAATTTTATCAATAACAATGTTGAGAAGACTTAAATTTTACTGTAACACCTGTTCTATTTGTCACAATGCATTTTTCACTATTTGAATTTTTGGCCTAGATTATAAAAATGAGAAGCTACTTATAGATTTTTCTTAGTCTGTTGTCATGAGGGCCCCATGCCAAAATAAAATATGTATATCAGAATGATAAATCTAGGCAATAGAGGGAGATACTCAGATGCATATAGGCACATAGAGAAACAGAGATGAATATATGATTTGGTTTTGAGATAGAGTCTCACTCTGTTGCCTAGGCTGGAGTGCAGTGGCACAATGTCACCTCAACACAACATCTGCCTCCTGGGTTCAAGTGATTCTTACGTCTCAGCCTCCTGTGCAGCTGGGACTACAGGCACGCACCACCACACCCAGCTAATTTTATATATTTTTAGTAGAGGTGGGATTTCATTACGTTGGCCAGATTTATCTCAAACTTCTGAGCCTCCCAAGTGCTGGGATTACAGGAGTGAACCGCGCCCAGCTGAATATGTTTCCTATCATACACGTAAAATTATATATAGTACACATATTGACTAAGAACATTTAATATATTTCAATATGTTAAATGATATCTGAACTTCTGCATTTATGAATTCCCTTTGCTTATTAGGTGTCATATCTACACATTTAAAGATGTTTGAAATATTACAGCATTTTTTGCCCAAACAAAACTGAAGTTCTACACATTCCCTATCAGTTCAGGTAACACTTCAGGGAGTTTCTAGTGAGGATTTGAGTTATTAATTAGACACCTTTACTAACATTTATTGGGGAAAACTGATAGCAGAGCTTCCCAATTTAAATTCATCTTTCTGACCTCATCCTTCATTTATTCTTACACATATCCTATTATGATCCTGAAAATTTAATGATGAACTATATGATCGTTAATTATGTGACACATATTATCAATGACGTAGGAATTTAAAAGTGGTAGAACTGTTGCTCTTGAGATAATTTAGAAGATTTAAACATGTGAAAACCTTTGTATTCTGTGATCTGCTTAGTAGATGTCAGGAGAGTGTTGGTACTGGGCTAAGAAACCTATTATACTGCTCTTTGTCCATGCTCCAGTATGTGCTTTGGAACCTAAACACAGGACAAGTCCTTAATATAAGCTCATTATGCAAAACTTAGCATACTGTATATCATTTAAATCACTCAAGTGTTTATTTGTTGTTCTAAATTGATATTCTCCCTTTTGTAAATTCTATGTGGTGCTGCTCAAGTACTTCCTTATATAAAGTTAAGGTAGGACATGTCATAGGAATTTTAAAAATGCAGCAAAATTTCTTCATCTTAAAACCCTCATTTATACTCTTTTAATTGGCTGTTTCCAGTTCCAGGTTTTTCAATGTTTTTAAAGATCTAGGATCATAGGGAGGGAAGCTTCCCCTTCCAATTTCCATTTTATTTGCCTTTAATGATATGTAATTGTGTTTTACTCAAGTCAAATATTCCTTAAATTATTAGTAATTATTGGTTGATCCCTCAGAGAGGACATCATTGTTGCTCTTTTAGTTCATAATAACAAAGCCTGGAACTCTGGTTTTGCTAACATTATATAAAGTATTCGGTGATACATTATTGTTCTATGATTATACATAATTTAATGTATAAATGTTAATGTACACATCTATTTTAATATATAAATTAAAAAATGTTAGAGAACTGTGATTTTCTGGATAATTTGGAGGTTGCTGTATTTCATTGAGTCTAAGGTGCCTACTTTTATATCCTAACATCTCTGAAGTTGTAATATTCCTTACAAGCCATTTTGATAAGGCAGTAGTTTCAGTATAATGATTGTTGCCCATGCTATGATCTACAGTGGTATGTCTGGACAACCTCAACTCTTAATGTTTCATTCTATACACAATTTAAGGACTGTTTAAGGAGGTTGATAGGGTTTGGCTGTGTCCCCACCCAAATCTCAGCTTGAATTGTATTTCCCATAATTCCCATGTGTTGTGGGAGGGATCTTGGGGGAGGTAATTGAATCATGGGGCTGGTCTTTCCCGTGCTGTTCTCCTGATAGTGAAAAAATCTCAAGAGACCTTATTGGTTTATCTTGGGTTTCTGCTTTTGGTTCTTCCCCATTTTTTCTTACTGTCACAATGTAAGAAATGCCTTTCACCTCCCACCAAGATTCTCAGGCCTCCTCAGTCATGTGGAGCTGTAAGTCCAATTAAACCTCTTTTTCTTCCCAGTCTCAGGTCTGTCTTTATCAATAGCCTGAAAACAAACTAATTCAGTGGGAGTCTAAATCCTGGTTGTCGTTTTATTTTTCACTTTTAACTTTTTTTTTTTTTTAACTTTAAGTCTGCGATACTTATGTGCTGAACATGCAGGTTTGTTACATAGGTATACATGTGCCATGGTGGTTTGTTGCACCTATCAACCCATCATCTAGCTTTTAAGCACCACATGCATTAAGTATTTGTCCTAATGTTCTCTCTTCCCTTTCACCCCACCCCACAACAGGCCTCAGTGTATGATGTGCCCCTTCCTGTGTCCATGCGTTCTTATTGTTCAGCTCCCACTTATGAGAGGTAATATGCAGTGTTTGCTTTTCTGTTCCTGTGTTAGTTTGCTGAGACTGATGGTTTCCAGCTTAGTTCATGTCCCTGCAAAGGACGTGAACTCTGTCTTTTTTATGGCTGCATAGTATTCCATGGTATATATGTGCAACATTTTCATTATCCAGTCTATTATTGATGGGCTTTTGGGTTGGTCCTAAGTCTGCTATTGGGAATAGTACTGTAATATATATACGTATGCATGTGTCTTTACAGTAGAATGATTTATAATCCTTTGGGTATATATCCATTATGGCATTGCTGGGTCAAATGGTATTTCTGTTCTAGATATTTGAGGAATCACGACACTGTCTTTCAAAATGGTTAAACTATTTTACACTTTCACCAACCCTGTAAAAAGATTCCTATTTCTCTGCATCCTCACCAACATCTGTTTGTTGTTTTAAGTTCTTCTAATAACACTTTTTTGTTGACATCAAGACTAGTTAAATGGGTGTTAAAGCTTGGAAGAAAAGATTAGAGATACTAGTGAAACATTCTCTTAAGAAAAGCTGCATCACTTACTCTTGTTCTTGGAGAATGCTGTTTGTACAAAAAAACATACTTAGTGACAACTTTGACTTGAAAAGTGATATAGAAAATTCAAAGTCAGAATGTGACAGTGTTACAAGTATCTTTATTTCACTTATATTTTCTTTTTATTACATAAGAGTGATAGAGTTAAAATTATATGTCAACGTAAATCTAACAGTTCTTTTATTAAGTGTAAAATAAAAATTCCAAGCAATAATAATAAAACCTTGTGTCATTTTTTAATTGGCAGCTTTTAAATTCATTCATGAAATATATAATGGTGTCTAATGCAATTAATAGCACCTTGGACAACTGATGAAAAAATGTAATTGGCTTCTTTTTCATGCTAAGTAAAGTAGATATTAATAAAACTTTGGTTTTTTTACTGGGAATTTTGTGGAATCATCCCTGTAAGCTCAATTCTGGCTGTACGTACGGCTTATTAAGTTATAAAGGTTAGTGAACATGGCCTGAATGTAAAGTAATTCTGAAATTTTATTTTGTTACATCTCTGATACCAGCTCTTCAGTTGTTTGCTTGCCTTTAATTATGGGGGAAAACTTGACCCAACCAAGCCAAACCCCTTTATTTATTTGACTTTTATTTTAATCAGATTGTATTATTTCACTTTGATAAGTGCTTATGTTTTATAAAGTGTATTAAAGACTTATCCTAGACCACATTTAATCTATTATTCTTGTGATCTGCTTTAATGATTTACAAGAAATTCTCTGGCCCTGAGAAAACCATTTAATGTATATCTATAGGGGACTCTACTACCTAGGTCTTAACATTTCATTCTCATAAACCTTATTCCTTATTTAAATTACCATAAGCACTTGTAAGGAGAAATAACACTTCTTGTTGACAGCCTTGGTGTGATCCCTTATTATATACATTTTTTAAATGTATCTCATCAGAATAGAGAAGAGAAAAGGGAGATATTAGGCCCAAATATAATGCCATTTTATGATTTCTTTGTTTACAATTATTTATTTTAGGTTGCTAGAGTACCTGTTTCTCTAGCTCATAAATTCAACTGCTGACTGAGACCTGCAAATGCAATTTTTCTTTAAAATATTAGAAGTGTAGGAGGGATAATGGTACCATTTCCATTATCTAGATCATTAGGAAGCACTTTGTACAAACAACTCTTAGCATTTATCTCACCATGGAGTTTTATTTACATACAGGTCTCCTGACTGAAACTAATCATGCACTTTTTGGCAGCAGGAATCTTTTGTTACATCTTAAATCCACAGTACCTATAGCCTGTCTACTTCATGGCCTACTGTTAAGTGCTGAATAAAGTATAGTGAAGGGAATATAAGCTACGTGAAGTTAAGGACCTAATCTCTGTGCCTTTCACCCAGTAAGTACCTAGCAAGTATCTTAAGTGAATAAATTAATGTGGGAGAAAGGGTTATTGAACTTTCTCCCAAATTATGAGCATTTGTGAAGCAAATGACAACATGGAAGAGGAACAATTTCAGCTGCATTTGTGCACCTGACCTTCGAGGAAAAGCCAGGTCACCCTTCCCACCACAGACCTCCCTTCAAAGCCCTCCTGTCTTCCTCAGCTGCAGAGAGAGCTGGCAGACAGGAAGGAAAGCATGCCTCCCTGACCTTGCTTCCCACAGACTCAAGGCCAGCTGCAGGCCTGAGCCAAGCAGGTTTTCAATAGGTCTGCCAATCTGGTTCATTCCGTCTAAATGAATATTTATATACATATCATTAAAAAGGCTCTAATTTAATCTTTACTAATATTTTCTCTTTGACTGACTTTACTCTGAAGTTAAGATTCCAGCGTACAGATGATCTGTAAATTTAAAAAAAAAACCTTTTTTTTGTTGTTGTTGGCTATTCTTATCTTTATGGCTGATTGCAAATTTTAGTGACTGACAATTGCTATTTAGAACCATATTTGTGGCCACAGATAAATTTGAGTGAAATTAGACCTAGAATTATGATTTCAAGAGGTGAATATGAGTTGTGTCTCCATGATATCAGAGAAACAGAGTTGACAAAATGGTCTTGAGTCTCTTTAATTGGAACAGGATATTATTTTATAGAGGGTAAAATTTATTTTTAAAACCTCAGTGCTTGACTCTGTACTCTTGTACTTCTATAATTTTTTCCTTTTTTATATAAGGTTCCATGACCTACCCCCTGCCTTTTGCACATGTTTTTCTCCTTCTTTCAGCTCTAAGATCTTTCTTTTATCCCTACAGCTTAACAGTGTGAATTTTAAAATGATTTATATTACATGGGTTTGGAAAGCTGATTATTTTTAAAAAGAAGGGGCTCAGAAAATTTAGCCATTTCTATGAAACATAGCTATGTAAAATATCAAAAGTTTAGGCTTCTTAAAAAGAATCTCTTTTTTGGGGAGGTTATCTCCAGCTGGTACTTAAACCAACTCCTGTCAATAGCATGAGTAGAGTCAGTTATCCAGCAGATGTTTCTGTAGATTATTGCCAGTGGGAAAAAAGCGCTCTTATTTTTCAATGAGTACCTCAGATAGCAACATACATCATGGGAAAACAATCAACAGGATTTATCTTAAGCAAAAATCGAATGAGACAAGGTTGAAACAAAAGGAAAAAAGTAAGAAAAACTTATTGACATCTAAATTGTTCACTTCTGCTTTCTCTCTCTCCCTGACTCCTTTTCCTTTTGCAAGCCACACAGAACTATAGAAAAACACTCAAAGATAAAATTTAGAAAGTCAAAGCTGAAGAAGTAAGAGGAAATTTTCTGAGGCAAAAAAAAGGGCAAGCAAAAATGATGGTAACTGAATGTAGACATTAGCAGAATGATGGTAGACATAGAAATTAAATATTTAGGCTAAAGAGGCAGAGAAAAGTCATTTATATTTTTCAGCACCTGTTGTACTAGCCAATGAAGTAGATATTTTACCTAGTTTTAGTTTTCACAACAACGGTATGAGCTAGACATTATGTCCAGTTTTTATAGATAATAAAACTTAGGCTCAGAAAGTTGAGTATCACCCCCAAATCCTTATAGCTTTTAAGTAGCATCAGTGAGCTTCAAACAGAAGCTGCTAAGGGGAGTTGGAGAATGCATAAAGAGTTTGAAAGCCTAAACTGTCAATAAACATTAAGATAACAATGAGGAAATAATAACTTACATACTTAAGAACTAGGAAAAGAGACGAAGAGATAAACAGAACATGAGCTAGGAATTTGATTCCAAAAATGACATGCCAAATAAATGTGTCCTATACACTTCACCTTTCAAATGCTTCCCAGAATTATTCTATCATGAGAAAGTTACACATTAAACTAAAAATTATATCTATTTTTCCATCATACTGACTTTGTAAGTCTCATCTGAGTGACATATTGATTGGAAGGAAGAATTCTAGGACCTATGAGATGAAACTATAAAGTGAGATGTTCCATTCATAAATGAGTTTAGATAACCTGGATTTACAGCTCAACTATACCACTTAGCACTTCCACTCTTATGGCCTCGGTTTACTCATTGATTGCAGAGGCAGCTGGACAAGATGACTTTTGAATTTTCTTTCTTCTTGACTACTCTGTAGTTCTATGATCCTTGATCAGTGGTATATAATGAGAGCCATGGGGCTAGGAGCAGTGGCTCACGCCTGTATCCTAGCACTTTGGGAGGCTGAGGTGGGAGGATCACTTGAGCCTACGAGTTCAAGGCTAGCCTGGGCAAAATGGTGAGACCTTGTCTCTACAAAAATAAAGTAATAATAATAATGAAAAGCTTTGAGTATTTGTGTCTGTGACATAGTTTGGAAATATCCAAACCTCATGTTGAAATCTGATCCCCAATGTTGGAAGCTGGGCCTGGTGAGGTGTTTGAGTTACGGAGGTAGATCCCTCCTGAATGGTTTGGTACCCTCCTGAGGTATTGCGTGACGTCTATTAGTTCCCATGAGAGCTTGTTAAAAAAAGCCTGGCATATCACCCTTTCACTCTTCTTCCCTCTCGCCCTGTGATCTCTGCATGCTGGTTCCACTTCACCTTTTGCCATGAGTGAAAGCAGCCTGAGGCATGCCAGCACCAGGCTTCCTACACAGCCTGCAACTGTGAGCCAAATTAAGCTCTTTTCTTTATAAATTACCCGGCCTTGGGTGTTCCCTAACAGGAACACAAAAGGACTAAGGCAGCCTGTCAGTGTGACTTTTATTCTTTTCATGGTTCGTGCCTGATTTACTAAGCTGCAAGATTTTTGTTGTCAGTTTTTGGTCTTTAAACAATAGTTTGTGCGTTAAGTTGTGGATCATTAATTTGTGGACCTAAACCATATTTATTCTCCATGTGCCTTAATGTACTAATCTTTTTAATGGGGATAATACAGTGATATTATCTACATTTCAGTGTTGATAGATAATTTAGATCATTAACAAACTTCTTTATATTCTGCATGTTACACAGAATATTCTGCTTATAAATTCTGAATAAGTGATCACTCCTTTTTTCCAAACTAAATATTGATTATTTGCTTTTCAGAACCTGGAGGCTATCTCTTCAGAAATAAAATGTAGCATCACCTATTTCTCTGGACAAGACATACTCCTTTCTGTAGCTTAAAAAATTATGGCTTTAGAAATTATACCTCAAAATATATCATTTCCTTTATACTACTTTGATTAAACACTTTCAGTATAGTTGGGTTCCAATTTAGTCATTGATCTATGCAAATCTAATGCTAATTTAAAGAAAGATTAATGATTTATGACTTTGCTGACTATAAGTAAAATTTTGTATTTAGCCAAAACACACTAATAAAATCAAGTTAAATTGACCAATGAAAGCATTGAAGTCATTGAACTAATGTCTTTAATTGCTGTACTTTTGCTTACAGCCAGGGATCTATTCCTTTGATATTTTGGAAACTACTTGATATGTTTCATGTACAAATCTTGTTTGTATAGAAGCAATGGAATTAACTATTTTCAAAAGTAATAGTCATAAGGATCACCCAGGAATCTTGGTAACAAGTCTGCTTTCTTTGATCCCAACAGCCTGTAGTGGATTTCTGCCATTTTATTTTTTATTTTTTTATTTTTATTTTTTTTGAGATGAGGTTTCGCTCTTGTTACCCAGGCTGGAGTGCAATGGCACGATCTCGGCTCACCACAACCTCCACCTCCTGGGTTCAAGCAGTTCTCCCGCCTCAGCCTCCCGAGTAGCTGGGACTACAGGCGTGCACCACCATGCCCAGCTAATTTTTGTATTTTTCGTAGAGATGAGGTTTCACCATGTTGACTGGGATGGTCTCGATCTTTTGACCTCGTGATCCACCCGCCTCGGCCTCCCAAAGTGCTGGGATTATAGGCATGAGCCACTATGCCCAGCCCAGCCATTTTATTTTTAACAAATATCCTAGGAGTATCACATTATACATTGGTTACTATAGCATAGGGACTATTTAGTGCCTTAATTTAGATTTCCAACCGAACTCACATATGGGAGCTACTCAACAAATTTTTCAATGAATAAATCAAATAATCAGTGGACAAGTGAATATATGTTCTCTTTTCTGGGTAAATTCTCATAAGATTACGACTTAATTACTGTTGCTTTTTAGTACTTACAGATATGGAAGTAGAAATCTTTTGGTTTTTAAGAGATGGTGATTGGATTCATGTGGAATGTAAATCATACTTGGTTATTCCCGATTGATATAGGCCTGGATTTCTGGTACTTAGTAGCTTCTCTTACTCACAAAGTACTAAATGCATGACACTTAACTATTACCTGCTTATGTAGCAAAGCAGACACAAAATACAGGTATTGATCAACTTACGACCTATGCAACATATGACCATTTGACTTTATGACCACAATCACTAGCCATGACTGCTCCGTGTCTGGCAGCGCAAACCTTGCCCAGCTGGGCGTACGACAGTGTGGACCAGCTTCCGGCAGCACTACCAAGAAAGAAAATTATGATATATAACAATAATTAAAGAAAATTATGATAAAATATGGCAAAGATTTTTATAACATCATTTCACAGTACTGTACATATAGCCTACTCAACTTACGACCAAATCGTGTTACGACCAGTCTGTCGGAACCAATTGTAGTCGTAAGTTGAGTACTAGCTGTAATTCCTTTGTCATATGATTAAAAATTTCCCCTTTTCCATTGTTTCCTCTTTCCAGTATTTTTGCCCGCAACTTTTTAGAATAAAGGCCACACTCTGGTCATCATTCCACACAATTTAATCAGCATGCTTCATTTTACAAAAGGGAATTTGTAACAAGAACGAGATGAGTGAAACATTCATTCTCACTGTGCATCCCAAGCTCTTAGAATTGGCTTGAATGGTTTAATGATGTTGTATTAATTTTCCCTTCCTTTCGCATTAATGCTAACAATAGTGGGGTGAGTCTGGTGTGCATCTGTGGAAGTCAGAATTGAATTACTTGGACTATACATTAAAACATAGGCAACCTGTTAAAAGGAATTGAATCTCAAATTGTGAAAGGTAGAAAATGGTTGAAAATAAAAAGAAGATCTGATCATTCCTATTATACATAACCAAAAACTGTACTTTGAGTACTGTTTCAGAAATTAACCGTTTTCTTCTGATTCAAAGAATATTTATTTTCTAGAACATATGTGAGAAGTTTAAAAATCACTTCGTAAAGTAACAATGCATTGTCCAAAATTACATTGCTTAGCTAGAACTACCACAAATCTATTGATGTGATATCTTTTACTGAAAAAACTGTTGGTATATTTGAAACATATATATATATATATATATATATATAT
>NW_016107554.1:2483475-2553151 GCF_001604975.1 Cebus imitator
GGCTGGAGTGCAGGGGTGCAATCTCAGCTCACTGCAACCTCCACCTCCCAGGTTGAAGCAATTCTCCTGCCTCAGCCTCCCAAGTAGCTGGGATTACAGGCACGTGCCACCGCATCTGGCTAATTTTTATATTTTTAGCAGAGAGGGGGTTTCACCATGTTGGCCAGGCTGATCTGGAACTCCTGACCTTAGGTGATCCCCCCTACCTCAGCCTCCCAAAGTGCTGGGATTACTGGTGTGGGCCACCACGCCTGGCCCTTCACTTACTATTCTGTTGCTCTCAATTCTTCATTTCATTAAGACTTACCAGAAAACATTCCAATTACTGCATACCACTCTGAGATAAAAGTACCATACTTTATTTTCTGTCTCCTATTATTATATATTTAGGTTATTTTCTATTTTGTCCTACTAAAAGATAGATATTCTCTGATATATAAATTCTCTGATACATGAATCATTAAATATGCCTCTTATTATTTAATGAAATCAAATTTTAAGTGTGGAACTTCTGGGTCATATTGTCTAATTGGTCTTTGGAAAACTTTTATCAATTTATGTCTTTATTAGCATCTTTTAAAAACACTCTTCAGGTTGGCAAAGCTACAGGGAAAGGGGAGCACTCATACACTACTGGTGGGAATACAAATTAGCTCAGTCACTGGGGAGAGCAGTTTGGAGAATTCTTAAAGAACTTAGAACTCTCATTCAACAAATAATCCCATCACTGTGTATACATCCCAAATACAACAAATCATTCTACCAAAAAGACACATGCACTCACATGTTCATTGGGGCAATATTCACAATAGCAAAGACATCTAATAAACATAGGCGCCCATCAGTGGTGAACTGAATAAAGAAAACATGGTATATTTACACCTTGCAGTACTATGGAGCCATCAAAGAATGAAATCATGTCCCCTATAGCAACATGGATGCAGCTGGAGTCTGTTATCCTAAGCAAATTAATGTAGGAACAGAAAACCAAATACTGAATGTTCTCGTTAAAGAGAGCTAACATAGGGTTCTCAGGCCATAAAGATGATAACAATAGACACGCGGGATTACTAGAGGGAGGAGGGAAGGAACAAGGCAAGGGTTGAAAAACTGTCATTTACTATGCTCTGTACCTGAGTGATGGGATCCTTTGTACCCCAAACCTCAGCATCGCACAATATACCCAGGTAACAAATTTGCACATGTACTCCGTAAATCAAAAATAAAAGTTGATAAAAATCATGTACATTAGTCAGTTAATGAGAAATGTTTCAATGATTAGAAAGTAAATATCTTAAGAAATAAAATATAACTTCAAAAAAATAATAAAAACACTCTTTTCCATAGCATCATCTGTTAGGACAGGTACAAAATAGTATTTCATTGATCCATTTTCTTTTCTCTGATTAAACTTTAATTTCCCTTTCAATATATTTTTTCAGGCGTTTGGTGGGTTGGGGGAAAAAGAAACTTTAATGGCAAATCTATACCAAATACGCTTTGCATGAAACATAAAAATCACCAGATCAGCAATGAAGTTACAGAAAAACTTCAGAAGTTTAAATGCCATTCATCACCTGGCCTGACCAGAGAATACTAAGAATAACAACCAAGAAATAAGGAAGACAGGAATGAGCCTCTTCAATGAATATCTTAAAAGTTCAATCTATTTCAGATAACCAAAAGCAGGTCATCACGGTTAAGAGCCTAGGTTTTTGAATTCCACAGCTATGAGTTAGAATCCCAGCTCTGCCTTTTATTAGCTAGGTGGTTTTGACCAAGCTGTTTCCCCACTGTCCCTTGATAATAACGAGGCAATTTCATAGGATTGTGCTGAACTCGAAATGATATTAATATTCATATTACAACTCTTTGAATAAAAAAGGCACTTACTAATTAATAGTATGAGTAATAGCAGTCAAAGTTGTTATGGGTATGTTATGATCACTGTTACTATGTAGGGCAGACTGGCAGACTGACACAAAGGCAAGGTTCACAGCAACCTTCTTGAACCTTGTGTGCTCTGGTCAACAAAGCTCCGTGAAGGTATTCCCCTAAAACCGCTACCACCTCCACCCCGACAACTCACCACCTGCCCCTATTGCCTGAAATTCTACCTTAAAAGACTCATTAATTTCACCTTAAACATTTTATAGTCTAAAATGGAGTGGTCTGGAAATATGTGATTCTTTTTTTTTGAGACGGAGTTTCGCTCTTGTTACCCAGGTTGGAGTGCAATGGCGCGATCTCGGCTCACTGCAACCTCTGCCTCCTGGGTTCAGGCAATTCTCCTGCCTCAGCCTCCCGAGTAGCTGGGATTACAGGCATGCGCCACCATGCCCAGCTAATTTTTTGTATTTTTAGTAGAGACGGGGTTTCACCATGTTGACCAGGATGGTCTCGATCTCTTGACCTCATGATCCACCCGCCTCAGCCTCCCAAAGTGCTGGGATTACAGGCGTGAGCCACCAAGTCCGGCCGTGATTCATTTTTTAACAGTTTATACTTCTATGTAAACTAATCAGATTCTGAGTGCAGATTTTAATAATGAGAAACTTGAGAGTTCTGCATCCTGAAGGCGGTCAGTGAAGAATTATATTATCTTGGAGTATTACTGGCTTGGGAAAATGACAGAACGATGGTCACAATGAATAAAAATGCTTAGGAAGGAGACGTTATATTAGAATAGGGAATTTGTCATAAGAGCTGAATACAGTAAATGTGAATGATAAAATGATGTATAGAGGAAAATGTATACATTGTGTTATGTACTCAGTTGGTAGGAATAAAATGGATTCTTAAATTTCTGAATGCAGGAAAACAGATATTGTGTGGAAATAGATACCTGGGGTAAGGCAGGAATATGACTGGAGCTCAAGAAAATGAATCAGAAAACTGGTTTCATCAGGACGTGTTCACTTTTCACTGGTCCTGGAGCTCCCTCCTCTTGATAATGTCATTTAAAATTATTTTTAAAGTAATAAAAATCATTGAAGCTATAAAAACCCACATAGAATCATGTATAAAGACCCAAAAAACATGTGGTCTGGGAAAGGTAATTGTATTCTGGACAGAGAGCAAAAGCTGGAGTTGTGAATTTAGATTGCAATAAAATTAATTATCGTGAGACAGCGTGGTCTAGAACTTCTTGGAGGCGCTGAAGACAAGTTGTCTCGGTTTTCTTCATCCACGTTAATGCAAGTAAATTCCATGTGCTTACTGTGCTTTCCCTTTGCCTCACCTGCTGACACAGGAGGCACCAGGAGCTTCTTCTTCTGGTGACTCATGTGGAGGGGCTGATGATACTGGGGTTGTGTTTTCAGCCGTGCAGCAGCTTGTGACAAAACGTGTTTCCCACTTACTTGTAACCATCCTGGAAGGAGTGACACACCCAATGGGGTCAAGATAATCAGAAATGGAGAGCACAGCAAGGTTGTCTCCGGCAGAATGATGAAAATCGAGTTTTTTTTTTGTTTGTTTGTTTGTTTTAATGTTCCTTTCTTTCACTTTTAACTAGCCACCCTTCTAAACTCCAAGAGTATCATTTTATTTGTCTCAGTAGTATATTAACAGTTGCTGAAAAAGGTTACATTTGGTGAATATTCAAATACCTAATTAGACTTAATGCATAATATTTATCTAGGAGGTTGAGAAAAATAGATATAGCAAGTAAAGCTTAGTGCTTTGTGGAATCAGGCCGCAGTTGGTTCTTCTGTAAGGCTGATCCTAGTCTGCCTGCTTTCTTTCCCACAATGAATAATGATCTGAAGACTGTTGTTCAGATGTCTTCATCCAATGACAAATTTTAGTACTAGAAAACCAAAACCTCGAGGTTTGTTATCTGTGAGAAAGACCAGTCTTAAAACTTAGCCACCTCCTGATTACCCAAGAGCTCTTCATTGCACTTCCCTAGGGGCTTTTTCCCACCCTCTGTTTTTCTCTGCTGTCCCTCAGACCACATGCCTCGAGCTGTTTCGTCTCTGATTTGCCCTTTCATGAAAAGATGGAGCTCTAGAGAAACTGAATTCAAATAATTCATTTTTATTGCTTATAGAGGAGAGTTGATAGGAAGGAAGCTGAAATGACAGAAATGAGGTTTTAAATCTCTTCTCTAGATTTCATTTATTCCATCCATGTTTATTGATTGTCTACCACATAATAGGTACAGTAGGGGATAGAGAGAGCATAGAGCACAGTCCTGCCCTCAAGAAGAATTTATTCCTCCAAAAGAGGAGTTCTGTGCACAAACCATACCATCTTAAATCCCCATTTACACCAGAAAGGCTGGCATAAATAAATGTGGATTAAAATACAGCTTTACCACCAGGAAGTTATGTGTCCTATAAATAGCATGCACAAGAAATAGTAGAAGAATTCAGTTTAGAAAGTGGCAAGTTTAGAGATGGTGTCATCAGGGAAAGATTTACTGAGGAGCCGACATTTGTCACAAGTCAGATTTCTAAGAACGTAATTCCTGTGGTTATTTAAAATTCCAAAGTTATTATATATTGATTATATAACACTGGGAAGTACAGAAATGCATAAGAGAAAAAAACTATCCAAATTACATGTGATCTTACTGCCTAGTGAGATACCATGGTTCGTTTCTCACAGCATATTGTTATAAGCCTTTTCCCCACTTTTATGCATAAGTGTGTTTGTATTTGTATGTGACGATTTGTATGTGACAAGAAACACATGGCAAGCTCAAATAATATAGGAGGGT
Source organism: Cebus imitator (assembly GCF_001604975.1). Classification (NCBI taxonomy): domain Eukaryota; kingdom Metazoa; phylum Chordata; class Mammalia; order Primates; family Cebidae; genus Cebus; species Cebus imitator. Next base: position 2,488,202 of record NW_016107554.1, read on the forward strand.
AAAATGCAAGGAAGCCACAAGGGGTGATACAAGCATCTTCAAGATTAAAATTGGTAAAATGGGACAAGTTCAAACTTAAAGTACAAAAGATGATGACCTGGTAGAATTACATTCAGTGAGTTCAAGGCCCCTTAATGTCAGTGAAAGGCCTAGGCAGACCCTTTGGTAAGTTTTGGTTCATGTTTTACTCCAGCACCAACTAACTGTGACTTTGATCTAAGTGACATAAAATTTCTTGGAGTAAAAATTAGAGATTATGTTGATGAGTGCTTTACACGAATCTAATGCATATAGACGCTCAATAACTGGTCCTTACTGAGGAAGTAGATGCTGACTGTTTCTTAGATCCTGTTTTATTGAACACTTGCCCAATTGGCACATTGCCCAGCCAGTGTTGTAGGTATCAAGCGGTTGAACAACATTCATGCTTAATGTTTATCATGCCGGATAGATGGGTTCAGCTAAAAACATTTTAGAAAAAAAAGATTTACCTTATAGGAACCTACAGAAAAATAGAATTTTATCCATGGCAAATTTTATCTCTTATTTTTAAAATCCCTTTGTAGCCCGTTACCACTCTTTTGTCTTTGAGTACTAAGAGAGGAATGACATTCACATATTGGTGATACATCCTTGAAATAATCTATTATGCACTGTTATATGCATAATATACATATACATTAGCATGCCTTTGGTTTTGCCTGCCCAGATTTCATTTACCCTTTGTTGGGGAACAACACAGTTTCCCTCTGAAAAACCCTAGTCAGTTCATGAGGTTTGTGTGGACCTCAAAGAAGGGAATGTATAACTCACGCCTGCCTATTCAGAGCACAGGACATCCCTAATCTTGGTGAATGCTTCGAGGGTCATGTGATCACAGTCAACCCAGTCAGTGAAGCCTGTGATTTTAAGGGGCATTTGGTAAGAGCCAGTTTTTCTCCTCCCCAGTGCGCTTAGGTTTATAGCAGTTAAAGCCTAAAGCTGCTGGTAGCTATCGTGCCATCATGTGGTTGCCTGATAGAGAAGCCAATATGAAGATGGCCTGCAGTGAGCTGAGCTAAGACTTGGAAAGAGATAAACCAGCTCCTGTCACTCCCTTGATATCTTAGATCAAACTGCATCTGGGAATCTCCCCTTGGACTTCATAGTTACAAGAGACAATAATTTTTCTTTTTCAGCTTCGGTTAGTTTGATTTGCGGTTTTCTGTCATTTGCAACTAAAATACAGCTGAACAACACATACACTTTAATTTAGTAGTTTATTTTTCCTGGAATGTGAGGTCATAGTTACAATCTTAATTCTTCCCAGTTCCCACGATGAGACTAAAAATGAAATTTCATGCTATTCAACAGAATTTGAGAACCAATAAACTAGAATATGCTAGAGATCAACACAGCAGTTATGTGGACTAGCGGGCATAATTTTGTGTCATTTATGCAATAGAAACTTCAGCAGAAAGTCCTCTCATTGTGGAAATACTGCTTTTTTAAAACAAATATATATAAGGCAAGCATGTGAGGAATGTAGTGGAATGTCTCCATTGCACTCCAACAGAATATTTTGAGAGAAGAGAAACATGCATTTGTTAGATTTGAAGTCAGGATTGTCTGGCTGAGTGTACAATAAATCATTTGTATTTTTCTCTGTAGTCTTCTCATTCAGGATAAAAGCGACACATATAACTGCCAGCCCCAGTCCACTCACTGCAGACTGATTTCCTCACTGCTTTCATCTCAGCAGTTGTTAATGTCACAAATAGGCAGGCTTTGAAGTCAGAGGGAGGGGACAAGAGCAGCACAACTTTTTAACTGTACAGCAACCAGCAAACTTCTTTGAAAACCGCAATTTCAGCATCAAATTCAGTTAGGGCACTCTGGCTTGAAGGGAGTAGGGGGAATCACTGCCAACTGATATGTAAGATGATTCTTTCTTCTTTATCTTAGTCTTTAGTGTGAGCAGAAACCTTGCTCATGTGTAATCTTGAAGTGAACCTGAAGAGAAAGTGGGAGAGAAACCCTGGGCCCCTTAGGGAGGTCCTGCCCGGTGTGGTTGGTATTAGCAGTACATTCCTTTAGTGAGCTTTGGGGGTTAGGGGAAAGGTAGAAGCCAAATGGTACTAGAAATAGAGAAGAAAGCAGGATGACGTGGTTTTTGCTTTCTTCCCGTCAGGACTTGCTTTCCCATTTACATCCTGCTTTAGACAGTGAGGCATGATAAACATTTGAGTTACTTGTGGATTGCTTTGAACTCTGGGCAGAAGATACGTCTACAAGTCTCCTGTACTTTTGTTTATTCTCTAGGTACTGGGTAGATGGGAATAAATCCTAAAGTAAAAGGAATAAGAGTGCAGGGTATAGAAGGGTTAACAAACGTATCATCAGAGGCCTTTCCCCTTCCTTTTTTCCCTCGTATTCTTCCTTCAGGCTTTCTAGTACTTTCTGTCTTGAAGTAGGAGGAACTGTGGGGAATTTCTTCTGAAAACGTGCCCTAGTCCACACACAGATGACTCCCTTGCATGAAATCTAATTCCATCGTTCATAATTTTCCTCTTTTGCTTTCCTGTCTCTTGGCTGTGTTTAAATTTTCCGTCTGCCTCTCTTGCTTCTCTCTGCTTCTCTCATTCTCTCTCCTTCCTGTTTTTAAGTAGCCTTTTCAAGCTTACTCTCAAACAACTTGATACGGTCACGTTTCTCCGTTTTTCTGTCTCACCATATATTTACTTCCAGCTTTCCTCTTTAGGTATCCTCCCTTTCTGACTTTTTCCTGAGTCCTAAGGCTCTGGGCAAGGCCTGCTCAGGGGGCCTGCAAAGCTTCTTAGAAAAATGGGCTTGGAAACTTTAATAGGACAGTAACATTCCAAGCTCAGCATGAATGGGAGAGAATCCACAATTCTCCCTGGCATGAGATTTTTCCAGAGGCCTCTTCCATAACGCTTGCACACCAGAACTCGGAATTTCCAGATGTGATATTAGGACTATGCATAGTCAGTTTGCCTTTACAAAAGCAAATCTGAACCTTAGCCTCTAATAATTATTGGAGGGGAAAACATTTCTATAATTTTCTTCTTCTGTTTTGGGGCCTTTATTCTAACATATGGCTTAGAGTTACTCAAATTTAGACAAGAAACTCTGATGTGTTGACAGTGTAACTATTTCACAATAGTTAAGGTAGTGAATTCCACAGACTTACATCCAGCATCTGTTTCTTCTCTGACAGAGGCTCACATTTCCTCTTAATGCCTGTTTTAAATACATAGATAAATTTCATTTGCATATTCATGAGAAAATCTATTTTCCTTCCTATCTTCTAATTCCCAATGTGGTTGGATGTGATTTAACAATTTCTGACAGTCCTGGTAAAGAGTTTGGTCAATTTCTCAAGGTAAGAAGTATTCAGGAAAAGAAACTGTTAGGAAATTAAACTTCAGTATGGAGAATGTTCCCTGGCAGGCTTCTGTAATGCAACATTTTTTATCACGGCCTGGAGCTGGTGGTGGTGTGGTACAATAGGAAGGTGAGACTCCTAATCCAGCCCCACCAACTCCCAGCAATGTGATCCTTAGAAAGTAACTGATAGAGGCCGGGCGCAGTGGCTCAAGCCTGTAATGCCAGCACTTTGGGAGGCCGAGACGGGTGGATCACGAGGTCAAGAGATCGAGACCATCCTGGTCAACATGGTGAAACCCGGTCTCTACTAAAACTACAAAAAATTAGCTGGGCATGGTGGCGCGTGCCTGTAATCCCAGCTACTCAGGAGGTTGAGGCAGGAGAATTGACTGAACCCAGGAGGCGGAGGTTGCGGTGAGTCGAGATCGCGCCATTGCACTCCACCCTGGGTGACAAGAGCGAAACTCCGTCTCCAAAAAAAAAAAAAAAAAGAAAGTAACTGATAGAATCTGAACCTCAATTTCTCCTCTACAAAATGTTATTTGAAAATAATAATCTTACAGATTTGACAAGATTAAGTAAAATAATATTTGTAAATTACCTAGCACATTTATATTTAAACTTACATGAAACTGTATGCCAAGCTCTGCAAATACACTTTCATTCTTCATAATAGCCCTGTGAGATAACCTTATTTGTATGAGTGTTTCCATTTCTCAGCGAAGAAAAATGACCTACACCAAGGTTAAGTAACTTGGCTAAGGTCACACAGCTAGTGCCAGAACTGGAATATTCCAGCCTGGGCATCTAGTCATCAAAGCCCGGCACCTTACCGCAGGGTGATGCCTTCCCCGTAGAACAGGTTACTCAATGTCTCCGTTCACATTCATTTCTGATTCCTGTCCCATTTTATTTTCATGATTTCCTGCTGTATTTTCTTAGTTTTGTGGCCTGGAGATTGCTATTTCACCGGTAATGGGACTATTGCCCTAACAGTTGACTTCCTCTGTTAACATGATAGTTTTCTGAGCTGTTTCCCTCCCCATTTTCACCTCCATTTGTCTACATTTACATTCCCCAATTCTCTAACAACTTTTTATCCTCATGGGCTAACACATATTTAATAACGTTGTATGATTTATCTTTAAAGTTTGTTTTTCCTGCCTTGAGAGCTATTAAGTAGAACTCAATAGATTGCTGGAGAAGAAACTGTAGTGCACATTGAATCTAGGCAAATCTGTATTTTGTTTTAACTGTCTTATTTTCTACAACTGCATGCCTGGCTAATAAATCAATGACCCTATTTTCTATAAAGGCTCCCTTGGCTTGATTTTCAAGGCAGGTAACCTCACTCCATCAGACCTCCTGTGCTTACTCACTTACCCTAGCGCCTGTCTTAGAACACACAATGGTGGCCAGTATATAATATCAGATATGTTTTTAAAATGGAATGAGAAACCCTCTTTCTAGGGTTGGCCCTATGCACAACAACTCTCTTTGTCATACCCTTAGCCACCAGATCCCTACCTTCAGGTCACCAGCCTGGAGCTACAGTCATTTCAGTTTGTGATTAATGTTTTAGTGTTGGATTTCTGGATGCCCAGAGGTAATTGAGTTTCAATCATGCTTGATGCCCCTTGCTTTGTTTCTAACTTTGCTTTTTACTTGCCTTCCACTTTGTTTTGACTTTACCATCAATCCAGTCCTGGGTTCAAAGGAACTCTGGCTTTCCCCATTTCTTGAGTGATTCCCAACTATCTTCATTGTTCTGTCACCACACTTGGTCTTGGTTCCCCACTGGCTGTGGGTCCCTGACTTGGGCTCAACATTTCCTCTTAATGCCTGTTTTAAATATACAGATAAATTTCATTTGCATATTCATGAGAAAATCTATTTTGAGGTCTTGGTTCCTCACTGGCTATTGGTCCCTGATTTGGTGTTTATTACATTCCACTGCCTTGTTCCAGGCTTGCCCTACATGGCAGCCACCATATCCGCTTCTTCTTCCAAATACCTGCTGATTTAGGAGCTGATGGTGCACACTCAGCACCTAAGGACTGCTTCTCCCTTTCCACCTCGTCTCTTTTAAACTTTTGTGACATTTGAGTCGGTCTTTTGGAGCTGCACAAGAACAGCTGCTTGGAGTTTCTTACTAAATGTTGTTCTTATCATCTTCTATGTGCTTTGCAGTAAGTTATGAGCACATTCCCTCTTATCAAGCATTAAGTGAGGTGTTGTAGTAGATGCACTATTCCTTCCTAAGTCAGTTCACTGCATATGTAGGGAAGTTGGCCAAATACTCCATGCTTTTATAATACATGCAACTTACACAAAAGAAGCTGCTAGCTCAGCACATGACTGGCATCCCTGAAGCCCCTGGGGAAAGTATGTAAATTTGATTCAAAAAGAAACTCTGATTGTCTACACTAATGCTATAATTCTGACTGTTAATACCGAGAAAGAGTGACCTACAATTCTTGCTAACTCTCTAGTATCTAACCTGACATACCACACCATTTCAAAAGATCAATCCCCAGTAAATACAGGATATTTTCAGTTGACTATACATAGTATTTAGCAAAGATGTTTTACACCAGTGCCCAAAAGACAGGTCTTTAATAGCCACCACTTCTGTTTCAAGCTGCAGACAGTAGGGGTAGATAGAAGCACACATCTGAAAGACAGCTGAGTGTTTCTTCCCGACACCAGACGCTTCTCTCCTGGAATAGGGCCAGATCGGAGCTGTCTGGATTCTTTGTGAGCCTGTTCCAAACTAATGTATTTATTATCGAGGAAAGCTTGCCTGATGTTAGATCACTGATGTTTGCCTTGCAGTGTTTTCTTGCAGAAAACTGCAAGAAAGTGCTTGAAACAAGTTTGGTGGGGGAACTACAGAGAAATCCACTTTTCTCAAGGGTGAAGTCCTGGCAATACCCCTGCAGATTGGGAAAACCGGCTATCACCTTTTCCCCTATTTTTATAAGTGATGCTTCCCAAATGATAAAGAGTGACAATATATGAGAGTTTAATGGTATTTTGTTAAAGGCTGAAGCATCCGTACTAAATGTTTTAAATATTCTTGGTTATGAGAATGGGGATTTACTTTTAAATGATTATTTGGCCCAGACAATGCTTATAAAATGTGTACATTCTGTTGCTACAACATACAAATCTTTTGTGGTGGTTTTAAGAAAACCCCAGACTTTTCAAGTCTGGGAACAGATGGAGCTCTAAACTCAACTGCATCTTACAAAAGGGACATGTGTTACTATTTGCCTGTCTGTTTTCACTTTACGTAAGATGTTCTACTCTCCAGTCAGCAGAGTTATCACACTTCTATGAGTGTACAAACTTTTGAAGTGGATGTGCTGCACAGTTGTAAGATTAGAGAGTTTGGGGCTCAGCTATGTCTTTTAACAGGTCTTGGTAATTAAGAAGACCTTTGCAAAGTGTTAACCATTTAAATGTATTTCATGAGATGGGCTCTGTAGCATATTGGTCACAGGTAAGAACTTGAACTCAAATGCTCTGAGAAGTTCAAGATAAAGTAGTTCATTTAAATTCTAAAATTTCTCATTCCTCATTCCTGTGTAGCTGGCTAAAATCTACTGGATAAGAACTAACGCATGGTGTATGTGGAGCACTGTACATATTGTACATTATTCACAACTTTAGCTGGTATTCATGACCTTCCTAGTATTTGATTATGAAGTTGTTTATGCTAAATCTTGACAGAGCAATCTCGAAGAGTTTAAAACCTTCCTTCCTTTCTTTCTCTTTCTTCCTTCCTTCCTTCCTTCCTTCCCCCCATCATTTCTAATTTTCTTTTCTTTTCCTTTTTTTTTTTTTTAAATGGTGTCTTTCCCTGTCGCCCATGCTGGAGTGCAATGGCGTGATCTCGGCTTACTGCAGCCTCCATCTCCCGGGTTTCAGCAATTCTCCTGCCCAGCCTTCTGGGTAGCTGAGATTACAGGCACATACCGCCACACCTGGCTAATTTTCGTATTTTTGGTAGAGACACAGTTTCCCTATGTTGGCCAGGCTGGTCATGAACTCCTGACATCAGGTGATCTGCCTGCCTCAGCCTCCCAAAGTGCTAGGATTACAAGTGTGAGCCACCACACCCAGCCCTTTCTTTTCTTTTGTTTATTCCAGTTATTTTCCCAACAAAGGGCCAAGTTTTATGAAAAGAATTGCCTTCTGTAAAGAACATAAAATTGTGTGTCAGTTTCTAATATGCCAAGTTGTTACATCAAAGCTAAAACTTGTCAATGTTGAATAAATTATTTAAATTAAAAACATTAATCAACACTAATCAAATGATTCATTATAAGCTACTTCAACAAAGATTCATACTATGCATATAATAATTCAACTTATATGTATACAATTCACTCAAAATGCTTTTAGAACATATATCTTCTATAAAAGTATACTTCTTAGCTAGTTCTAAAATATTGACTGGATAACGGAATCAGTCTTAGAGATGGTAGTCTGTACAGGTTTAAATACAATATTGTAAATTATTATTAACATAGAATAAACAGTATTTGTTATTGGGCATATTGTAACACCAGGAAAAATAGCATTTGAAAAAGTCACATGTTGACATGCGCATTTTGGTATGTTCAAGGCCTTAATGATTAATTTGCATCTCACTTTCTCAACATTGTAGTCTCTAAGATCAGGCTTCTTAGTTCTTTGTGTCATTACATCTCTGCATTCCTTCGAATTGCCTGTGGAAGGCTCTGAAATGTGAAATGCCTCTTGGAATCTGAAATAGTTTTATTTTTTTAAAGTAGAATTTGTGGTACTAGGAGGTAGGTAGGGAAGACCTGGTAGACTTGTATCTTTTATCACTATCCAAAGAAATATTTACTTTCTTGTCACCTGGTTTTTCAGAACTTGAACAAATTGCCTGCTTTGTGTCTTTTTGAATAGAATGGGTCATGACTAAACTCAATTGCATAGTCAGTGACTAATTAGATTTAAGTCTTACAGGAGGTGCCAATTAAGCCAAATGTAAAAGTTTTTATGTTCAGCAGTGTCAGACTAGGAGTTAGATTCAAGTGTTGGGTCTTTGGTGCTTTCGCCTGTGTTATGGAAAACAAAAAAGAGATGACTTTAGACCAGTCATTCTCACAATGTGGCCCCTGGACCAGCAGTAGAAACATGATCTGACAACTTAGCTCAAAATGTAAAGTTTAGGGCCCTTCTCTGATTGATTCCAATGTTAGAGAGACAGGATCTTCAAAACGTCTTCATGCAGACGGGCCTTTGGGTAACCCTTGAGTCCTAGAGCACATGCAACCACGAAATTGTTTAGGATTAGATCTCTTGTCGAGATGGATCTCTGTCTCTCACCTTGTAGGAAAGGACTATACTCCCATGCAGCCATCCTAGATGAAAATGATTATTTTAAGCTATTTTTAAAAGATTGTACAGCATCAAAAATTAGTTCATCCCAAATTTAACAGCCCTCTTCATCTGGCAATTTATTATATGGCTTAATTAAGGCAAACCATTCTGTTGTTCTGTTTTAAAACAAATTTAATGAAAAACTGCTTAATATCCTCCCCCTTTCCTTTGAACTCTCGAAAAACATTTTTATTTTATTTTATTTTATTTTATATTTTTGAGACAGAGTCTTGCTGTGTCACTCAGGCTGGAGTGCAGTGGTGGTGTGATCTTCGCTCACTGCAACCTCTGCCTCCTGTGTTCAAGTGATTCCAGTTTCTCAGCCTCCCTTGTAGCTGGGATTTCAGGTATGTGTCATCGTGCCTGGATACTTTTTATATTTTTAATAGAGACAGATTTTTATCATGTTGGCCAAGCCAGTCTCAAACTCCTGGGCTCAAGTGATCCCCTTGTTTTGACCCCCCGAAGTGCTGGGATTACAGGCATGAGCCGCTGCACCCAGCCAGGAAAACTTATTTTAAATAGGCTACTTGCCTTTTATACTTCATGCTTGTTCATGTAATCCTTTGTTTCTAGGTTTGTCTTTTGAAGATTTATTTCCCAGCAAATGTAACTCTATAGAAATTAACCTAGTTCTCCAATTGGAAACGTGTTGAAGCAAGGTCCCCTTTTTACATGAGGTTAGAAAATGACAGTACTTTGGGTACAAAATTAGTTCCTTAATCTTCCCTCAAGGTGTACCATTTTGTGCTTCAACTTGTATGGCCTATAAACCTTGAGGAATTTTATTGTCTTTGAACATTATCCAGCAAATCTCCTCTAATTAATTTAATCCCTATAGACATATGCTTGTTGATCACTACAAATCAGGGCCAAAAATATCAGTCCTGCTTGGAAACCTCCTTCTGGCAAGAAGACTCTTGATTCTGAGTTGTCTGGAGCTCTTGGAGGAAAGGCACTCAGGAGGGCTTTTACGCCACCCTACCCCCATTTCATTAGTGACAACGGGCAGACACGACAATCTTCATGTATGTGCTCACCCCCCTGGCTTCCTTCTCCCAGTTGCAAATGGAAATTGTTAACATCACTTTATTTGCAGAAGCAGTCCTAGAATAATTAGAGGGCCAACCATCCTGAGATTCACTTAATACAGCCTATTGCTTAAATCAATTTTCCTCTAAAGGGTAGTGCGGATGAATTCATTGTGTTTCTTTATTTGTAAGGACTTCTAGCCTTGAAAAACCATTGTCTTTATAGATAACACAGTTCCATGATTAATAACACACTTTGTCAAGAAAGTTTCCCTAATAGGTAAACTCAGTGCCTTCCACTATATCTCAAGATCATTGTCTCTGCCTTGCCTTCTTCATGCCTCAAAGTCCAGCAGTAAATCACCCCTTAGCTTTCTTCTCTTGCTCAATTATCCTGATTTCTTTCATCATTTTCCATCTATCTGTTTCTAGCTTTCTACATGTCTCTTATTTCTTTCTAAACTCTTCATATAAACCAGATTTATTATTTTGTGGGATCAAGGCAGTGCTAACCTGAGTGGGTAGAAGGATTGCCTAATGATTCTTGGATATATTTTTATTCTTACATCCCACCATCACACTACAAAAATCATAGATTGCTGTGATTCCCTTATCTTGTCTTCAGATACTTACATGTGGATTTAGATATTTTATCTTTTTCCAGCCTATTTTATATGTTTGTGGATAAATAGAAAACCTTCTTAATGATCGCTTTTAAAAGTACAGAATTTGAAGCTATAGTGTGTACACATAATGCTTTTCTCAGACCAATTATATCAGAGGTTGGTAAGCTTTTTCTTTAAAGTGCCAGGTAGTAAATAATTTAGGTTTATAGGTCATAAAGTCTCTGTTACAATTACTTGGCTCTGCTTTTATAGCAGGAATGTAGCCCCAGATAATATATAAGTGAATGAGGATGGCTGTGTTCCAATAAAACTTTATTTATAGGCATTATATGCAATTTGAATTCATAAAATTTTCATGTCTCAAAATATTATTATTCTTTTGATCTTTTTCAACTATTTAAAAATGTAAAAACCATTCCTAGCTTGCAGACAGTACAATAACAAGCAGCTGACTGTATTTAGCCCTTGGACTATAGTTTGCTGACACCTGAAATATATGAAAAAGGGGGTTTTAAACACTGGGAACATTTATTAAGCCTCATCATATCTCATCATCCTAACGTGGTTGTTTGGGTCTCTCCCTCATCCGTATTTTCTGCTGTAGTCTTTTACAGACCAGACCCACTTCCACTGCTCTCTAATATCTTTTCTAGTGCTATTTAGCACCACTACGCTACACTTCCAGTAGAATGAATAATGGTGTTCAAACAATGTTGAGTGAATGAATGCATGAATGGGAAAGGAGGGTGGGGAGAAAGAAAGGAAGAAAGAGAGCACCTAAAATGGAGACAATCTCATAATTGGTAAAGTGGAAAAATAAATGCTAATAAGTTATTTGAAAGAAGAGATTGTCTGTTTGTTCTGATTTCAGTAAGTTTGTATTTTGTCCAAACAGAAAAAGTTTTGAATTGGATGTAATTCCATTGTTCCTCCTACTTGTCCTTTGGTGTTGCCTTGTATTTGAGTAGGTTTTAGTTTGTTGTGTCCAAATCAGAATAAAAAATTTTGCTGTTTTTTAAAAAGACGACATACAGTACAATGAAATTACATCTTTATATGCGGATGGTTCATTTGGCCAATAAGAATCTTGCAGTTATTGGTTCAATTCTGCTATAGACCAACTGTTTACACAGCAATAGACCTAACTTCAAAATGTGAACAGCAGCCCAGTAAAGGCTTACCCTTAATAAGAAGATCTAGGGAAGAAAATATTGGTGAATCAAAATATATCCTTCCCTGTAACTGCAAATGGATAAATGATATTATCACGTAAATGAAGGATAATATATTCAGAACAATGTTTATGATTAATTCTGGGATACAGAATCCATCCTAGTTAATGAAAATCTCTTTTGAACACTGAAAGTATCATTATTGCATTCATATTTATACTTGTCTGTGCATGTGGATATTTACATAAATTTCCCTGGCCAATGCTGTTTTGAATGCTATAACATGTATTCTTGTGTTTTCTGTGGCATCACTGCTTTAAGCATATGTTAAGCAAAAAAATGGAAATAGGAAATCCACCAGTTCACAGGTACCTATTGTGCTTTGTATTCTATAGAATGTGAGTAGTTAGCTTTGGAAGAGTTTAGAATCTTAAAGAATGAGAACAATCCAAATCCATTAGAACAAGCTGATGAACTGCATTTCCGTGGGCTTGACTTTGTCCAGTTAAATGATAGACAAGCTAGCCAATAGATCCATCAGATAAGCTGGCTAAGGCCGTTGCTTTTATTCCACATGGATGGCGATTTCATTGGGAAGAGGCCAGGTTTACCATTCCAATGTTTTCCAAATATGCCATGTGGAACTCCAATTTCATAAAATGCAAGGAAATAAAAGGGCTCTGTAGTGAAATTACTTTAGAAGATCCTATGGGATATGGTCTGTCACTGGAGATTCATAGGACATATTAACATATCAAGGGCTGTGAGCAGTCCTGAAATAAATAGCTGACACTGGAAATATGTTTCCTGGCCCTTTGCTGTCCTCTTGACTTTACAAAGATAAAATTAAGTAGCACTTAGTAAACCTAATATGTTATTTCAAATCCTGGCTTTTGGATATGGGAAATTTCACAAGAAGATAAGATCAAAAGTCAAAGAATGTTTTTCCTTTATAAAATGCTCTTTCTCTATTTAGAGGTGAAAAACTATACACACACACACGCACACACACACACACACACACTTTAAAGTGATTATGATCTTATATTCCAACTTTGAGTTTGCTTTTTTGTAAAGGCTTTTGTGGAATTGACAGAAGAATGAGAAATAAAATACTACCCTTCTAAATTATTTGAAATATGCCAAAGTATGTCTATTTAACTGGGTCAGCTCTGAGTTAAGATCATTAATCCACAGTCCTGGTGTACAACAGCCGATGGTGGTCTGTTGATGTTAAGGGGTGTTGCTGAAATACTAAAAAGAAAATTTTTTTTTGTTTATTTCCACTTATAAGATGAATACATGGCATACCGCATGTTTAGAAGTGTGTTTTGAAACCAGAGTGTAGCAACTTGCAAAGATTATGGATCATGAGGCTAGCACAAGGTTTTTCAACCTCAGTGTAATTGACATTTTAAGACAGATGATTCTTTGTTGCAGGGAGGTGTCCTGAGTAAAGCAGAATCCCTGGTTTCTATCCACTAGATGCCAGTGGCATCCCCCGTCCAGTAGTGACAATCACAGGTGTCTCCATACATTGCCAAATGTGCATCAGGGGGAGGGGGACCAAAATCATCCCCGGTTGAGAACCACTGGACCAGCAGATCTGCTGTGGGTCTCCTTTCTTATGTTGTTTGGATGCTTCTTCATGCCTTCAAAATTTATGAATTGAGCTTTAACCACTTACCTAGCGCCTGATTCACTCATCTGGAAATGAGCTGCAAAATACAGCTTTTTCATTATGAACCTTCTGCTTATATTGTTACTGTACTATTTTAAAACAAATTCATATTTGGTAACAGTCTAATTCATTATTATAAAATCCAGATTGTGTAGAAATTCCCAGTTTTTACTCTTCCTAGAGCAGAGCTTGTAGCAAGAGTTTAGGCCATAACTTCTAATATAGTTATTAAATTACAGAATATGTTCTAGAATCTTCTATGTATAGACCAAGGAAATGAAATTTGAAAAACATTTTGGGAAGGTGTCTGAATGTTTACATATGTGATTTTCAAAAGCAAAAACTTTTTTAGGTGAGAAGACTATAAATATAATTCACAATTTTAATAAAGTTAATTATCAAGTTAAAGAAAATCATACACTGGTGCTTACTTAGTGTAAGCACACTAAGAGCAGTGACAAATGAGATATTTTCAGTATTGAACTTTTCACCCCAGATTCTTGGGTCCACATTTTTATTTTCTACTGAAGAGGATTGAAATGATTTTTAAAGTTTGTACAAGTAAACTAGCAGAAACAAATTATAAAATTAATGCTGAGTGTCCGTAAACTTGGAGAGCTCATGTCTGTGTGCCTGAGCTGCTTGAAAGGCACTGTGTTAGCATCATCTTTATAATTTGACAAATGTATGTCATATTAATAACACTACCTAATTTTTTAACTAGCTTTGCTCATACTTTTACATTTTACTTTTTTCCTCTCCTGGTTATCTTCACCTTTCCATTTTAGTTCTTATTGTTTAGATCCAAAGACTAAAAGAATGAAACTGCCTGCTAAAAAATAAATCCACTGGGTAAGCATTGATTTTTCAAGCCCACATGCGTGTGTGCACACACAATAAGATAAAGAATAAAGGGAGGGACGGAAGGGAAAGAAAGGGAAAAGAAGGGAGAGAAAAATGTCACGGAGTTGCTAAAAATATTTACAGTTGGAAATGTGCCTTACAGCACAATCCCTTGTCTCTGTTTTATTAAAGCAAAATATAAAAGGAAAAGACAACACTAAGCTTTAATGAGAGAAATTGTAATGAAAGTCCAGGGCATTTGATTGGGTTAGACACTGGAATAAACTGTGGTGAGGAGCTATTGGTTCTTTGCAGACTTAAGTAAGCTCAGCATGGAAACCACTTCTTCCTCTTGCAGGGGAGATTGAACAAAACCAAGCATAGATGCTCTATGAGTATGAGCTGTCAGAAGTGTTGGCATGTGGAAACCATCAATTGAAATTCGATTCGTCTCCCAAACCATCAAGGTTGGCCCTGAAGATGACATACTGAAAAGCTAAAAGTCTTGAGAAGTGGACCAATGTTTTGTCCTTCATTCATTGTGGAAACTTGAGTGTCTCCTTTTGTTCATTCCATGTGCTGCAAGAGTGTTATAGGAAGTACAAAGATGTTCAACACAAATTCCTTGTCTTTTAGGAGCTTTAAATACATTAGGTCCTCTAGGAAGAATGGTCAAGAGAGTCATCTTTTCTTGAAAACCGTTCACGAGGCATCAGTGAATTTTTACTTTTGGTCTTGTTAATATTCAGGCAAAAAACAAAAGACATGGTTAAAAGCATTGTTTTAATGTATATGTTTAACTGATTTATTTCATATGCCTGCTTTTTAGCAAAATAATTAAAAGACAGGATTATGGTTTTTAGACCTTTTCTTAGCTCTTACTATATTATTTTGAAATAACCAGAAAAGTATATATGTGTGTGTATATATATGTATGTATTTAATATATTGATTTATTGAATATATATTAAATATTTTATGATATCTCCCTTTTCTACTAAATGATAAACTTATCAAGAGCAGGTTCCATACTTGATGCGTCTTTGGAACCACATAATCTAGCATACAGTAGAACTCAATAAATGCCACACTGAACCAAGCTTAGAAATGTGATATGTGATCTGTTTGTAATGAAAGAAAAGTAAGTTCAGGTTTAAAAAGTTACTTTTTATAAAAAGTTACATTCCCCCTGCCTAAGAGATGACTGAGATGGCTCTTATCAGATTGTCTAAAAAGATGACTCTCCAGAGCTGCAAAGACACACATATTTCTCTGAGCACTTCTTTCTTACTGGGGAGAATGTGGTTGGCTTGCCTATTCAGCGTTGTTCCTTTTCATTCTGTCATGCCAGGAAAGACCCATATATACAGTGAACCCCAGTGTTTATTTATTTCTACCTCATATTGTTCCCAAAGGGATCTGAGTTGAAAAACTCCAGTAAGAGTTGTGTACCTAGTGACCATGTTGGCCCATGTCTTCTGCTCCCTTTGCTTGGTGTTTCCTTAAGAAATTGCGCTCTCACTGGTTTCCTACTGTAGTTGCTAACAACATGTCAGGTAAACAATAAATGAAGCAATGTATGTATTTCTTAAGTGCCATGGAAGACTTACTCTGAGTGAAGAATAAAGCATTCAGAGGATAGCAGGAGAGGTTACGAAGGATTGTTTCCCTCAAGCTCTCCAACCCATCTGGTATATAACAGATTTAACCTAAGCAATTTCTTTTGTTCCCATGAATTATTTTACCCCACCCGCTGTGGATAGAAGGAATCATGAGAGTAAATGTGGTTTCTATCAGTAAGTTGTGAAAATGCTGATAAGTCGTAGGATGTTCAAGGAAACAGGATAGAAAACACTGTTACTCAGCAATGGTTACATTGCAATGATCAAAAACCTGCCATTTGTGCCCTTCCAGGCAAAGCAGGTTGCGAGAAACTTCACTGAATTTTGAATTCTCTTGAATGTTGTATCATCAATTTTACCTTCCTAATAATGTGTGTGTGTAGATGTTTTTATTAATACATTTAAGTACAGTGAAGCCACATGTGGCTTAGTACAAGTAAATATTTGAACTTTATATGTATCATTGATATATTTTAAAGCAAGCATCAGCAAATTCTCTTGAAAGTATCTAATTCTAAATATTTTCAGTTCTGTGGGCCATGTTGAAACTACTCAATAATACAAACAAATGGACACGCTGTGTTTCAATAAACCTTTATTTACAAAAACAAGTGGCAGTCTGAATGTGGCCCACAAGCCTGTAGTTTAATGACTTTTATTCTAGCAAATGCAAAATGGGTAATAATGGAAAAAGAAGCACCTGTCTGTATAACATCCAATAATCTTGTGTAACCACATTTATAACCAAGTTCAACTTAAATGTTTAAATTTCTTGATTACTAGACCCTTTTTCCCATAGACTGATATGAATCAGTTGCCATTACCAAATTAAAAAAAAAATGTCTTTGTCACCATGAAACATTGCCCTCCCCCTTAACATAATTCCTCTTAGTATATCCCTTTCTTTTACTTAACTGCTTGGTGATTACCCTCACTTGTGAGAACGGCCAGAGATTTGCTGCCAGAATGACTTAGCATCTTCAAGCCCCTGCCTGCAGCTCTTGAAAAAGCTCCCAAGCTCAGCTGGCCGCCTGGGCTGGCACTCTGTTTCTGTGGGTTAGAGTGGGTATCACATTTCTAATGGATTAGCTGACTATTGGGAATGCAGAAGGGTTTTTAAAGTCTCTTAACTTCTAAATGCAGCACATAAATGGAGTTCTATGAATATTTAATTCGAGTGCAAGACCCGAAGTTCTTTGCAATTAGTTTAACTGTTGCTTTCAGGAGAGAGAGTATTTCCTTTGAGTGTTGTAGGATTTACAGTACACTCTTTGTTTTCCTCATTTCAGAGCTTTCCATGAGCTGGATCTTGATCACTTTTTTACAGTATTCAGAATCCATTCCTTTTCTGGTGCATCTAGCATTTATCTTCTCCTACTCATTAGTAAAGAGCCGGAATTTTCAGGTACAATATCTCTTACATTTTCATTTAGCAGTCTTCCCTCTCATATCTTTCATTAGGATCTCACTGGAACTTAAATACTTAGATTTGCCTAATGGGCTAGCAGCCTCTGCTACAAAATTTATTTGCTTGCCTTTCCGATGAAATAAAGTTTGTGGGAAGTACAATCAGATTAAAAATCCAGATGATCTTCTTTTGTTCTTTGACATAAAAATTCTACAGTAATGCCGTGGAACAGAGTAGGATCTCAAAAAATTCTGGATTGAATACATTCCAAGGTGCTAATTCTCTGCAGTGTGATCATAGGTAAGATCTTTAATATTTCTGAGTAAGAGTTTTCTCATTTACAACACAAGAAATTTTTATTAGGTGAGTTTAGCTTCCTTATACGTCTTAAATTTCTTTGTCCTCTGGGTTCAACACTTTGCTGGGTATCAAAATGCTCTCAAAATATTGGAAATCCCTAACCTCTAGAAAGTATAACATTAATTAGAAATGCAGTGGGAACATATAAAATAGCTAGAAAAAAATAATAAAATGCAAATATAATCAAGAATAACTAGTATTGTTTTCAGAAGAGACAAGTCGTTGTGAATGTGTGAAGAGTTGCTGGAAAAGGATAATTTGAAGCAAGTCACTAATGTAGAAATAAGACTGCNATATATATATATATGTTTTATATAACATTTTACAAGGATAAAAAAAGGACTATGAATGTTTATTCATCAGGCACCTTTCAAATACTACATAAGAATAACTTCCTTAAGGATTTTATTTAAGCAAAAACTGTAAAATTGTTGAATGAAAAAAAAATTCTCCATGATCAAGCCAAAGAAATAATATTTTATTCTGAATTTTAAAAAATTACTCCATCGATTTATAGTTAGAGGTTAGAAAACACATTCTGAGAGATAGAAAATTATATTATTTTTCTAACTTCCTGGAGAATGTTGTGCTTTGTTAAATTTTACATTTATAAGAAATTTTACATTAAAGCTGTAAATTCTATCAGGGTAAGTTAATACAATTATCTGAAAGTTTCACTTTTAAATTTACATTATCACATATTAAATAAAAGAACTGTTAACTGTGTGCTGAATCCAGAAATTAATATAGCTTCTTCTTTTTTAAGAAATGGGACACATATTAAAATATTAAAGAGTTTTCAAACATTCACTTGAATACTTAAATTTATATCTAATGAATTACATATAGAATACATAATTTTCAAGTAGGCACTAATGTTAAGATTATTGTCAACAAAATTTAAACACACAAACTATTAAATAAAGAAATCAGAACAACAACAAAAAAACCTGTAAGCCAGGTATCTTGGTTACTCTGTAATCCCAGCACTTTGAAAGCTTAAGGCAAGAGGATTACTTGAGATCCATAGTTTCAGACTGGTCTGAGCAACAAACTGAGACCCCATGTCTACAAAAAATTTTTAAAAAGTAGCCGGGTACTGAGGCAGGTGCTTGTAATCCTAGCTACTTGGGAGGCTGAGGTGGGAGGTGTGCTTAGTCCCAGGATTTTGAGGCTACAGTGAGCTATGAATGTACAACAGCCATCCAGCCTGAGAGAGAGGAGACCTTGTTTCTAAAAACTAATTAAATAAATAATAATTTAAAAAATCTCTTTTTATGTGTGTGCCTCTCTTTGCCAGTGTCTAAAGTTTAAAAAAAAATAATAATTGCAAGAGAGATTAACTAAAGTGCCAATTTAGAGTTAAATGCATTTGTCATTTCAGTGCCTACTGGCTATCATGACAGACAATATTAAGTGCTAATGACTTTAACTTTTACAAATTTCATAGGCTGGGGGATAAAATTTTATTTTAAATTTATTAAATTTTGGTTTAATTGCACTAATTACTGTCTCAATGGATATACTGTTACCACTATCTCAAAATGAAAGCATCAATGAAGTAATTCATCAGATACTTGATATGACTGAAGAATGAAAGAGTAAAGTTAAAGATAAAAAACATAGAAATTGAACAACACATGACAAGTAAGAAACAAGAAGAGTGATAAACAAAAAAAAAAAAAAGAAAAGTAAAAATTTCCAGGAGAATTAAGGAGAAAAAAAGTACTAAAAGAACATACGTGGCCAGGCATGGTGGCTCATGCCTGTAATCTCAGCACTATGGGAGGCCAAGGCAGACAGATCACTTGAGGTCAGGAGTTTGAGGCCAGCCTGTGCAACATGGTAAAATCCCATGCCTACTAAAAATACAGAAATTAGCTGGGCATAGTGGCAGCCGCCTGTAATCCCAGCTACTCAGAAGGCTAAGGGAGGAGAATCTCTTAAACCAGGGAGGTAGAGATTGCAGTGAGCTGAGATCGCTCCACTGTATTCCAGCCTGAGTGACAGAGCAAGACTCTGTCTCAAAAATAAAAATAAATAACTAAATAAAAACAACAAACATAAGAAAACCAGGAAAGAAGATGGTGTGTACTGAGAAAAGTTGGAGATTCAGCAGTCTCAAATTCTTAACCTTTGTTAACATGAGAAATGCTATGCCATGGACCGGCTCTTTCTCATTTTATGTGTCTTTTCTCCTTTCTCTCTTTTCTCCATTCTTCTTTATTTTCTTCTCTCCTTTCCTTACCTTAAAGTGAATATGGTAGCACTTTAAGGTAAGGAAAGGAGAGAAGAAAATATTCCAGTTATTTTATTCACCGAATGCTTTTTAAGCACCTGACATATGCATGAATTGAAGCTGTCAACATTGCTTGCTCAGATTATTTCAACAGCTTTTTAACTGGTCTCCTTGTCTCCAGTTAGTCCCTCTTCAGTTCCTCTTCTCCACTCATGCTGGAGATCTAAACTTTTCCATGCAGGTCTAAACTTTTCCAAATATAAGTATCATCATGTCAGTGCCATTACATCCTAACATCTGAGGACAAAGACAAACACTTTCATTTGCATTACCAGCCTTTCTGAGTTTAGCTGTAGCTACAGGCATACCTCCTCATGCTTCCTTCTCACTTGTGCATCAATCAAACCTGATTTCTCTCAGCTCCGTGAACATGGCTAATGGTATCCCACACCACCATATTTGTCCAATACCACCTTTTACTTATTTATTCCTTTGACAGTGTTAACTATTCCCAAATTGGGTCACTTTCTCTACCTTGCTTGTTTTTAGTAAAATTCTTTTCACTCTACTCTAATATTACTCGGTTGTAGCAACGAGATGTAATTTCATAAGAACAAAGACTGTGCCTTTGCTTTTTGGATTTCCAAGAACTCAGCACAATCTTTGGCATATAGCGATGTGCAACAAATATTGAATAAACGTCTAGTCCTCAGTGCTGAGGTACAAAACTAGAAAAAGAACTGATATTCTGTCCTGCATAAAGTTTCCTATGTTTTCATGAAGTTATTGTCTGACTTTGCTGATTTATCACATTGTTTCTATCTCATTTGAATCTCATTTTAAACATATCTTTTTCTCTTGTCTATTTGCTAATGTCTGTCTAGCTCCATAATTAACCTTGCAAATAAATGTTCTAATGTATTCAACATATAATGTCTTAACAATTTTCTGTAATTTGTACCATCACCATATGCTATCTTGTGGTGGATTCAAGAAAAGACTGTGGGTTGCCGTTTGCAGGAAAGTGTATATGGATTAAGGCAACACTGTACCTCTCTTTCATAATGTACTCACCACAACAACAGGACAACATAAAATCTTTCGTGACAACATCTGTGGAGAAAGAAATCCTTTTGGGTTTGAAGGTATCTATTTCCCTTATACCTCTATATGGTTAGGAGATATATTTGTCCATACCTTTGTTTTGTTAGCATAAACAAATTTACTTTCCACAGGATAGTTAACAATGTATAAATATTCCATATATATACAACATCCTCCACATATTTTATATTTTTAATTTAATGTTTCTAAAATTTATTTCTTAAGATGGAGTCTTGCTCTGTCACCCAAGCTGGAGTGCAATGGCATGATCATAGCTCACTGCAACCTTGAACTCTTGAGCTCAAGAGATCCTCCTGCCTCAGCCTCCCAAGTTGCTGAGACAACAGGAGAACACTACCATGGCTGGCGATTTTTAAGACTTTTACGTAGAGACAGGGTCTTGCTTTGCTGGCTAGGCTGCTCTCATGTTCCTGGCTTCCAAGCCATTCTCCAGCTTGGGCCTCCCAAAGTGCTGTGATTACAGGGATAAACCACCATGCGTGATTCCCTCCACACATTTAAAATATGAACAGATCCTGAAAATAGTTTGCATTCATGACTTATTCAGAGTTTCTGACCATTTGATGCAGCTTGGTAAGACTTTGAAGTCAACAAAATGCATATTTCCACTCTTGACTGTTTTTATTTGAAATTATTTTATTTCACTTGACTTTTTATATATCTACTTTTAGCCATACAAGAAATTATAATTACACTGAATATATCCCCATCTACACCTTCATCTCCAATTTGTTCCCTCTCCTTAGACACCATTGTTATCGATTATCAGTTTGGTGTATAGACTTCAGACTTTTATCTAAGCATTTATATAGATATAGGTATATAGAGAGATATACACCCTCATACATGTTTTTATAATGTATACATTTATATATATATGTGACTTTATACCTTGCTTTTAACAATTAGCAACATATCAGAAAATACAGGTTTATATGATTCCCGTTGACAACCACTTAATATTCCACAGAATGTATAATGGAGACATCTATCTGAAAGTACCCAAACCTCCTCTATCTATGTACCAAACAACACAGACATTTGTAATTTTACTAACACAATAACTGAAGATAATATGCTCAGGGCTGGGACAGTGGCTTGGCAATGTTATTCAGGGACCCATATTCTTTTTATCTGTCTTAGCCATCCTCACTGTTGGCACTTTCCTGGTTTTTTGTCTGCTGCTGCTCTAGGCTCTGTTCATACTGCATTTAAAAGCAAGAGCAGGAAGGCCAGGACAAAATAGCTTTTATTTTACTAGAAAGCCCAGTATCTTTCCATATACTTCCCATTGCATCTTACTCACCAAAACTGTGTCAATTCCACACCAGCTGCAAGGGAGGGTGGGGACATGAACATCCAGCAAAGGGGAAACAAATAGTTTTCATTGGATTAGGCCATAATGATATATCATTGAGACTGCGTATATTGCTGAAACAAAACTGTTCAGCTTATAAGGAAGAAGAATGAATTGGTAGCTAACACAGTCTGCCACAGAAGTCAGTCATTTAATTTTCCAAACTCATTGAATTTAGATTGTATATAATCTGTGCTATTAAAAATAATATTTCAGTTAAAAATATCATATGTGCTTCCTGGTTCATGTGTGGTATAGTTCTCTTATGGAAATACAATGACGAGGAGTTGGTGTGCCGTGGAATACATATGTGTGTATGCATGAGTATATGTATATATCTGTGAGGTAGATAGCGTGCTCATTAAACTTTAATGAAAGCCAGCCCTGAGTCTACTTGGATTTAATGATACTTTTAAAGGTAGATCTTGACTTCCTTTTCATTTTCCTTTAGGAGTCAATGACAGTAAGAGTATTTTTTCCGAAGAACATTGTCTAATATGTTAGCTTAAACATTATTTTCCTTTTTTTTCCCCTTTGCCTTCTTTTTATTTTTCTTTAAATCATGTAATTTAAAGAATTTAATTTAATGTACAGTTATTTCTCCCTAAAGTTGGCTTCTTGGTGTCTTTTTTCTTTTTTCCTAAAGTTGGTTTCTTTCAGCCTTCTTTTTCCTTTCAAGGATTGTAATTTCAAATATTCTTTTCTCTATTTTAGTGAGCTTATCAGAAAACTAACTTTCAACTTCATTAAATTGTACGTTTTTCAAGTATGTGGTCCATAATTTTGCTTTCATTCATTCCTTCTTTATATTTTATTTGGTTGAAGATCAGATTTTCGGGGGAAAGGGAAGAGATCTTTTACGTATTTCCATATTCTTTCTATTGTGACCCCTGAGAATGGCTTGTATGACCTCTTCTTGTTGGTACCCTAAGACACAGTTTTAGTCAATAATTATATTTCCTAAGAAAGAATGCGTATCCTATTTTTGGAGAACAAAGTGTTATACATGTATGTATATTTGTGTCTCGTCTTTTCGTACATGCTAATTCTCTATAGCACTACGTTTTGGGGGCCTATTTAATCTGTCAGTTTCTTGGAGTATAAAATAAATTTTGCATTATAGTTATATAGGTATGCATCTCTTGACTGTAACATTTTTCATCTTTTTGATTTTAAAAATTCATTTCAATTATATTGTGTGCTTGAGGTTTCTAAGGCTTCCTCTTTTGGGTAGTTTATCCCATAGTCTATATGAGACATCCGTTTGCCAATTGTAAAGGTTTTATCCCTGAATTCCCTAACAGTATATTATACGCACTGGTTTTTGTTTTCGTTTGTTTGTTTTGGTTTTAAATGTCATTCTTGCTACTGGGTTTACAAAAATATTTAGCAATCTATGGTTGGGTTTATTTTTTTTAATCTTTAATTGTATATAACATAACATTTATCATTTTAACCATCTTGATGTATACAGTTTGGTAGTATAAAATATATTTATATTGTGCAACCATCAACACCATCCATGTCCAGAACTCTTATCATGCATAACTGAAACTCTATACCCATTAAACAACAATCTCCCAATCCTCTTCCCCCATCTCCTGGCAACTATTATTCTGCTTTTGCTCTCTATGTTTTTGATGACTCTGAGTGCCTCATATAAGTGGAATCATCCAGTGTTGGTCCTTTTGTGATTAACTTTTTTCTCATTTTATGATATCTTGTAGCTTCATCCATATGATAGCATATATCTGAATTTTCCCCTTTAAGGCTGAATAATATTTCATTTATGAATAATGGAATTTCATTTGATTTCTCCATTCACCCATTGATGGACAGTTAGGTTGCTTCCACATTTTAGCTACTGTGAATGCTGCTATAAACATGGATGTACAAATATCTTTTCAAGACTCTACTTTTGATTATTTTGGATTTAAATCTACAAGTGAGATTGCAGAATCAAATGGTGGTTCTATTTTAATATTTGTGAGGAACTGCCCTACTGCTTTACATCATGACTATACCATTTTATATTCTTCACCAACAGTGTGCAGGTGTGCCAGCTTCTCCACAGCCTCACCAACAATTGTGTTTTTTTATGTTTGTTTTTGGTTTTTAAACAGTTGTCATCCCAGTGATTGTGCAGTGGCATCTCACTGTAGGTTTTAGTTGCATTGTAGTTAGGGGTTCAGTTTTCTTCATGAGATCACCTATGAGCGCTTCAGTAAATGCTGTATCTGTTTCCCAACACCTGCTTTAGAGATACAGGTAAGTCTCATTCCTGGGAAAGATGTGTTTCAGCTTAATTTCTATGGACAGCGAGAGAAGAGAGCAGGGATGCTGAAATGTGTAACCACATAATAGCCTATTCTCTGGGAAGGGGCCCTCCCATTTTTTCTTGGTGTCACTAAGTGCTAGGGATTCTGCCTTTCCTTTTTTTTTTTTCTTGAAGAAAGCATCCACTCTCCCCAAGTGCAAAGTTCCCTTCATTTATTTGGTAAATATTCCGCAAGAGCCTATTATGTTGTAGACACTGTTTTAGGAGGTAAGGATACCATAGTGGACAAAACTAATAAAGTCTATGTCTTCATAAAGCATGCATTCCAGTGAGGGGAGACAGATGATAAATAAGTAAAGAAGTAGATAGATGATATGCCAAGTAGAGATAAGTGCCTTGTAAAAAATTAAAAGGTTTTATTTATTTTCTATTGCTGTGTAATAAATTGTCACCTCTCTAGAAAAGTCCACTTAGCTGCTCAAAATAACACAAATTTTCTAACAGTTTATTTTGATCAGAAATCTTACAGAGTATACCTGGATTCTCTACTTAGGATCTCACGTAGCCAAAATCAGGGTGTCATCCAAGGCTGCTATCTCCTCAGAGGCTCGACGACCTCCTCCAGGCTTATTTAGCTTATTGGCTGACTTCAGTTTTTTGCTTTTGTAGGAATAAGATCCCTGTTTCTTTACTGGCTATCTACCAGGGGGATGTTCTCAGCTCTTAGAAGCTGACCCCATTTTCCACCACGTGGTCCTCTCCACAACATGGAAATTGCTTCTCTAAAGCCAGCAGTAACATTTGCTGTTTTAACATTCTGACTTTCTCTGACCTGTAGATGGAGAGCCAAAGGATTCAAATGATTAGTTCAAGCCCACACAGAAAATCTCCCTTTCTTAAACTCAACTATGCCTTGTGGCATAACCTGATCAGGGAAGTAAAGTCCATCATCTTGACATCCCTGGGGATGATGCAGAGCATGGACATTTGGTGGGGATCACAGAGGCCATGTTAGAATTCTGCCTCCCCCATAGGATAAGGGGATACATAGTACAGGAGTGAGATAAGCATGATGCCCTTCATGTCGGATGATGTGGGGCAGCTGTTTGCCATGTGATCTTTAATCACAGCTGTGAGATTTTTGGAGGGAAACCTTTTTCCAGTATTAAGGAATAGCAAGTGACATGTTTGAAGCAAGAGCAGGATAATATGTGTTTGAGACAACAATGGTCCTTTGTGGCTGAGATAGAGTTATTGATGAGGAGAATAGAGGGAGATTCAGGCAGGAGACACAGATAAGTTTGGACCTTGAAAGCCGTCGTAAAAACTTTGGTTTTTACACATAACTGTTGCTTTTTTGTGTTGAAAATCATAATTTTAAATCCTGACTTTAAAAAAATCTTATTTTGAAATAAAAAGTTTATAAAGCTGAGATGCATTTACAAAAACATATGTGGACACAAAACCTATAGATCTTTTTAAAAGGTTTAGAACAGTTGTAGGCTTACAGAGAACTTGAGCAAGTAGTATGGAGAGTTCCCATATACCTCCCTTCTTCTTCCGGTACTTTCCCCTATTTTAACATCTTGTGTTAGTACAGTACATTTGTTCTAGTTGATGAGCTAGTATCAACACATTATTAACTAAAGCTCATAGCTTACATTAGGGTTCACACTTGTGCTGTACAATTCTATAGGTATTGAGAAATGCACAATGTTATGCATCCACCCTTAAAGTATCATACAGAATAGTTTCACTACACTAAAAATCTGCCGAGCTTTACATATTCATCTGTCTTCTCTTCCTCTTCCCTGAGCTCATGGCAATCACATATCTTTTTTCTTTTTACTGTCTCTGTAGTTTCACATTTTCCAGAGTGTTCTATAGTTTAATGTAGAACATAGCCTTTTCAAACTGGCTTCATTCACTTATGAACGTGCATTTAATATTGCTCCATAACTTTCCATAACTTGTTGGCTCATTTGTCTTTTTTACACATTTTTTAAAATTAAATCTTTATTTTAGATTTAGGCAGTAGATGTGGAGGACAGTTACAAGGATATTTTGCATGGTGCTGAGGTTTGGGGAATAATTGAACCCATCACCCAGGTAGTGAGTATAACACCCAATAGGTAGTTTTTTAACCCTTGCCCCTGTGCCTCCCTTTCTTCTCTTGTGGTCTTAGTGTCTGTCATTCTCATTTTATGTCCATGTGTACCCAATGTTCAGTTCGCATTTATGAGAATGTGCAGCATTTGAAAAACCTGTAGTTCTTACTGACAACCTGGAATGGCTGGGATTTCCAGTTGATGGTGGAAATAGTGATGAGATGGGGGTGGGGAATTAGGAAGTTTACCAGTTCAGTGCTTTAATGTAATTTACCTAAATTGTATCTTTTCCTACGGTGAAGCTTCTGGAAGAAACAAAAATGTCAAGACATGCATACACATACACACACATAATATTTATCTTAGTAAGGTTTTCTGTCAGACTAAATATATATCATTTTTTAATTTAAAGGCTAAATTTCAACTTACACAAATAAACTTGTATTCCCTGCCTAATATGAACCATGAGTTACTGAGGATTCTTTGATTTTTGTTTTTTTAATTTTATGGATTACATCCTACAAAGCCGGGACTTCTGATTTGACAGGAAATGTGAGATTAGCTTCTTTAATTAGGCCACATATGTTTTCTCTTATGACTGCAAAACCCATTTTGCAGTATTTACTTAGGCATCCCAAAGAAGAAAAAAATAAAAATCTTTAGAATCAATACAACAAATCAAAGCTTCTTCCTGAAAGGGTTACTGATGTGTAGGCTGTGGCACGTGTTGCAAAATTGGCAGTTTTCTGACTATGGAGATAAAAGAATCCCTATCCATTTTTCATACTCACAGAGTAACTAAAAGTAGCGTTTTGAATGTCTAGGCATTTCTCAGCCACTTTACTTGGATGGCTCAATGCTGCTCCAAGAACTGACAATTCCTCTGTTAGTTTCTTTTCTGCCACGTTCCCTCCTTGCTGGCAGAGACATCATCTGCTACATGTGCAGTGACTGAGGCATCGCTGAAATTCTGCTGTCAGTTTTATTCCAACATGCAAACAATTGCTAGTTTATTTTTGATGTAGATTTCCACTGTAAAGCTCCTCATTTAAGCTTCAGTCATCCCATAACAGTTATCAGTCATGTTGATATTTGCAACTTCAAGGCAGATGTTCTAGAAGCAGCCTCTTGCTGACTTACCTTCCATCAGCCGTTAGTGTGTTTGCAGAAGGTGGATGCCTTTCATGCCAGATACTTTCCTCATTATGTTAGTGGAAACTATAGAGGTTGAGAGTAAGACTGGATTGGTGTTGGGGGCCAAAGAATTAGAAAACTGTGGCTATTCCACCAGGTAGCACAGAACGTCATAAGAAAAGCCACTGCAAAGGGCTTCTCAGAATGTCAGTGCACAGTCACAGATAATGGCTTGTTCCCCCATATAATAAATTGCCGTGTGGAAGCAGGGCTCTTGAGGGCCCTGTCGCATAACTAAAAACTGTCCTGTTTATTCCAGGTGTCCTTCTGGACTCTTCTGGTTACTTCTGCTTCTGACATTTATTGATTGAGTAGAAGGCAATTTGGCAAAGGGGCTGAAAATCATGTGCACTGAGGTTAGAGATACTTATTTTTGAAACTGAGTTTTTCTAATTGCTAGCCCAAGCCCCAGAGTCCTTAATATAGACTTCGTGCACATTGCTGTGAAAATGAATTTATAATGTTTGCAAAGTGCTGAGGAAAGATACGTGCTCTGTTTATCTCTCACACATCTTACTTTTGTCTCTTTCTCTTGTTCACTCTGTATGTTTACACATGTGTATGTATGATATGTATGTGTGTTACACACACACACACACACACACATACACAGATAGCTAGAGAGAGAGAGTTATGCATCACTGAACAATAAGGATACATTTTGAGAAATGGGTTGCTAGACTGTTTTGTCCTGTGATTATTATGGAGGGTACTTACACAAACCTAGATGGTACAGTCAACCACTTGCTTAGCATGTATGGTATAACCTATTGCTTTTAGGTTACAAACCTGTACAGTATATTATTGTATTGAAAACTATCAATTATAACACATTAGTATGATGGTATTTGTGTATCTAAACATATTTAAATATAAGCAAAGTGTAGTAAAAATATGATATGAGACCAAAAATGGCGCACCTGTTTAGGGACTTACCATGAATGCAGCCAGCTTACAAGCCTACAGTTGCTCTAAGTGAGTCAGCAAGTGAGTGGTTAGTGAATATCAAGGCCTGGGACGTTGCTGTATACCACTGTAGATTTTATAAACACTGGACACTTAGGCTTCACTAAATTTATTTTAAAATATTTTTGCTTTAAAAATAAATTAACTTTAGCTTGAATATTTTTACTTCATAAACTTCTAATTTTTTTTAACTTTTTGGTTTTCTTGTAATAACACTCAGCTTAAAAACATTGTATAGCCATAGAAAAATATTTTCTTAATGTCCTTATTCTATATACTTTTTTCTCTTTTAAACTTTTTTTTTTTTTTTTTTAGACAGAGTCTCACTCTGTTCTCCAGGCTGGAATGCAGTGGCATGATCTCAGGCCCCTTCAACCTCTGCCTCCCAGGTTCAAGCGATTCTCATGCCTCAGCCTCTCGAATAGCTAAGACTACAGGTGCCCACCACCATGCCTGGCTAATTTTTGTATTGTTAGTAGAGACGAGGTTTCACCATGTTGGTCAGGCTGGACTCAAACTCTTGATCTCAAGTGATTCACTTGCCTCGGCCTCCCAAAGTTTGGATTACAGGTTTGAGCCAGCGTGCCGGGCCTATTTTTAAATTAAATTTTTTTTTTTTTACTTGCAAAACTTTTTGTTAGAAACAAAGGCACGAACACACAAATTAACCTAGGCTTATACAAGATCAGGATCACCAATATCACCGTCTTCCACCTCCTCATCTCCCCACTGGAAGGTCTTCAGGGTCAGTAATGTACATGGAGTTGTTATCTCCTATAGTAACTATGGTTTCTTTTGGAAAATATCCTGAAAGACCTGCCTCAAGCTGTTTTACAGCTATTTTTGAAAGCAGAAGAAGTACACTCTTAATGATAAAAGGAATAGTATATTAAATATATAAATCAGTAACATAGTTGTTTACTACCATTACCAAGTATTATGTACCATACACAATTGCGTGTATATTTAGATACAACTGGAAGTGCAGTAGGTTTGTTTCTACCGGTATCACCACAAATACTCGAGGAATGCATTGCTCCCTGAGGTTGTGATGGCTACAACATTCTGTGGGACTGCT
Organism: Cebus imitator; assembly: GCF_001604975.1. Classification (NCBI taxonomy): domain Eukaryota; kingdom Metazoa; phylum Chordata; class Mammalia; order Primates; family Cebidae; genus Cebus; species Cebus imitator. The sequence continues at coordinate 2,518,095 of NW_016107554.1, forward strand.
GGATATATATGATCTGTGGTTAACTGAATCTTTATTATGCAGTTCATGACTGTGTAACACAATACAATATAACTGAGGCATATACAATGAATGCTGCATCTGTATTGTCAAAACTATACTTCTTCAACCTACAATTCTCTAACTTTATACCTATTCCTCTTTGTTTCTGTAAGATATATCTAACTGGATATTCTGTAGTTATATGGAATGAACTACTGGTAGATCTAGAAGGAAGAAAGCAATTTCCCTTTTCCCCATTACTCTCATCAATATCACTAGTCATACTGTTTTAAAGACCTACTATTTTGATGATCCTTTCCTCTGAAGTTCAACTTCAATTACTTTCTGCAATAGGCATAAAGAAATGTATGAACTGATTCAAAGCCTTTTCTTTCCCCAGCTTCTACTTCCATAACATTATGCTTGTTGCTGGGGAGAGTACAATGATAAATTTAAAAAGCTGACAGTGTAGAACAGAATTTGGCAAACTCCAGCAAGCCAAATCTAACCCACTGCCTGCTTTTGTAAATAAAGTTTTATTGGCATGAAGCCACTCCCATTTTTTTTTTCTTTTTTTTAAGACGGAGTTTTGCTCTTGTTACCCAGGCTGGAGTGCAATGGCGCGATCTCAGCTCACCGCAACCTCCGCCTCCTGGGTTCAGGCAATTCTCCTGCCTCCCGAGTAACTGGGATTATAGGCACACGCCACCATGCCCAGCTAATTTTCTGTATTTTTAGTAGAGACGGGGTTTCACCATGTTGACCGGGATGGTCTTGATCTCTTGACCTCGTGATCCACCCGTCTGGGCCGCCCAAAGTGCTGGGATTACAGGCGTGAGCCACAGCGCCCGGCCACTCCCATTTTTTTTAACAGATTGTCTGTGGCTGCTTTCATGATACAATGGCAGGGTTGAGTAGTTGCTACTGAGACTGTATAGTTCATATAGCCTAAAATATTTACCATCTGACCCTTTGTGGTAAAACAAATTGCCAACCCCTGGTCTAAAAGATTCTGAATTGTATGTGTATGTAAGAAATAAAGTAAGATTTAAGTGCATGCATAAACACATATGTTAATGCTTTTGAGCTTAGATATATCTGTCACAAAAAAACCCAAAATATGTAAATTCCAAAATGATGTAGTAAAGACAAAGGAAAAATAAAATCTGCTGAAATACTAGAAATTGGGCAGTATTACACAGACTAGCTCACATGTCAGTAGAACACCTGAAATTAGTAAAATTTGGTAACAACAGGTGAGCAGAGAAACTTCTTTCCATTCATATTTAGTGCATGTCTATTGACATATTCCAATAGATAAAAGTTTACTTCGAATGAGTATCTGTCACCCTCTTATGCCTTCTGCAAGATCTAGTGCTGTACTGCTCATGTGTTACGTTGACAATTAATGCCTGTTATTCAATAGCTGATGAAGTAGGATGTAACAAATGCGTAATAACATTCCACAGCACAAATCATAACAATGTCGAAGCCACATAACTTCTGGCAAGATTCCTTGGAGAGGATGCAGGAGGGGATTATTGCAACTAAAGTTTTGTGGTGGATAGGATAGTTCTTGGGTGATGATTATCATTTGTTACTAAGGTTTAATTGTTACTCTGTCCTTATTTCTCTTATACTCAAAACAGTTTTTTAGTCTGTAATGATTTTCATGATTGGGAGAGATATGCTGTGCTTGAGAATGAAAACTCCCAATACTCTGTACCCTTTGAAGTAGAGATTCAGTAAGTGTTACTAATATTAGAAGGAGCCTGCCAAGGGCAAACTGCTCATGGTACTTTGCCATACTTTGCAGCATGGAAACCGTAATGTTATAGAATTTTCCACTAATAAGCCACTCCTTACGTCTTTGACCGATGGGAATTAACTTTTTGGATACTGGGCCTAATTGAATTAGCTCATCACCTTAAGCTTATACTAATAAATTTGGTGATAGCCTTAATCTCCCTGCCTTCACAACTCAGTCCATTTGCATGGTTTTAGCTACTGATGACTTCTAAATCTCTAGGACAGAGCTTTCTACTGAACTCAAGATCCACAGAAATATCAAATGTATCACCACTTTTCTGTTTATTAAAATGTCTGCGTTGCTAGTTAATTATTAATAGCTATAAAAGCAGAGTCTGTGCCTTTCTTTTTCACGGTTGTACTCGCGGCTTCTACACAGTGTCTGCCCATTGTAAGCCCCATGACATAAGTGTTTAATGAATGAGTAGGTGGATGATTCTTTTGGAGCATCATGTACTAGGCATGGTATTAGGTGCAGAGATAAGATTGTTAACTCCTGCCCTATCGTCATTTATTGTCTAGCATTGAAATTCCTCATAAAACAGATAAACTAGCTTACCGCTTGATGTTAAACTATTAAAAGACCTATAAGAATTGTTTTCCATTTATCTTATTGTCATTTTTATAGGCTAATTTCATTTTGGGGAATCAGCCCATTTCAGTCACAGTCACTCTGGGGCTGTGGGACTGTCCTCCAGGGATGTTCTATATGACTTTAACTTCCAACACACTCATGCAGAAGCAGTAGTGTGCTTGGGCTCATTGAACGTGCACTGAGCCAGAAATTAGCTGTAGAGTGACTTTTAGTATGGAAAAGAAAAATAACTATTAGAATCAAATATAAAGAAATCAGCCTATGCTATGTTGATTTTTTTTTTTTTTCATTTAGAAAGAAAGAGGAAAAAATGAAGGAGGAATGGATAGAGGGAGAGAAGGAAGGAGGGAAGGAAGGAAGGAAGAAAGGAAAGAAGGCGGAAAGGGGGGAGGGAGGGAAGAGGAGAGAAGGAGGGGGAAGGACAGAAGGAGGAAAATCGAAAGAGGAAGGAGCAGGAAAGGGAAGGAAGCAGGACAGGAGAGGAGACAAGGCTTTCATAAATTTCTCTCCCTAAACAAGGTTGTATGTTTTTATTGTTTCAAGAATGAAAAATAATAGTAGCTTTTAAATTCAATAATAGTTATTAGTAACATCTAATGAGTGCAAGAAACTCTATTAAATGTTTTATTAACGTATTTAATTTCAACGGCAATCTTAGATGGTGGGTTCTATTAGTCCAGTTCTGCAGATAAAGAGACTAAGGCACAGGAAGGGTATGGGAGTTTATCAAAATTAGAGAGCTGGGGGTAAGCAGTGTCATGCTGATCACAGCAGTCAGCCCCCAGAACCTGTGCTCTGAGCCACTTTTCTCAGTAGTTCTCTTTTTCAACATGGTTTTATGGAATATGATCTATGTACCAGATACTTTCACATACCTCATTTTATTTTAACCTCCACAGTAACCCAATGAGCCAGGGATTTTCAGCTGAGGGGAGAGGGCAGAGTTTTGGAGTGACTTACTTAGGATCACTAAGTAGAAATGGGCATGGTCAAAATTCGTGTCTGGGCTTTAAGTCGAACATCTACCTATCCTTTCCCAGCGAATTGTGTGAAAGCAACTGGCAGAATTTGAAATTACCTCTCCATTCACATTCATGCCAGAAACCCTCACTGTAATCATTAATATTTAATACTGGACAGAGCTTCTTCTTATAGTGTCCTATTAGAGATTTACTAGTCACTGAGTGGCAATTACCGATTTTTAGGAGACAGCATGTGAGGAGTCAGGGCAGATCAGGAGATTCTCCAGTCCAATGAGATGCAAGTGGGAGGGGTCACCTGGTGTAACCTTGCTAGTCTAGGGACAGTCTTCAGTGGGAGCTCTGGAAGCACAGCACGACTGGCAGGAGCCCGAAAACATGACGACTAGAGCACAAAAAATGTTCTATCACATTCCACCCTTTGAAGTTTTGAAGCTTGACAATAACAATAAAATTAAGTGCCAGAAAGCACCGTGTTTTATGATTATTTTATTAAAAGGGCCTCTGATAAGCAAAGCTCACTCAAATACTTTGTGTTTACAAGCCATAAAACAAGTGATGTTGGAAAAATAAAGACAATCCCCACGTCAAGGGAGCAACAATAACAATAACAGAAAAGCCTGACTTTCCTCAGAGAAGCAAATCTACGGAGACCAAGCAAAAGACTCGTCTTTGAGGAATGTTACAAAAGATAACGTCAAAAAAGAGAAGACATATTTTCTGTTCCTCTGGGGTGACGGGGTATGAGAAGAACTTAAAAGTTTCTACCCATTTCCTTGTGCAGCCTCCTTCCTTTTGAATGCCATGATTTAGATCCCTTTATAAGGATTTATTTGAAAGAAGCTTCTTATACCATAGGGGCAGTTTGTCTCTGTCTCTCTCTCTCTCTTTTAGGCCTTTGTAAATGAACAAAGTAACCACTTGTCCCATACAGGGCGCAGAGAGGTTTGGTGTGGGTTTTACTGTCCATTCAGGCTCTGTATTCAGCAAGTTGTAAGTGAAATCTTTAGAAACCACACAGCAGGAATCCTTTGCTTGGGGCACGGGGTGGGGAGGTAACTTTGAAAAACCTATTGAAACTCTCTCAAGCTGTTGGGTAGAAACTGTTCTTTTTAGACTTCCTCACAGGCAGTACGGGAAATAAACACACACAGGAAGTCATTTAGCCTCTCTGTGAACTTCATGTTGACATTTGCTTACCAAAAAGTCCACTGTGGGTACTTAAAAAAATGCATGTACATGTATTCACACGCACAACACATACACACATATACACACACATATATAAACATTTTCTAATTCTCCCAAATCGTGATGCTCATAATGAATTCCGCTAAAATAAAACCAATAATGGGAAAAAAAAGAATAACACAGAAAATACAAGTGTGGAAATCTATAACACTGTTTTTGGAGTAGAAGCTATGTATACATAATATATTTCTCAACAAATATTTAATAATCTGCTACATGGCCTTTCTCACGTATTCTTTGTAGTGTTTTATGATAACTTCTTGACTTACAATGTCATTATTTATGTATAATGTTTGGTTCAGGCTTTTTATCTTTACTTATGTGAATCTGGCTTTAGAACTGAAACAACTTGAAAATCTTCAATGAAGGGTCACTGAATCCTTAATGTGGACTGGAAATGCTGATTTGAAAGCCAAAGATAAAGGACAATAAATGCATTTTACAGTGGAAAACGGAAGGGCATGAACAAAGTGGAAGATTACCAGTATCTGAAAAGTAACTATTTGCTTGTTAGGAATAGAAACGTATTCAGGCTAGCGAAGACAACCTGGGAGTCACTGGAATGACACACAGGATTCCTATGAAACATGTTACACATCTTATCAGAACCAGGAAGTCCTTGGTTTCTCCCTCTCTCTGATCCACATGGTCCTTCAGCTCTGCTTCTTTCTGTGCAACTGCACCTTTCACTTTGCCTAGTCAGTGGACATTTCATTGCAATTTCTACTCAAGATCATCTAAGCAGAAAACCATAACTTAATATCTGGATAAAGGAATACCTTATGGAGCCCAGAATCAGTAGCGGAGCCGGGTATTGCAAGAAACTAGAGCCAAAAACTAAGAAGCCATCCAGAACTGAAACATTTCTTTCACCACCTTTGAATAAGATCTTCTCTTATCTCTATTACAGTCTATACCTTTTCTTTCTCCCTCTCTCCCTCTCCCCACCTTAGACCCCCATCTCTCTCACTCCTGCTGTCTGCTATTCCTTCCCAGATAGGCCTTTTTTGCTTATGTCTTTGTTCACACAACCAAATCCCAGTTTTCCCTTGACATCATTTCTTTATTCAAATTCCCTATAAGATTTACAATTCATTGCATGACATTTCTGTATTGCCTGAAAAGATACCTGATTGGTTCCGTCTTGTTCAGGTGACTACCTGGTTCACTTAGACTCAAGCTGCAGAAATCACTGGAATAACCATGTCTGTATAAAAATGTGCTTCAGCAGGAGCTGTGAGAGGACTAGCTGGCTTGCAAAGGCTGCAGAAACATGTCTACTACAATAATTATTATAGAATACTCTGGTCTATTAGTGCATGTACTGTATTCCAAATATTTTAATAGTATCTATTAGAAAGGGCATAAATTCTCCTTAAGACTAAAGCAGTATTTTTAACTTGTCATTAGAGTATACTTAAAGTTGTTTCCATGTAAATTCATTGGCTATTTCTAGAATTATCTTGCCACTTCTTTCTGCTAAGGACATTCACCCATAGTGAGTAACTTTTAAAGGAGACAAATGCAGGCAATTTGAGTGGGCTATTGCATCATCACTGATAGTTGAACTTGAGGTAACTTTAATATATTATGACATGATAGTCATATTACCAACAGGCAAAAATGGTATTATTCTATAACAACAGGCCATTCCTATTCCTGCATTTTATAACAATCCTCTGCTCTTTTGGATCATTTACTTTCTCTATATATTTATATTACCATACGCCTATAATGGTTTCTTTTTTAAGCTCCCTTTTAGAGTGGGACATGTGGTGCATTTCTGAGCTTTATTCTTTGGATACAACAGATTATTAGTAAGATAATTAACCATAATTCTGTATCCTTTGAACCCTTAATCCTTAGCTCTGTATCCTTACTAGTTGGTGTGTCCTTAAGCATGTTGCCTGGATTCTGTACATCCTAATTTCTTCATCAGTAAAATGTGGATAATAACACCTACAACATTAGATTGCTTTGGTGATTCAGAGAGACAATGCATGAAAGACGCATAGAAGCAGGTGTTCAGTTAATATTGATATTGTGATTAACCATTGCACTTATTATTCTTAGAATAGTTATTCTATGGAAGTATTATTCTTAATTAATTGATGATAGGAACTGTATCACATTGCCACATCCTCGTCCCTGGTTCATCCCTGGTTTCAGCTGCAACTGTGAAGACAGTTCTAACTCACCTAGCAGCTGACAGCATCCTGCCTGATTTTACCTGTGTGCCTTTCCACTTTCTGCCCCAGGAATTTCTAGATGCAAAGGGAGCTTGTTCTTTCATGTCCAGACATAGCTTGGAAGCATTGGTGGGATGATTCCCTTGAGGGCAACCCTTACCCAGTAGCAAAATCTCTACCTATTATCTTGCAGTGGACAATTCTAGGTGACGTTTTGAGCACTTCTCAGAGGCCTCAGCAGAATCCAGGGCTCTTACCATTGGAAACTAAAAAGTATCTGAGACAGGCCTCAGTTTACAAGCTTATTGTTCCAAGATTAAGTACATATCCATGACACAACCTCAGAAAGTCCTAACATGTACCCAAGGTGGTCACACTACAGCTTGGCTTTATACATTTTAGGGAGACATAAGACATCAGTCAATATGTTTAAGGTATATATTGGAGCTGGGCGTGGTGGCTCACTCTTGTAGTCCCAGCACTTTGGGAGGCCAAGGCAGGTCAGGAAATCGCGAACATCCTGGCCAACATGGCGAAACCCCATCTCTACTAAAAACACAAAAATTAGCTGGGGGTGGTGACACATGCCTGTAATACCAGATACTCAAGAGGCTGAGGCAGGAGAATTACTTGAACCCTGGAGGCGGAGGTTGCAGTGAGCAGAGATTGCACCACTGCACTCCAGCTTGGAAACAGAGCAAGATTCCATCTCAAAAAAAAAAAAAAAGGAAAAAAAAAAGAGAGAGAGATATACATTGCTTCAGTCAGGAAAGGTGGAAACAACTTTAAGTGGGTGGGCAGGGCTTCCAGACCATAGGTGGATTCAAAGATTCTCTGGTTGGCAGTTGGTTGAAAGAGTTTATTTAAAGACATAGAATCAATAGAAGGGAGTGTCTGGGTTTAAGATTAAGAGTTATGGAGACCAAGGTTCTTATTATTCAGTTGAAACTCCAGGTAGCAAGCTTCTGAGAGACTAGATTGTAAATGTTTTTTCTTAAATTAAAAAAGTTGCTAGACTCTTAGTTAATTATCTCCCGGATAAGGAAAGACCTGGAAAGGGAAGGGGATTCTCCACAGAATGCAGAATTTTTCCACAAGAGATGGATTTGCAGGACCATTTCAAAATATGTCAAAGAAATATTAGGCATAATAGGTTGATGCAAAAGTAATTGGTTATTAATATTGGTTATAACTCAATATTAAATATGTTAGGAGGTAAAATACTTCACTTTCTTTCGGGGCCTGATATCTGTCATATTATTACCTTATTGCTACAAAGGGTCTGCTTTGTCAGTCTTAAGTCTCTGTCTGAACGTTAATGCTGGTCAGTTATGCCTGCATTCCAAAGGGAGGAGGGTACAATGAGGCATGTCTAACCCTACCTTCCCACATTCCCATCATAGCCCCAACTAGTGTGTTTCCGGTAAATTTTGGAGTGCCCTTGGCTGAGAGGAGGGGTCCATTTAGTTGATTGGAAGGTTTAGAATTACATTTTTGGATAATACCTTATAACATAGATCTCAAAGGATTAGAAATTGTTTTATTAGTAACATACATGCACATGTATGTTTATTGCGGCACTGTTTACAATAGCAAATACTTGGAACCAAACCAAATGCCCATCAATGATAGACTGGACAAGGAAAACGTGGCAATATAAACCATGGAATACTATGGAGCCATAAAAAACGATGAGTTCATGTCCTTTATAGGGATATGGATGAACCTGGAAACCATCATTCTCAGCAAACTGACACAAAAACAGGAAATCAAACACCGCATGTTCTCACTCATAGGTGTTGAACAATGGGAACACATAGACACAGGGAAGGGAGCATCGTACACCAGGGTCTGCTGGGGGGAGCTAGGGGATGAACAGTGGGGGGTAGGGAGGTTGGGGAGGGATAACATGGGGAGAAATGCCAGATATAGGTGACAGGGTGATGGAGGTAGCAAACCACCTTGCCATGTATATGCCTGTGCACCAATCCTGCATGATCTGCACATGTACCTCAGAACCTAAAGTACAAGAAAACACACACACACACATACACACACACACACACACACACACACACACACATTTATATTGATTTTTCATTTTCTCTCTGTTTCTTCCTGCTCATTTGCTTTTTGGGATTACCTCTCCCTGCCTCCACCTCCCAAACAAACAAACCCAACCCAGCCTTTGCTTTAGAATCTGCTTTGGAAGAACCCAAGCTAAGCAGCATTATAGCAGAATATTTGAGAGCGTGCATTCCAATCCAGGAAAGAAGCCCCTGCCTGGATTTGAATCCCAACTCAGCAGTTTAGTAGTTAATATGATCTTAAATTTAAAATTTATTTCTTTCTTCCTCAGTTTCCTCACCTACAAAATGCAGAGTGTAATAATAACAAATTCTTAACGTTGTGAGGAATACACAAGTCACTACAGTATAAATATAACGCACTTGAAATAGTATTTGATAGACAGTAGGTTGCATGTATGTGTTAGCTGTTATTATATCCCTCTAGCGCTTATTAAATTGTGCCTAGGAATCTTACAGTATTGGTTATTTTCTGCCTCCTCATTCCATTTTCTTTCCTTAGTTTAGCTTCCTTCTACCCCTCCCTTTCTTTCTTTTGTTTGCTAGTGCTGACTGAGTAGATAGAACAGCAAGTGTTCCCTGGAGCTCTGTAATTTCGGGAAGCATGTAAGAGGACTCTTCTTTTGTGCTGTACTCCATTTCTTCTTGCCCCAACAGCCCTGACCCCTGATCTGTTGGCAGACGCCGGATAATGCTGCCAGCTCTTGGTTATTCAGAGGCTCTTTATCCAGACTCTTTGCTCTTCTTTCTGGCTGCCTGCCTTTTGGCTGTTAGATGCTCCCTGGCATTGCTCTCAGAGGTCGTGCCAAGGAGGGGAAAGATAGTGGAACTCAGATTAGCCAATTATAGAGTCTAGAAAATTAGAATTTGGGGACCACTGGGTTTCAGTTTCAGAGCCATCGCTCACCTTTCTTATCGTGGAAAATTCAGAATCAGTCTTTTGCAATAGCAGTATATATTTTTTTAATGGAAATATAATTAAGACATAAAATGCAAAGATCTCAAGTGTTCAATTTGATGAACTCTGGTAAGTATATGCATTCTTGTAATGAGTACCCAAAAAATAAGATAGCACACATTTCTATCACTCTAGAATATTACCTTACGCTCCTTGCTTGACTCCCCAACTGCCCCAGCAATCACTTTCTGATTTCTAAGACTGTATATATGCTCCTCATCTTGGACCTCATATAAATAAATAACATCTATTTTTCTGTTCCTTTCTTCTTTTATTTGGCACGATTTTGAGATTCATCCATGTCTCTGTATATATCAGAAGTTTATTTTTGATATCTGAAGAGTATTTCATTATATAAATGGACTCCAATTTTTTAATCCAGTCTCCTGTTGATAGACAGTGGGCCATTTCCAGTTTGGGCCTGCTATGAATAAAGCTACTATTCATATTCTTATAAAATGTTTTTGTGTATATATTTTTTCTTTTGGGTAAATAACTAGGGGTGGGATTGTTGGGTCATAGGTAGAAATATGTTTATGTGTTTTTTTTACATTTTAATTTATTTATATTAAGCCAGAGTTTCACTCTATCACCCAGGCTATAGTGCAGTGGCACAATTTCAGCTCACTGTAACCTCTGCCTCAGCCTTCCAAGTAACTGGAATTATAGGTACCCGCTGCCATGCCTGGCTAACTTTTTTGTGTTTTTTGGTAGAGACAGGGTTTCGCCATGTTGACCAGGCTGGTTTTGAACTTCTGACCTCAAGTGATTCATCCCCCTTGGCTTCCCAAAGTGCTAGGATTACAGGCATGAGCCACCGTGCTTGGCCTGTTTAATTTTATTAAATGCTCCCCAACATTTCTTCAAAGTAGCTGCATCGTTTGACCCAGCCACAAATAATATATGGGAAGTTTAGGTCTGTAATAACTAATCAACATTTAGTGTTATCAGTCTTTCTAGTTTTAGCCATTCTTGTGGGTATGAACTTCTATATTATTGCATCTTCATTTTGCATTTTCTGGATGACTGATGGTTTTGAGCATCTTATATTTTTTCTCCCGGCCATTGCAATGTCTTCCTCTGTGTTTTCCATTTGCAAGTCTGTAATGGCAGTGTGGTCGGGCCCATTTACCAATGTTTTTGAGCCCTTGCTCTCAGTCACCCAGAATAAAAATGTGAGGGTCTGGAGTTCTATCACAGATACAAAAATGTTCAGGGAGTCATCCATTTAGTAGCAGATACTATCAATACTTGGCTCATAACTTCTTGGCACTTACTTTTCTAGAGCATGTCAACAGTGTCCTGGGACACTGTACTTGAGAGCTTTTTTTGGCCTGTATGTGGCATAGGCCAGAAGTGCCAAGAAATTAACGCTTCAAGGAACAGCCCTTGGCCAATGCAAATGAGAACTGGAGGTGAGATCCTTCAGCTTCCTCACATGTTGAGTGGAATAACTCCATGGCATGCTCTACTCTGTCTCCCAGAGTCCTAAGTGGAAGTGAGCCTCAGTTCTCCACAGGAATAACTTATTCAGTGATGCAAACTGACTGGCTCACTCTTTATCCCTACTGATTTATCCTACTGATTTTCTCTGCGATCATTTCCAAAATGAACTACTGGTACAGAAGTTCTTTTGTTGTGATATGCTTCCTAAGAAAGACTAATAAGGCACCTATTCTGACAGATGTGTGTTGGGACGTTAGAGTTGTAGTACGAAAGGCTAATTAAGAAATCTGGTGAGTTGTGCTGATGATATTACGATGTTAATTTCCTGGGTAGCCACAAAGAGGAAAAGATCACATGAATCTGGCAGAAAATCAGTAATGTCAGTGCCTTGTAGAAACAAAATTGCCTGGGGGCTGGTGGCTGAGGCTGTTGGAATAGGTTTACAGAAGTTTGAGTCTGGCAACTTCATTGAAGTGTGAATTGAGAGGAGGTGAAGACATCTTAGGATGTGATGACTGTGACAGTGGCATGAGCATGTAAGTCATTTGGAGTAACAAACTATCTGGAGCAGCACTCTGTCTGGATGTTGAAGTTATATGGAAATGAACAAAAAATAAACTTTGCGATGTCAGAATGAAATTAGACTCTCAAATGAGAGACTAAGAAGTTTTGATGTCATCTAGTAGATGGTAGAGAGGCACTGAATATTTTCGGCTAGGAGTAGTCATAAAATAAAAGCATGCTTTTAGAAAGACAGATCTAGTGTTATCGTGCTGAGTCAACTGAGGCTTAACGTAGAGGGTTCTTGATTCAGTTTTAGTGGCTCTGACGTAAATCCTGAAAAATGGTTAGTGATAATGGGAATGAAAAGTACAACATAAATTCAAGAACTCTTAGATAAATACAGTAGAATTTGGTGACACTGATAATGGCAGTTGAAGGAGAGATAAATGAGTCAAAGTTGTTCTGTCTTTGAGGAAACTGATTTTAAAGGTGATCATAACATAACAAAAGTAAATGAAAATAAACTGTGGGGAAGTGAAATCTTTCAGGGCTAAAGGTAAATTTTGTAGGTTGGGCTCATTTATTCTTTGAAGTGATTGTGTATGGCATACAAATAACAGGGATTTTTACATAAATACACAGCTTACGTACTTCGAACAAACCACAAATGTCTATTTTTATAAAAGTCTACTGTTACTTCCAACAGAAGTTTGTCCTACGGAGGTGTGCAATATGCCTACCTTTGTCATACTGTACCTCATTGAACTATTGAACTATTGAACCATGTGGACAGCATACATGGTAGGGTGGTGATGGAGAATGTGCATGGGGAAAGATAGACCACCAAATAAATGTGGCTATCTTCACAAGGCTGTGTTCTCCAGTTTTTGGTTTAAATATTTTAAATTGTTAACTACTATTAAATCACAGACTTTAATTTTATTTTCACTTTCCAAATACTTTTATGGTCATTGTGAGAGAAATGGCCTGCTTAGAACATTTACATCGCTGAGTTTTTTGCTTTCTTTTGGTTATTCCAAGATACTCAAACTTGTCTTCAGAAAATTGGTCTTCTACGTATTTAATGGTATCAGAATCTACCCCAATGGGAAACACAATCATGGACAAAAGTTTCTTCCCCACTGGGTTTCCTGAATATAATGGCAATGCGATTAGCACATTTTCCCAGTGATTGAGTTGGCATGTGCCCAGAGATTTATAAATAGAATTTATTGTGAAAGTTACTGTGCTACTGGGGTAAGTGCCTATTGCAATTTGAGGAAGAAAGTGTTCTCTGAAAAGAAACTATTATATGCCTTATATGCCATGGCCATCTGAGGACAAAGAAGGACAGAAGATACAAGTGAGTTTTGTTTTCAGTGAATTCTACCCTGTGCACAGTTATGAACAACCAGATATATTTAACTTGTAAAAAGTTCATATTTTCCTACTCCTCTATTTTCAGTTATGTTGGTAGAGCAGGTTGGGGGTGAATGATGATTTTGAATCCTTCACCATTTTACTGTCTTTAGAAAGCAGAATGGTGAGCTGTATAAATGTGTCCAGATTCCTGCTAATGTCTCCCAGGACAGCAATAGACTCATGGAATTTAAGGCTTATTTGGAGTTGAAAACCAACCTGTGCCTTAATCCAGTCCTTGTAAATGAAGATTTTTGTTTACTGCCTTCAGATAAGTCTAATGGTGAATTTCTGGGGTGAACACTATGATGAAAGGTCGTTTATTTAATTGAAAATATCACTGTCACTGTCACCGCTAAAACGTATCTCATTTCTGAAGGCTGGAGTTGCATCTTGCAGCTAGAAAAAAAAACTGTTTTCAATAAGATCAATTTCAAAGGGCTTTGTGTTTTGTGATCCACTCAAAATTCAAATAGTGAGAAAATACTTTTATCCTAGTCAGAACAGCATTTGATGCAGTATTTGAACAGTATTTGAGGCATCCTCTTAAGCCATCAGCCATTTCTCTTAATCAGCTAAGTCCTGTGCCATGGTCATAATGAGAATGCATGCTATGGTATATTGCTGGTTCAGGTATAATAAAGAGCTATCTTCACATTGAATTTCTTTCTTTTTGATAGTCTAGCTCTACAGTGAGAGCCTATCAAACTAGTAAGTCACGAGTGACCATGAGCCCTGGCTTCAGCTCCCAGTGGAACAGCAGCCAGCCAGCCTGGAATACCTACTCCTTTCCAAGAGCAAGCCTGCACTACCAGTCCCATGCCAGCTATACCTACTGTACTGGACACCCTGCTGTAAGTACCTCATTTCTCTGTATTTTGAAAATTGGATGTTTATGCAGTTACATGTTGAATCTAGAGTGGGTATCTATTAATTGGGCTGTTTTTCTAATACTATAACTCTTCTAAGGTAAGAATGTGCTGCTCTTGAGTAAAAGAGATAAGAATTTTAAAAAGTCTTTTAAGTGTTTAAGTAACATGTGTTTGGATGGTTGTCGCTGAAAACTGATATTGCACTAGAAGTTATTTCTAAGATGTAGTGTTGGTGTAGAGACTGGATGCACGTCTATCTCTAGTTTTATTCTTCTGGTTTCCTTCTGACTGTTGCATACGAATTTAGTTGGTTGCTTCTGTGCTGAGACAGGGTGTCTTTCAAAATGGGATAGAGAAACCAGTGAGGGGGAGATCCTGAATGTCCCCACTTTCATCAGTGACCTCGTTGACTTATTTATACAGACATAAATATGTGGAAATAGATTCATCAGTAGGGTATTTTCCAGTTACTATTACACAGACATCTGAGGTTGTTGGCTTAGATGACTCAAAGGGCCAGGAAAATAAACCTCTAGAGGGGAAAAATTAATTCATGGAATTTGAGGACCTTTCAGAATAGGGTGCCTGTTTCACCAATATGTTTTTCTGTGTTTCGATTCAATCCTCACGAAATAAAATGTTTGTTTTATTGCAAATTACTTTTTGCATACTTGAAAAACGTCATTATTAATGTTGATTAGTAAGATTTCTCTTTATTGCTAAGAACACATGCACAGGACTCCCAGAAAATGAAAGACCTTTGAAAGTGAATCACACATGCCTCTCATAGCCAATCGTCTAATTGGTGAGTCACAGTAGGCATGAATTCTGCAGCCATTTCATTCAGAAGACCTGTCAGACTTCAGCTATCCTGTTTGCATTTTAAGGTTATGGAATTATAAAGTACACAGGGCTTCGAAGTTGACAGAATGTGTCTCAAATATCATGTCATAATTTCACTTAAAAGAAGACTCAAGGAATTCACTTAAAACGTAAATTCATATGACTTTGTTCATAGACAATTTGGAAATAACTATCAAAGTTTAAATTTGCACATACTTTTAACTCAATAATTAAACTTTTGGCATTTAATTGGACATGTACAGGATATATGCACAAGGATAGTGTTAACAACCATTTTGAAATTACTTGGACCTAAATAACCATATTTTCTTTTCATTTATCTTTTAACAATTTATTAAGAATTATTAACCATTTAATATGTTTCAGTATTTTTCTAGGTGAAATAAACACAAGAGTGAACAAGACTAAGTCTTGCTCTTATGGAACTTCTGTTCTAGAACATGCGGAAGTTAGTTATTATATAAATAAATATTATAAATAGATACAAAGAAGCAAACAGAAAAGAAAATTATACAACGATGTTATTTGCTAAGCAAAATAAATTCTACAGAGAGACTTAATAAATTGAAGTAACAGAGAACAACTGAGTGGCTACGTGAGATTGTGTGGTCCACCAAGTTCTCATTCAGTAAGCTGGTTTTATCCAAGATCTGAATGAAAAAGAGATATAACTAAGCAGAGTTTGGGAGGATGTGCATTCTAAGCAGAGGAATCAGTGTGAAGGATCTAAGGCAGGAATGAGCCTTGTTCCCTCCACAGGGAGAAAGCCACTGGAACTTAGGAGAGAATAGAGAGATAAACTCAGAGAAAGACACAGGGGCCACTTTATTAGGATTGAACAGTAGCACTTTGTAATACCAATAAGAAGTTTGTATTTTATTTAACTGTGATGGAAAACCATTGAAGTGTTTTAAGCAAGGAAATGACATGACATAATATTTTTAGTACTCAGTCTGGCTGGTAAGTGGAAAAATTCTGGTAGAATAATAAGAAGTAAAGCACAGAGTCAAATTAGGAGAGTATTACACACCTATGTGTGACTGCAAGAAAACACTTTCTCTTGTAATATCCTTTGATCCATTTGATGTTCAAAATATATGGACGTTGTTTCTACACAGCTAGTGGCTCGAGACTTACAACCACGATTGGTTCCGATAGGCCAGTCGTAACACGATTTGGCCGTAAGTTGAGTAGGCTATATGTACAGTACTGTGAAATGATGTTATAAAAATCTTTAAGTCATATTTTATCATAATTTTCTTTCATTATTATATATCATAATTTTCTTTGTTCATTTTATGCCATTTGTATCATCTCTACCCCATTTTGTTTCTTATTTTTACATTCGTCAGGTTTAAGTAAAACACTGCATTACTAGTACAACTGGTTCAATATTTGCAAAACATACAAAATTACAAGATACAGGTGCATACAAAAATACAAAATACAGGTGTAAAAAATACCATAGGAAAGTTTTTCCCAGTTGCAAAACATGTCAAAATATATAAACGTACGAAACATTTTATTGGCCGCTGGTGCTTGGCTGCGGATCGTTGATGTCGTCATCTGAGGCAGCAGTTGGGGTTACCGGAGTTGGTTTTTTCATAAACATGGTGAGCTTTGTCTGAATTGTATGTTTCTTTTTTTCTTCATAAATTTCACGATACGGACGAAACACTTCGTGCGCCATCCGTTCAATCCTTGCAAATCGTTCAATGTTTGGGTCCATTGCTTCGAAATGTATAAGAAGTTTGTTCAGTAAAGATAAACCGTCTGGTAATCCCTTAGTGGTGAACTTTCTTTCTGGCTCCTCCTCTTCTTTCGCCTTCCACCACTCTTTCTTCTACCAGTTCGATTAGCTCTTCATTTGTAAATTCTCCGGATTCTTTGTCTAGCAACTCTTCGACATCTTCCATTTCACACTCCAAAGAAAGGTCTTTAGTGATTGTTTTACTATTTTTTCCCCTGAATCGTTTCAAGTTCATGTTCACTGTCAAATGCATCAAAATCATTAACATAGCACTTAACACAATTTTTCCAGATGCCATTCATGCACTTTGTCGTCACAGCCTCCAAGGCAGTAGCGACATTCTTGATACACATCAAAATGTTGTAGTGTTTCCAAAAATCTGCAGTGGAACAGTCGTGGCTAGCGATTGTGGTCATAAAGTCGAACGGTCATAAGTTGCGTAGGTCGCAAGTCGATCAATACCTGTAATTTAAAAAAAACCAAGTTGCATTTATTTTGCATAATTTTTTCTTTAGTAACGAGTTTCATATCTGTCTCATTAGTTTGTTCTTGAGTAGTTATTTGTCAAGCCAGAAGATGAAAAGTTGTAATTTAATAAAGTATTTCAATTCATATTCTTATTGGCTTCTACGTCCTCTAAAAGTAGCTTATATTAATTGAGCACTTAATGTCTTCCAAGCTCTGTACAAAGCACTTTTACATGCATTTTACACACACACACACACACACACACACATGCACACACACACACACTTTTTTCAAAACAGCCGTAGGAAGTAGTTACTATTATTATCATTTTAAGGGTAAGTGAAATGAAGTTCAGAAAAATTAAGTATCTTTCCCTAAGTTACGCAGCCAGAAATGAGGCCTCAGATTCAAACATTGGCTGTCTAGCCTCTCACTAGTATTCTTATCCATTGTATTATACTGCTCCTTGACATTGAATCACTGTGTCTGTATTCACATGCCAAGGACAATTACATAATTATATCCCAGATAGAACCCTTGCTAATCATTTAGTTTAAATGTGCATGTTACTCTTTAGAGAAATATTTGCATTTATAGGATACTCGATTTTATGTCTGGGAGTCAGAAGAAACTATAGGTGCTATCATGTCTTAGAAACCACCAGGAAAATTACAGGTTATCTATCTACTTTTTGTGCTTTAAAGCCCAGCAGATGATACTTTCTTTTGTCCCACTGTTGTGAGTCAAGTGAGTCAAATAAGAAAACTAGAAGCAAAAGATTAGAAAATCCTTAAAAAATAGTCATGGGTGTTACATTTCTGATTTCAAGGACACTCTGAGGATCAAATTTAAAGCCTACTTGGCATTCTTTCATTATTCCAACATTTTAACTTTCTTTTCAATTTTCTTCTCATGCCTGATCAGAGAGCATTAAACTCTTGACTCAGAGATCATTGCTCATTTAACTCTGCTACTGCTTTGTGAAAGGAATTATGTAATCTAAAAATAAACCAGAGGTTCAACATAGGGAGACTCTGAGGGCTGGGTTTGCAAGACAACATGCAAAATATTGACTATTTCATAGTTTTTACTTGAGTCCATTTTGCAAGAGAAATATTTGGGGCTTCAAAATGTGAGAGTGGATTCCATAGTTGCTGTGCAGTCTAAGATCCACAGAGGTTTTGTGGTTAAAACCACAGAAATGGAATTCTTGTCTGAATAGATTCCCAGTGATTTTCTTGAGTCATATAATTTAGTAGCCTTTAATGGAGCTATAAATGCTCTGCCTGCCTTGTGAGACTCATGTCCTTTTCTCCAAGTCACTAGTTTGATTGAAGATTTCCAGTTTTTTAACTGGATTTCCTGGAGTTACAAGGGTGTCAGCCAATGTGGTATTTGTCTAGTAAGTATATATGACCCAAAGAGCTCCCCTCTTCCTCTCTTCCCCTGCTTCTGAGGAATCCTGATATCTCACGAATGTCTGGTTAGTTAACTTGAAATTGGTAACCTTGAGATTTTGTTCTCAGATTTAATCTGAGATTTCGTCTCAGAATGCAGTTAGATCTCTGCCTGACCAAGTAAGGTTTTTCTCAGAGCTCTTTTGTACATCACTCTGTTAGTTTCCTATGACTGCTGTCAAATTACCACCAACTTTGAGCTAAAAACCTCATGTCTATCTTTTACAGTTCTGAGGTTGGAAGTCTGAAATGAGTTTCACTGAGCTGAAATCAAGGTGTTGGTAAGGCTATGCTCCCTCATGAGGCTCTAGAGGAGAATCTCTTCCTTGGCCTTTTCCAACTTCCAGAGCTATATTCATTGTAAATCTTGGCTCATAGGGCCGTCTTTCATCTTCAAGGCAGGCAGCAAAGCATCTTCCAATCTCTCTCTCCATCTTCATATCACCTTCCCTCTCTGTAGTCAAATTTCTCTCTGCCTCCTGTTTACAAGGTAACTTGTGATTTCATTTAAGGACCCACCTGGCTAATCTCCGTGTCTAAATACTTTTAACTTAATCACATTTGCAAATTTTCTTTTGCCACATGAAGTCACTCGCAGGTTCTGGGGATTAGGTCATAGACATTCCATGAACCATTATTCACCTTACTATGATCATAATATTCCATGACTCAATGACTAATTTCTGAGTCAGGAGGTAAGTATTTGGGGCTTCTTGAAATTAATGAGGCTTATCTTACTGAGGGAGATAATATGAGAGGAATTATTTGAGTGTTGGAGGATGAAATCCCTGTGGCAATTCAAAATTATTTAAACTCACAAATACAAGTTTGATTTTCCAGAAATCCACTGTTTTCCACTTCTAAAATGTAGTCAATGATAACTATCCCCTTGGTAACTACTCCAATACATATGTTAAAAGAAAATACAAAGGCTTACTAAAGCTTTACCAGTGTTTTATTCACTGCACTAGTAAGTGAAGAAGCAATTTCCAGGCATCTAGAACGCCCTCATCAACTTAAATAATAGTCAAAAAGTGGCAGAAAGTAATATTCAAAATATTCAAGTAATGCAATAATATAACTTTTAAGTCAAATATTAAATATGACAATACCTTTTATTTTTCAAGGAAGCTACTAATATGTGATATGAATTTCTTAGTCATATTATTTGTAGCATATTTTATTTCAAAAATTATTCTTCAAGTTTCCAAATAGTATATATGGAGTAGTGTATTGGTGTGATCTTTCATTTGACACCTCTGTTACTAGCTAAATGAGAACTGTGTCTGCTTCATGACTTGACGTATGGAACAACATCAGATTTCCAACAACTTTCTATTAATTGACAACCATTATATGAGGATAGTGTTAATTGTAAGGAAGAGGATTCATTGGCTGCCTTCATACTAGCTCTCTGCCCTCCCTGAATCTATTCCACTCTTGTTCCTTTCTCTTCTCACACTTGAAACTGTTATAATTTAAATGATCCTAGGGACATGGAGAAGAAGAAAAAGGGAATGAGAAAGAGAGGGAAAGTAGATGGAGATGATCTGATCCTAGGTGCTGAGGCCAGGAGCCTGCGTATCTTCTTTTTTTCCTTTTCCAGTGAGGAAGTATGATATAGCTTTGCACCCCATTGAGGCTAATCAGGAGACAATGCCCAAGGGTAGCCCAGTTAATAAGCGAGACAAAGCAGAAAGAGGTAAAGAAAAGAAAAGGTAAAGAAAATAGAACAGCAATAGGAATGTGCTCAGAGGTCCATGCTGCCTGCAGGTAGTAGGGTCTTCTTCTAAGCCTTCATCTGTCGCTCCAGAAAATAGCAGGCACACAGGAGAGGAAAAGTGGGAAGGCTGGTACTAATTTTCTCTTTCAAAAAAAGATCTGAAGAAGAAGGGAGCAAGCCTAGTACTGTCTTGCTGGAGAGTCTCTCTTTTAGTCATTAAATAGGTTTCCAGGAGATTCCCTCTCTAGAATCTTGTTTATAAGGCACAGAGACAACTGCCTTTCACCAAGAATTAAGTTGTCAAATGAATCAAGGATTCCCCAAACCTACCAGAAGGGCGATTAGTCCACAGTAAAGGCATTTTCTGTCTATGTCCATGCTAACTGCCTGTAGCCTGAATAGCTGTTTCCTCAGCCCAGACTATGACTTTCCCCATGGACAGGGACACACAGTTTTTTTTAAGGCGTATGTAGAAAAGATAGGAAGAGGTTGCAAGTCTCCTTTCTTCTACATGAAGACTTTTATGCATCAAGACTACCCACCAACTTTGCAAATAAATAGCAAATCCTCTGTCACAGGTCCTCTATCTCTACCCTCTAATGCCTAAGCCAGAAAGATATCTTGGAATCACAGCTTACTTGTTTGTAGTTTCTGGAATGATACACAAATGCTGGAATTTAGATTATTAATTTTCATTGGTTATTCCAATTATTTTTATTCTATTTACTAATGTGTGGAAGTGTACCAACACTTTAATAATCAGTATTTCTCTATACTAGCTTAACAATAGGCCTACCTAAACTCTTGGAGCTACGGAAAACTTTTCCAAAAGTACTGAAAATAGATAGTTTTCAAAAATGTAATGAACAGGTCGCCAAATACTGCGGGTTTTCATTTGCAAACTGATTTGCCTGAAAACTTACCAGTATTACAATAGCTAAGGTCAACATATTCCCCAGTTTTCCTAGTTTATGCTTATTTCCTAGCATAAGTTATTAATGATATCCCCTCAACTCTAAAAAGTGTTTAGGTTTAGAAGTTATATTATATATGGTCTCCCTACCATAGCCCTTTACAGAAAAAGGCATATTTCTTGCACGTAAATCTTACTGTGCTCCATTGCTGCAGGGTTTTAAATCTCCCCAGGGAGCACCACTGAAGGGGATGCCTCATGTAATGATTAACCAGGTACCATAAACCAATGGGGCTTCTAGTCTTTTCCAGCCAAGTACCTATCCCTGTGCTAAGGGAGAATGATAGTCTGGAACTTATATCTTTTGCAATTATTTAAACTTATGAGATTTTTAGATAACTGAAAAATGGGATACAGGGCACGTAATTTCTCAAAATTCTTCTAGGCATATGTGAACAGTTTGAAGACCTTGGCTCAACAGTAGTTTTCCTAAACGTCATTTTTTACATCATGGAGGCCACATCATGCTCAGAATTGACAACTCTAGCTGCTGCCAAATCTGCTTAAATTTTCCAAAGGCCAAGAGATTAGATACTCAGCACACCTGTATCTCTTTCATTGTACAGCACATCTAAAGTTATCATTTTTCCCCCCAACAAAAATCTCCAAGACTAAATATACATGACAGATAATAACATTGTTATCTTCATTTAAGGTGGGTTAAGAAACTTTATCAGTGAAAATTATTTTGCTACTCATCACAGAACATCCAACAGACAGTGGCTTCAAATGGTAAGTTTTATATTAATTGCCTTAGGAAAAAAAGCCTGGAGGTAGGGGTGGCCATTTATATTTGTCAAAGATGGCTGCAATAATACCACCCATTCTCTCTTCAATATGGTATTTTCATTCCCCGGCCGAGAAATGGTATCTCAAAGCCCTCTTCTTGAAACTGGTTGGCCTTTGTAATTCACTTCTAATTGATAGACTGTGACAGAAGTGATGCAATGTGAATTTTAGCTTAGAAAGAGCTATGCAGCCTCTGTCTGGTTTTCTTGAAAAGCTTAGTTTCCGAATGCTTTCTCTCTGGACACTGTCACCAAACTCTTCCAATCACCATGCAATGAGGAATCCCAAGCCACATGGAAAGACCATATGTAGGTTCTCTGTGCGGTAGTTTCTTGGGCCTACTTCTTGAGGTATCAGACATGAGCGTGAAAGACACTCCAGATGATGACATTCTCTAACTATCTGAGCCACTTTCAGATATCGGTGTCTTCCCATCTAAAGCCCTAGGCATGACAGAGCAGAGACAAATCATTCGCATTGTTTCCTATCCATATTTCTCACCTGCAGAAACAGTGATCATAACAAAATGGCTGTAGTTTTAAGCCACGAAACCGGAATAGTCTATTTTTCAGATAGTAACTGGAACAATCACTATTTCTGCATTTTGTGTCACTGTTGACCAACATCAGCTAGGAGGCAGACTCCTTCTGCCTTTTCTCCTTTGCCATCCTGCGTGTTGGTGATGTCTCCTCTCTTTGAAACCAGATAAGACCTACAACTCCAAAACTTTCATTTATATAGCATAGTGCTCCAGGAAGGAAGGAAGAAAGCAGGGGATTTTACCTTGGGTCACAATTTTTAGAAACATTTTAAATACATTTTTAAATTGACAAATAGTAATTATATACATTTATGGTACATATAATCGGTTTTAAATATCTGTAAATTGTGGGATGGCTAAATCAAGCTAATCAATAAATGCATTTCTTCATATTCTTATTTTTTTTGTGGTGAAAACACTTAAAATCTGCTCCCTCAGGAATTTTCAAGAGTATAATACATTGTTATTAACTATAGCCGCAATGTTGTACAATACACCTATTAAACTTATTCTTACCATCTGACTGAAATTTTGCATCCTCTGATCAACGTCTTCCCAATTCCTCCAACCCACTCCAGTCTCTGGTAACCACCATTCTACTCTACTTCTATGAATTCAATGTTTTTAGGTTCCACACCTAAGTGAGATCATGTATTTGTCTGGTGCCTGACTAATTACACTTAACATAATGTACTCCACATTTATCCATGTTGTCATAAATGCCAGGTTTTCCTTCTTTTTAAAGGCTGAATAGTATTCCATTTTGTGTATGTGTGTGTATATGTATACAAATATGCATATATGTGTATATATATACACATACACATGCACACATATATACATACATACCAATATGTACATATATGGAGATACATACATACACACATACATATACATATATGTGTGTATATCTAGACATACATACATACACATTTTCTTTATTCATTCATTTGTTGATGAATACAGATTGACTCCATTATCTTGGCTACTGTGAATAATGCTGAAATGAACATGGGAGTGCTGATATCTCTTGAACATACTGATTTTGCTTCCTTTAGATCATACCCAGGGGTGGGATTCCTAGGTAACATGGTAGTTCTACATTTTACTTTTTAAAGGGATCTTCATACATTTTTTCATAATGACTGTATATGAACAATGCGCAAGGGTTCACCTTTCTCCACATTCTCTTCAAAACTAGTTATCATTGGTCTTCTTGATCATAGCCATTCTTGTAGATGTGAGAGGATATGTCACTGTGGTTTTAATTTGTATATCTCTCATGATTAGTGATTTTGAGCATTTTTCTTTTAGTGTGCTGTGAAATTTGGTTTGCTAGTATTTTATTGAGGACATTTGTATCCATGTTCATCAGGGATATTGGCCTGTAATTTTCTTTTCTTGCAGTATCCTTCTTTGGTTTGGTATCAGGATAAATTAGCCAGCCTTGAAAAAAGGACTTTAAATATATCCTCCCACTCTCTCCTGCCCTGTAAATTCTCTGCTGAGAGGTCTACTGCTAGCCTTACGGGAACTCCCTTATATGTTATTTGTTTCTTTTTACTTTACTTTTAAGATCTCTTTTGTCCTTGATTTTTTATAGTTTGATTATAATATGACTTGGTGTAGTCTTATTCAGATTGATTCTGAATGGTGACATTTCTTGTACTTGGATATTCATATCTTTCTCCACATTTTAAAAGTTTTCTGTTATTTTCTGCTAGTATGTCTTTAAATAAGCTTTCTAACATTTTGTTTTCTCCATCTTGAATTCTTATAATTTTCTCTTTTGATGCTATCCCATAAATTCTATAAGCTTTCTTTTCCATTCTCTTTTGTTCTTCTCTGAGTATATATTTTCAAATAATCTGTCTTTGAATTTACAGATTATTTCTTCTGCTTGATTAGTTTTGCTGTTGATGCTCTCTACTGCATAGTTTAAATTTCATTCATTGTATTATTAAGATCTAGAATTTCTCTTTAAAAACATTTTAAATCTTTTTATTAAATTTCTTGTTTTGGTCATTTATGGTTTTTCTGATTTCTTTGAATTTTTCTTCTTTATTTTCTTGAAGTTTGCTTAGCCTTCTTAAAAAATAAAATTTTGAATTTTGTTATGCAGTTTGTGTATTGCTGTTTTTTGGGGTCTGCTTCTAGAAGAACATTGTGTTCTTTGATGTTGTTATCTCTTTTTGTTTGTGTGTTTCTTGTTGCCTAACATTTATGTCTATGCATTAAAGAATTAGGGACTTATTCCAGACTTTGCAGACTGGTTTTTTCTGGGAGAGCTCTTTAGTAGTAGTCAGCTTATTTAGAGATTCTAGGCATGTGTCTAGCATAGACTGAGAGTGGGTTTCCTGCTGGAGTCTTTAGGTAGTAGGTCTACCCTGGTGGCTCCAGGCTTGGATTTCCTGTAGTAACCCAGCTCGGTGCCTGAATCGGCAGGTATATTGGCTTGATGCCTGGATATATGGGGTTGTGCCTGAATCCTGGAGCCACATGGGTAGACTTACTGATCTGGTCTGCAGGTGTATTAGTCAGAATTCTCCAGAGGCACAGAGTCAAAAGGATACATGTATATATATAAAGGGGAGTTTATTAAGGAGAATTGGCTCACTTGATTAAAAGACAAAGTCCCATGATAGGGCATCTGCAATCTGGGGAAGAGAGAAGCCGGTAGTTTGCCAGTCTAAGTCTGAAAGCCTCAAAACTAGGGAAGCTAACAGTGCAACGTTCAGTTGTGGCCAAAGGCCTGAGAGCTCCCAGGAAGCTACTGGTACAAGTCCCAGAGTCCAAAGGCCAAAGAGCCTAGAGTCTGATATCCAAGGACAGGAGGAGTAGAAGCAAGTGTCCAGCATGGGAAGAAGGAAAAAAGCCAGAAGACTCAACAAGCAAAATTATCCACCTTCGTTCCTCTGCTTTGTTCTAGCTGCCTTGTCAACCATTTGGATGATGCCTACCCACATTAAAGATGGGTGTTTCTCTCCCAATCCACTGATTGAAATACCAGTCTCCTCTGGCAGCGCCTTTATAGACACAACCAGATGTATACTTTACTAGCCATCCAGGCATTCCTCAATTCAATCAAGTTGACACCTAATAGACCATCACAGCATGGATAGGAATAGAGCCTAAGTCCACTGGCATGTGGCTTCAGTCTGAGTCTTGCCTGGCACTGGGGTAAACCTGACATCTGGGATGAATAGGATAAGCCTGAAACCTGAGTTCTTGGGGGCTGTTCTGGACTCTGGGTCTGCTGAAGCAAGCCTGAACCCTTAGTTTTTTGAACCTGGAGCCACATGGACTGGACAGAAGCCTGGGGCTGGCCTGATGCCGGAACTGGCATGAAACCTGGGTCTGCAGGAATGAGTCTGGAGTCTAGGATTGCCAGTGCTCGCATAGTACCTGGTGCCACTGTGGCTTACCTGGGGTAGGGCTATGGGGGCTAGCCTGGAGCCTTTGCAACTGATACTGGTCTGGAAGTTGGGTTTATATTGGTGTTGGCCTAGAAACTAGGTCTCTGAAGGATGACCTGAGTCCTAAGGTCTTGGGAGTCTGGCCTGGGACCTGGGTATACAGAGGTAGTCCTAAAGCCAGGATCTGTGGGGCCTACTCCAATACTAAGGTCTACTGGGACAGATGTAGATTCTGGGTATGCTGGAGCTGGCCTGGACCTTGGGTCTACAGTAGTGTGTGTGGTGCTGCAGGTTTCAGCCTTAGTACATTGTTACCCAAAGAGACTCAGGTTTCTATAAGTGCCAAGAAAGGGAAATGACTTTTGGAAAATAGCCAACAGTGCCTGCTATAGATGTCCAGACCTATGCTCTTTGGCCTCCTGCAATATGCCCTGAGGTATCTTCTAGAAGATAACAGGCTTATTGAAACCAAATTTTTAGAATCATAGACTAAAAGCCAACTCCTGTTTATATCAGAATATTTTAAAATAATTTGGATTTTTTGTGATTATAATATTAAAGTATTCATCATATTTTAAAAGAATCTGTAATTCTTGGCCATGTGTCTGGTTTGTCAATGCTCATTTGTACATGGTCAAGGAGAACACACTAGGTTTTCCTGTCCTAAACTTTGCACCTTTTTAAATATGATTCTTCAGAGGCCAGGACTTGATTTGTGAAAATGTATTTGCTTCCTGACTATACTGCTTCAGTTGTCTCGTATTCATATATCCTTCTTGGAGGAGCTGAGTCCCAGCAATGACTCTTTCAATGCTCTTGAGCTTTGAGGTCATGTCATCAGTGCAGCGAACAGTGAGTAGATGCTCTCTGCTGGGCATTGCATTGAGTGAGCACAGCAGTAGGGAGTGGAGTAGAAGAAGAAGGGAATGATCAATATTATAAAGTGTCCATATATTCAAGTTGCTTAAAATCTAGAGGAGAAGAGAACTAAGGAAACAGACAGATATTAGATACTGGTAGCAAGATTCTAAACCAATGATTCCCAAATGTTAAGCGTGGGCCCTTTAAACACTATAATTGGAAGAAGTTGCAGGCAAGTTACAGCTGAACATTGGGACCCTGGAACAAGTCTGAGTTGGGTGCATATCCCAACTATCATTGTTTTAGCTGTCTGACCTAGAGCAAAGTTATTGAATGTCTCAGAATAAACTTCCTTCTTTATGTAATAAGACAATTACAGACTTTTTAATGTCGTTGTGAGAATTTAATGAGATAATATATGTAAAGCAGCTGAGCACAGAATTATTTATGTCACTTAATAAATACAAATTATATTAAAATATGAAAGAAATCATTGTGAGAATTTAATGAGATAATATCTGTAAAGCAGCTGAACATAGAATTATTATTTATAAATCACTTAATAAATACAAATTCTATTAAAATAAGAAAGAAATCAATTTCAATTTGGATCAGCAAAGAAGGCTTACAGACTCCCAATTTATACTCTTGGGCTGGCTTCTATTTTTAAGACCCTGAGACTCAGGTTTTAAGCTATTGAGAGCCCCTCGGGTACCAAAAGACTTATTTGTGTCTGACTGGAAATTTCAACCTTTCTCCTTTATTTGCTGCTTAACATTCACGCTTTAGTAGACCAAGACTAGGAAAGCATTAAAACTTTGCCCAGATTTGGTCATTTTTAGTAAGGTCTAAGATTGAAATGCTATTTGTTTCATATGCTTTTTTCCAAAAGACAGTGTTTTCTGGATAAAATTGAGATTCCTGTTCTGTTTCTCTCACTTCTGACTTATTTTTCACACATGGTCTGAAAAACTCAGATGTCATCTGATGTATTTCATTTCCTTTGTTTGGTTCCTAGCCATGAGAGTCTCCCTTCCCATGGCCTTTCCTCTCTCCCATAATCCTTTACACCGCTTCCATAATGCATGGCTCGGTACTACTTAATCCTGAGTGTTCCAAACAGATGTTCTGGGGAAAGGATTTAGCCATCCATCTGGGCTTGGTCTGTACCTCCCATGGCAAATGGCTGAATTTCATAAGACACTGATGGAAATCCAGACTGTGTATATGGTGTTCTACCCAGTTTTAGATGTTTGATTTTTTTAAATCTCCTACCTTGTTAACTATTAAAAATTAACATTGAAATTGCTTAAATCCAATAAATGTCATATTAAGTTGTGAATTTTTAAATTATCAATAAAATATTACCTTATAGAAATAAACTAGATTCAAATATTTTAGTTGATAACATGGTGTCTTATACAGTTTTGTTATGATCACTGGATCAAGATTAAATTCTCTTCATAACAGAGAATCTCACGAGAAGAATTTAAAGATTTTTTTTTCAGAAGTGGCGCCATTCTTACAAAAGGCACAGGAGATGGAAAAGGTTTTAGTTTATGATCAGCGGTGCTCTAAATGCTGCAGCTAACATACATTACCAGTTTTATCTGTTATTTATCTATGAGTGAGACCTCCTAAACACAATCTTGTAAAACTGAGTCTTTGATAGAAACCATGACAAAACATACTTCCATTGTAATGGTTCCCTTTTGAAAAGTAAAATAATTTTAAGCTTAAAAACAAAAATGCTCTGATTAGTTCCCTTCAGCCTTTTAGAGAAGGCAAATTCTATCAATCACATTGGTGAAGAGACTTTCAATGCAATCTGTTAAGAACTAGCTTTGTAGCAGTCACAGGCAATGAACTTAAATTACATCAACTTATCAGCTGAGCTCACTGGAGCATCTCTATAATCACTCTTGTATGAAGACCCAATAAGGCTGGATCGACCTTTTTTTTTTCTTTCAATTACAAAATTGGTGCAGATTCTTTTGGGACAAACACTCCAACTTTTCAAATATATTTTTGTTAAAGTTAAAGTGAAAATTCAAACTTCTTCCTAAACACCTTTTGGTTGTAGATGGTTATTGTTCAATAGCTCTTTAAACTGAGATGTGTATTTAAATACTACTAATAAAAACAAAAATATATTAAATTGTACACCTCTAATTCCAATAGCCAGCTGCAGAGGCAGAATATTATCCACACTTTGAAGCTCTCTTATTCCCTTTAAAAGCATACCCTTCCTAGCTCCCAGAGGTAACCTAATCTAGAATTTTGTATTAAGCATTTCCTTGCCTTTATTCATAGTTTTGCCACTTACAGGTACCTACAGCTAGTGCTCGACTTACGACCACGGTCGGGACCGCGGACCGGTCGTAACACTATTTGGTAGTAAGTCGAGTAGGCTATATGTACAGTTGAAATGGTGCACACGGAGATGGTAGTGCTGCCAGAAGCTGGTCCGCACTGTCGTACGCCCAGCTGGGCAATGTTTGCGCTGCCAGACGCGGAGCAGTCGTGGCTAATTACTGTGGCCGTAAAGTTGAATGGTCGTAAGTTGCATAGGTGGTAAGTCGATCAATACCTGTATATATATTGTTGACTCATTTTGAACTTTATATCAATGCAAAAGGCACTACAGGTATTTTCATAATCTTTTTGGTTTGACTCCACATTATGTGTTTGAGATCCATTCATTATGATGTGATTAGCTACAGTTCATTTGATTGTATATTGTTCATTGTCTGAATAGATCATGATTGATCTATTTCAATATCGAAGGGAATGTAGGCTGTTTCTTGATTTTACTATGTAATGAGCAATGCTGCGGAATCCGTTTTCTTGTCCACACGTTGTCTATACCAAGCATTGGTATTGCTGGGTTGAGGGTATAGCATAATCAAATTGTCTAGGCAGATTGTGGCTACCCTGTAATCTGTGGCTACAAGTAGTTGAGCCTTTTTCCCTTTTCTGTGAAATGCTGTACTGTCTTTTCTTCATTTTTTATATTGCAATATTTGTCTTTTTCCTTATGATTTGTAGGTTTTCTCTATATAGCTGGCTACTAATATTTTGTCAGCTCTGTATATAGCAAATAACTCCTATCAATTTCTTAATTGTATTTCATTTTTATGGTGCCTTTTGATGAACAGGGTTCTTCATTTGAATCTAGTAAAATTATTTTTTAAATGGGTAATACATTTTGTGTGTCGTTTGAGAAAGTATTTTTACCACAAGGCAGATGGTGTTTGTCTCTTCTTTCCTCTGTCTCCCTTACAGGATAATCAGGGCAGAGAAGCCATTTTTTCCCTCTTTTCCATGATAAATTCTCCCGTAGTAATCCTTTTGTGATTTTTGTATTGGAAATTGAGGGTTGGCTAAGTGAAGTCAGATGTTCAGCTCATCGTGTTGCTGCGTGTCCCAATCTGTTGCCTTGTTTCTCTCTTCTCCTTTTGTATGTTCTATGGAGCCAACAAAAATGTTATCTGGGGAAGAACAATGGCACATTTAGCTCAGATTCGATTCCAGCTTAAAGAATTTCTGCGGAACAAGTACAGTGTTCTTCCTGATAGAATTCTGTCGAGATAGATAGGACTTATCAAAGAGGGGAGTCCATCATTTTTATTAGTCTGGAAATTTCTTTTCTTTAATCAACAACATATGTGAACATTTTTTTCTTGCTAGAAATATAGAATATATCTTCCTTTTGATTTTTGCATAAAGTATAATAATATAGCTTTATAGGAAATTATTTAAATCTTCCCTTATTAGGGACCATAAGGAGGTCTCCAATTGTTTCTTATTTTCATAATGCTATAGTGAATTCGGGTGTAGGTAACATGGTGTATATATATGTTTGTGTGTATGTGTATGTGAGTATGTATATATCTCCATATGTTTGTGATATGGCTTTTTTGTAGTTTGTTTTGTTTTGTTTTGTTTTTTTAATACTAAGTCTTGCTCTGTCACAAGGCTGGAGTGCAGTAGCAAAATCTTCGGCTCACTGCAACGTCCGCCTCCTGGGTTCAAGCGATTCTTCCGCCTCAGCCTCCCGAGTAGCTGGGACCACAGGCGCGTGCCACCACACCCTGCTAACTTTTTTTGTATTTGTAGCAGAGACGGGGTTTCACCATGTTGGCCAGGATGGTCTCGATCTCTTGACCTCGTGATCCGCCTGCCTTGGCCCCCCAAAGTGCTGGGATTACAGACCTGAGCCACCACGCCCAGCGTGTAGTTGTTTTAGAGAAGTAGAATTGCTATGACTGATATTTTCATGTAAAATTTTTATGGAAACTGCTAAATTGCCTTTTCACCAATGTTGATAAGGATATGCTTTATCACACTCTAGCTTACATTAGATACTGTCAGTTAATTAGATTTTTATTAATTTTAGTGAAAATAGTATTCTGTTGTTTTAATTCGCGTTTCTTTTATCACTGCATTAGCCAACCTTGTTTTTGAATGTTTCTCAGCTATTTATAACTTTTTATCATTTGAGTTCCTTCCATGAATAAACATACAGTGATAATGTAAAGCAGTATAACTGAAGAAATGCTTCCCATTTCACTGCAATTGTATTTTCATCATACAAGCGATAGAATTAAATTTGTATCACATGCAAATTGGTATTTTTGTGGCTATTTGTATTTCAGCTACAAAATCACAAACCTAATCATGCTAAAAACAAATGAATTTGTCTGGGTTTGCTGCCCGAAATCTTTAGTTGGGTGTTTAAAGAAAAAAAAAATTTCCAAACACTTTCACCATGTTTTCTCATCTGATCCATTATATCTTTCTAACAAATCATTAAATCAACAGATGTCAAATTAAACAAAATGAAGCACAACAAAATGCTTATCTATTTATTGCTGCAAAAGTACTTAAACGGGTGTCATATATTCAAGATTCGAACTCCAAAGAGTAAGCTTTTAGTGAAAATATTTTTAAGTGTTCATGACCAAATGTAACAAAGGCATAAATGAAATTCAGGAAAATTTCAAAATTCAAATTAAGAGGAAACACTAAGGAGAGTATATGGGTATCTTAACTTTTCCGGTAACGCTCTCTTTCTGAAGCTAGATGATATTCATGCAAGTATTTGCATATATGCTTTACAATTTTTCATATTTGTAAAATTTTAAAAAATAAGACCTCAGTGTTTTTTTTTTCCATTTCTACAGTGACACATTAAAAATGATTACCACTCTAAAGCTTAAATGATCACATCCAAGGGGTTCAAATGCCAGTGCATTTGGCACCAATTCAATGTAGGGTTTGCTGAGCCGATTCTCCAGTTCCGAGTAGTTTCAATGCCTCAACCTAATCTGGCAGAGGGGAAGCTCCGATGATAGCAAATACTTCAATTCTCAGTTTGTTGAGTTCGTATGATCTCACAAGTAATAAAACTTCTTAAAAGAGTTTGCTGCAAAGAATGAAAATGGGCATGGTACGTGACTCAACAAATCT
Source organism: Cebus imitator (assembly GCF_001604975.1). Classification (NCBI taxonomy): domain Eukaryota; kingdom Metazoa; phylum Chordata; class Mammalia; order Primates; family Cebidae; genus Cebus; species Cebus imitator. The sequence goes on from NW_016107554.1 coordinate 2,550,519, forward strand.
ACCCCAAACCACTTCTGTGAAACTATATACATATATTTAATTTAGCCAACTATTCTCCTTGATTGATAGCTTGCATATATTATAGACTTGATGCTCATAACCTTCCACAGCTTCCTAAATTGAGAGAGTGCATTTCTGAATTGTCCCAAAATGCGTATGTTATTGGGACCTAAGGGAAAGTGTCATGGACTTCTTGTGGTCATCTAGATCACAGTGAAAGGCTAATTGTCACTTTGGGATTTAATAAAACATATAGGAGTATTTTGTAAATCTGACTCTTCAGGGTAGGAGATCTGCCTTGTTTAAACAAATGAAACTTTTGTCAGCAAAGATTTTTACTGATGGACCTGAATAAAGATGTAGCCTCGTTTTGTGGGGGAGTGGTAGTGCATATTAAACAGATACACATTTGGACCTGATGTTGGCTTTGCATTTACTCTCAGGTACCACAGCAGAGATTTACCCTGTAGCAGCATTGCTTTGGAGCGGTGTTCAACATTGCTATGGATGGTAGTTAACATTTATGGCACAATTCATTTAGGTTTTTATGAGTCCTTCATATTCCCTTTATGATCCCAAACAGGAAATGTCCGTGTGGGGAATGAGTAACATTGTACACCAAAAACTGTTTGATTTTCATTTTAATGTTAATAGTCACTAAATTTCTAAACCCAGGATGTGTAGTTTTCTGAATCGTATTATATATAGCTGGGAGGTCTCTAAGAGTCATCTGAATGGAATTTCTCACTGCAGACTGATACTGTCTTCTTTGACCCTCTTTGAATGTACAGTTTAGTGATAAATATTTGATCTAATATGACAAATGATACCATTAATTTAATTATTTTGCTTATTTAATGAATACCAGTTGCACATTTATTGAGAACCTACTATGTGCCAGGTAGTTTTCTATGTCCTATAGTGTATTTGTTCTGCTATTCACATGGCTGATTGCTGTTATTAAAAAAAAAAAAAAAAAAAAAAAAAAAAATAAAAAAAAAAAAAAAAAAAAAAAAAAAAAAAAAAAAAAAAAAAAAAAAAAGAAGTCCTTAAATCTCAGAGGCTAAACAAACATAGAAATCTATTCCTTATTCATGTAAAGTGCACTCCAGGGTCAGAAATTTTCCCACACAGGACTTAGGGTACTAATTTCATTATATGTTCCAAACATGCAACCCTCTTGGGCGTTGGGGCCATCCTCAGGAACCTCTTCATTCCAATTTGCAAAGAATGGATGGGATAATATAGAATTGCAATGGAGAGGTTTTGTGAATCTGGCATTGAAGGAACATGCATCATTGCCCCAACATTCTGTATTCTAGAACTCAGCTATGCGGTCATGCTGATTTCAAAGAAAGCTGGGAAATGTGGCATAGCCATATTTCTTGGAAGAGAGGAAACAAATTTGGTGAGTATTTAAGCTAGTCTCTGCCAAATGTGCTATTTACATTTGGTAAGACAGATGAGGTTTCTACTTGTATGGAGCAACCATTGTGGTATAGTGAGATAGACAATAAACCTGAAGACAAATATATAAATCAGGATCGCAGGTAGTGATGAGTTCTGAAAAGTAAACAAGGGGCATTGGGATTTAGGGTGAAGAGCAGAGGGAAAGAGCTCTCCTAAGTAGCATGATGAGAGGGCGAATTTCTGTCTCAATGAAAGCCCATCTGGGGCTTGAATGAAGGGAAGGAGTTGGCCATGCAAAGACCTAGAGAAAAGCTTTCCAGACAGGAGAAAGGGCAGAAACTGAACAGGCTTAGTATGTTTAGATGACAAAAAGAAGGTAAGTCTGGCAAAACTTACTCATTGCGGTTGGGATTCGTTGGATGAGTAGAGGAGGAGCAGGGAGCACTTTATGCAGTTCCTGGAGATCTTTACTATAATTTCTTATACAGGGATTTTTGCTAAGTATCTGGAATGCTTTATCTCATTTAATCTTTCCAACAAATCTGGATATTGTTACCCCTTCTTTTGCAAACAAGGAAATGGAGGTTTAGAGAGTTTAAATAACTTCTGCTAATCATACAGCTGATGAAGCAGAGTCAGATTTACCCAAGTGTGTCTGACTCCAAAACTCATGCTTCTGATCCTGATACAACCATGGTTTTAACCACATTCTTAGTCAATACTGAAAACCTGTTTTCTCTTCCATTCATGAAACAGTGCAAAAAAATATACTGTCATCTTAAAACTTCTGACAACTTGAAGCCACTAAGAATGTTCCAAAGCCAATGTAAATTTAGCAAAGACATTGAAAATATTGTCACTTTAAAATTTCTCTATAATAAACATGCTTTGGTCTTATACAAAGAATTCTAGTCGCATTTATCATTGTAAATTATGAATTCTTACCTAATGGAGCTTGTTACTTCAATCCAGTCAATTCATACCTGAATACTACTCTTATTTACTTTCCTCCCCGAAAATGTACAGCACCCTTATTCCAAATTTAACTAAGGAATATCTAACGCACCTTTTGGTAACCTCTTCCATTCTTACTATCATCTAGTCTGCTATTTTCAGAGTTTATATTTGCTCAAAGTGCCCTTACCATCATTCCTCTTTCCTCTTCCTGGCATCTAAGTATCCTTAAATTTAGCTATTCGATTTGGAACTTTTTTTTTTTTTTT
>NW_016107554.1:2555606-2629002 GCF_001604975.1 Cebus imitator
TAATGCTTAGATAACATTTGTGCAACTTGTGGTAGAGCTAGATTTGTCTTTCTATATGCACATGAGGTCCATAGCCTATATAATAATATAATATGGAATAAATAATATGGAATACGAGAGAACAAGAAATGCTGCAAAGTGTTGCTATCTATGGAAAATACCTAATTGGAAACCTAGTTAGCAGGACCCTAAAATTGTTATATGATATGTACACTTCAGAATAAAAAGTCGCCCTTTGTTCTTCCTTATCCTACTAATGCACTAAAGACTCAAGAGATGTTTTTAAATGATTTTTTTTCTTTAAAGATAGGGAGAACTCTGTGGTTGTTTTTTGGAGGAAAATGAACAGATATAAACACTCTAAAAAGTCTGAATGTAAAATTTGACTCATATTTTGTAGAAGATGAGCAAAGAGATTAAACCATGTAATTTGTACTGACATAATATCTATCTCCTCTTTACTATTCTCCTCCTCTATGGTATTTTGTAATGTTGACATGTGCAATGGGCAGAGAATGTAGTATCGGAAGATCTAAATGTGGGTCCTGACTCTGTCATTTATTTGTTTGATGACTCTGGGCAAATCATTTGTAAATCTTGACTTGTTTCTGTTCTCTGCCAAGTATGATAAGTAACATAAGTGAAAGGACTTAATAAATATTTAGTGTTATATTAATGAGAAAATGTTAACATTATTAGAATTAAACTTTTCTAATTGAATCTAGCATCATGACTATTCAGTTTCTCCTAGTTTCTTTGCACAATCTCTGTCTATTCTAAGTTCTCCATCATGCCTGGACCATTCTAACTTCTAAGCTATCTTTTATTTTGCTTGATTAAGATTCGTGAACTTTTTTTCTTTCATGCATTCCTGATTCAATAGTAAATCTCCTTTTTCCCTCTTCCTCACCTATCCCTACTTCTCCTGGTCCCATTTGTCCACTGTTTTCTTCTTCTAGGCAAAAACATTCTTATTATTTCCAGGGACTTGATGTGCTTCCCAACTCTTTGAATCAAATAGTACTTACTTGTAAGAATGAAGGAAGTTATTTAAAATCCCCTTAACTTTGAACTTAGTGGAGGTACCAGTTCCTACAGTAAGTTTTTCCTGACTCTGTCCTCCTCTGTGTTGAAACATTACCACATGTTTATAGATCCATGTTGCATGATTGCATGGCCCTCCATCAATTTGTTTTTGGGGTAAATGTAGTTTAAATTACCAAGAACTTAGCAATATTTTTAAAAACACAGGTTATTTCTAAATTGCAAATGGCTTTGTACTCATGCATCCATTTATTCATCCTTTTGAAAAATATTTATTGAGCATCTGCTACATGCCACATGTAGTTCCAGACACATGGGGTGCAGAAATGAGTAAGATGTAATCACTCAAGGAGTCTGTAGCTTAAGGGAGTAGGAGACATCTACAGATCATTAGAATTGCAAGCCAAGGGGAAATCAAAGTCTGTAGAAAGTGTCCTGGAAGTACCAAATATGACATGACTACCTTTGCCTTCTACCCAAAGATGACTGTAGGAAAAAAGGATACATCAGTGGAAACTTGGAGAGTCAAGAGTTAGCCATATGTTGATGAGATCATTAAAAACAGACACAACAGCAAAAGAAATACCTATTTCCTCATATGTCACTAGCCACCCTGGGCCCAAATTCATCTGTAACATGAGAGTTGAATTAGATGAGTTCATATCCCTAAGTTCCATTCTCCTAGGATTCATACAGTTCTGAATATCCACTACAGGTAAAACATGTACTGACTTCAGTGGTGAAAATGTTAGTGCTGCCCTTGAGAAAATTATCCCCCAGTAAGACATGGTAAAAGAGGGCCCATTCCTTCAGCTGGTTAATAGATAGCAGTACTTCAGAAGTGCTGCCTTCAGAAGGATGGTAAGATCGCATTTAGGTTTATCATAAAAAAAGTGATCAATTACTGATGTTTGTTCTGATGGGGAGGAAGAAGTGGAGGTATGTACATCACCTGTTTACCATCTCTGCTCTCGTTTTAGAGGTTAAATTTAGTAAGTTACTCAAAATCATATTAAAAGAGAAATTTGAAGAAATGAATTCAAAAATAAAACTCTTACCCTGAAAACCAGAGTATTATTTTATGGGTATTTGTATCTGTAAACACAAAATCCTCAACTCAATGGCTTGTTATTTTAGCAACTAGCCCAATATCCCAAGCCAATAAAACTGGTTATGTATTTTAGAGATGCAAAGAATAAAGGCAGTTGAAACTGCCTTGGACAAATTGGATCTCATATTCTCTCCAAAGAGCCTATCATCCATTACAACAGCCCTTAGATGTGTCTGCTTCACTAAAGTGTGTACGACTTGAGGGCAGGCACCACCAGGTCAGTATATTGACTTCTGTATCCCTGGTGGCTAGCACAGGACCACTACGTGGTAGGTATTTAATAGGTACCTGCCTCCTGAATGTCGGGGGGGAAAATGAAAGTTCTCTGAGATAGTTTGTATAACTTTTTGGCTCATCAAGGTCCTGTAGATAGTTCACATCTGGGCTGAGCACTGCGGCTCATGCCTATAATCCCAGCCCTTTGGGAGGCCAAGGCAGGTGGCTCACAAGGTCAGGAGTTCAAGACCAACCTGGGCAACATGGTAAAACCCCATCTCTACTAAAAACACAAAAAAATTAACCCGGCGTGGTGGTGCATGCCTGTAATTCTAGCTACTTGGGAGGCCGAGGCAGGAGAATTGCTTGAACCCAGGAGGCAGAGGTTGCAGTGAGCAGAGATCACACCATTGCACTCCAGCCTGGGTGGCAGAGCAAGACTCCGTCTGAAAAAAAAAGAAAGAAAGAAAGTTCACATCTGTACATCATAAGCAAGACATGAGGGAATGTCAGGTATTTAACTGAAGCCAACAATGCATAAGGAAGAAGAGTTTAGAAGTGATGTTATTTCAGAAATAAAACTTTATGAATCTTACATTTAACCAAATAATAATCTAGCTTTTCATTTACACAGTGGAAATGAATGTTAAAGTATTCATAAAGACTACTTGAGAAATATAAAGTTATTCTGGTGGAGTGAAGTTTTAAATGCAAAGAATGAATATATTTTATAGATTTATCTCAGCATGTAACAAATGTTGATGAATACAATGCAGACCACCGGTATAAAATTCATTTATGCAGATTCTTATGGCATAGCCCATTAGAATTCTAGAAATGTCTTTAGTCCATGTTTAATAAAAACTCCAAAACATTTATAACTTTCTTTTGTACCCCTGTCTTTCCATTTTTCCCTTAACTTATACAGGCTACTCTTATTGTTGGGTGTAACTTTCAGAGACATTTTGTTATTCATTAAATTGTTTAGAGAAATGTTTCAATTCTAGGAAGTACTTCCTTCCAGTTAAACTTCGTAATCTTTGAAAGTTAGAGAACCATTTCTTCCCTCACCAAGGCAGCAAAACTTCTATTTAGGCTAACATTATAAATTAAAATATTGATTAGAAAAATTTCTATGAATATGAAAACTTCAACTTAAATCTTACTAATTATTAAGTCAGCCTCTTCATCTTCAAACATTAGCAAATTATTTTGAATGTTATTGCAATGGCATTTTAGTAAGTTTTTCCTTATTCTGCTTTTCTGCAAATTTAGTATTTCATAGAGACACAATTTGTGACTTTGTAAGAAACCTATCCTTGAGCTTTTTAGCAAAGGATACAGTGATAACAAGGGCCCTTTATGACTTCAGGCATCAACACCTTTGGATGGGCTCAAGATGGACCAGCTTTATTCTGAGCTCCAATGTAGAATGTCTGGTTATTTGAGTATATCTCAGATATCCATACCTATCTATCAGGAATAATTTATAAGTAACCTAATTAAAAACAATGATGCCTTCCAGAGCACTTTCTCTCTGCAGTGTTTTTTGTATTCTTTCTTAGCCAACCTGGGTTCAGGCCTTTGAAAGTTTATAAGCAGAATCAGTTAATGTTCAAAAAGGTTAATGTGAAAGACTGCTAGAGAGAATGAATTAACTTGAAAAGATGTGAATAACTCATTTTCTAACATCCCCTTGCAGAATTCAAATTCAGAATATTATGGCTAGAGATAAGGAGGTTTCTGAACTTGGCTATATTTGAGGGGTTTAATTGACATTGGATTAACTTTAAGATGTATTTTAAGATGAAACTTTAAGCATTTTTTAAAACATAAAAATAGTCTAGAAGTCTACTTGCCCATGAAATTCACGTGATTAAATATAACAAGGATTTTTCCTCCACAGAGTAAATAACCTCCTTCCCATGTGTATATTGATATATACTCTCAGTGCATTTGTTTTATGATTTAGCACAGATGGTTTCTCTCTTGTTTGAGGCTGAAAAATGGATTTTCTTTTTGCTCCCCTGGAGTTCTTTTTCTTTGATGACTAGAGAATAGGTATTAGTGTTTCTTGAAAATCACACTTAATGGGAAACTATTTGTATCCCTTTAAAATGTTTTTTATTTGTGTATATTTCAAAAAGAATTGTACTATCTTAGTATCCATTGTTAACACACATTAGAATTTATGTTCTCATGATAAAAACAATTCCCAAAGCCTCAGAAGAAAGCCAGACAATTTGAAGAAAAATCACATGAAAATTTATTATATTTAAACAGACATTTGGCATTTATTATACTGTTTATTTCACATATTTTGTTAGTGTCAGCTTAAGATTCAAAGGCATGCTGTTTTATCTGTTTATCACGTTTAGATAGAGATGATAAAATTAATCAAAATAAGTAGGCTATAATCTTAAAATCTTTAGCAGTATGGTGAAGGAGATTTAAATAATTTCTCTATCTTATCTAAGCTATGCATAATTGCTAAATATGTTTCTAGGTCAATATCATTTAGTCTGGTATAAGTACTTGATATTTTCTAAACCATTTAAAGTCATTTTTTCATATTTATCAAAAGAATCGTTTGAAGCACACAGTGTTGTTTTCTAATGTGATAGATACAAAGAAACAGAGGCTTCAGTGGCTTACCTCAGATAACCCAGAATTTGGGGGAAGGGAATTAAGTAAATATTAGTTCATAGTTTGTGTGTGTGTGTGTGTGTGTGTGTGTGTGTGTGTGTGTGAGAACAGTTCTGTTGTCAGAGGCATAGCATTTGAACAGATCTCCTCGTTCTTACACAATGTTTTCCCAAATGGGAACATTCCTTAAACATAACGTGCCTGAGATGAGCCTTATGATAACAGTAGCGGTAACAGCTAACATTTATTGAGTGCTAATTATGTTTGACAATGAATAAAAAATTTAAACTATTACTTCATTTAATTCTATTTGTTACCTATGAGATAGAGGCTGCTGTTATCACCATCTTAGAGACAAGGAAATGTAGATTTTTTTTTTCTTTTTCTTGGGCCGTGGGGCAAACTTGGCTTACTGCAACCTCCTCCTCCCGGGTTCAAGCAATTCTCCTGCCTCAGCATCCAGAGTAGCTGGGACTACAGGTGCACACCACCACACCCAGCTAATTTTTGTATTTTTATTAGACATGGAGTTTCACTATGTTGGCCAGGATGGTCTCAATCTCTTGATCTCGTGATCTGCCCACCTTGACCTCCCAAAGTGCTGGGATTACAGGTGTGAGCCACTGCACCCAGCCAGAAATGTAGATTTTAAAACTGGAAATTGATCCAGTGTCATAAAACTGACAGATACTATATTCTAAAACCAGTTATATGCTTTTTACCAATATATTGTGCCATGAGAAAAATTGGCTGAAGAGGAAGACCAGAACAAACCCTATCGTTAAGAAGGATATTGTAAAAGCCCTGTTATAATTCTTTAAATTGCTGTTGCAAAATAGAATTAAATTTCCAGAGTAACTCATCAGATTAAGATCCTACATTATAATTTAATCCTTTTAGGTTTGGGTATTGCCATAAGCACAGGGCTGTTAAATAAAACTGTGGGGCTTCACAAATCAAATGATTAGCAGTTCTAATTTGTTAATGGTACATTTACCAAAGTAAGCGAAGCAAACAAAGACTCTGCCTTTTGTATATGGATCTTGGCCAAACTCACTTCTTCCTGCTGAAATTGCCTTTGCAGATGTCTTCCTCCTGTGGCCGGGGCTAGCTTTCCTCCATGTTTTCACCCTTGTTTCTTTTAGTCCTGTTGCCTCACTTGTCACCACTTCAGCTCCTTTTCATGCTTTTTTACATCTGCTTGCTGTCCCTGAGAGGCCTTGCCAATCTTTAAAGATTCTAAATGCAAATGATATGTGATTGGGGCAGGGTCTATGGAGTCAATAAGAATTTTAAAGCCAACTTTAGAAGTACTGTGATTCAGTAGCAGTGGTGAGTGAGGTATTATAAATGAAAAGCTGTGCTGCAGATGGAAACTAAATCAATAAATGCTAAATGATTGGATGTCTATATCCTTCACGTGGCTTTGTCAACTTTCTTTGTCCTTTGGGTCTACCTAAATCTTGCCGTGCATAAATCTAAGTCTCTTTCTCTTTCACCTTAAAATTTTGAATTTGTAGTAGTACCTCTGTTCATTTTATTAAGGAGCAAAACAGCTTTGCAAAGAAACATCATCCATCAATAGAAAGTAATGAGATTTTTCTGTGCATAATACACTAGCGCTTTCTTTTTCCACTATAAGTTGCTCTTAAGCCACACATACTGTCCTTTACAAGTTGGGTTGAATATTATTTGCACTTACTCTGCCACAGATGAACTCTATCAGATTTTAAGATCAAAATCCCCAAATGAACTCCTTGTATGAAAGTGTATTAAAACTAAAAAATAAAATGTAACACTCCAAAATGAGAGTAATGAAAAAAATCACATTTAATGCATTTGATAATCATTGAATTAACAATCTGTATTGGTTCCATTTAGAGTTAGCAGGGACAGGGGCACAGCAAATCATAAGTTCATCTTCCTTCCCAGGACAGCTCACAGCCCGGGAATTGTGTTTTGTATTTCCCATTGTTTTCTTTCTTGTGAGGATTACCAGCACCCACATGTACACTAATGAATTGATCTGCCCATAATTACACATGTGAACACATTAACCAGCCTGTCTAGTCTTTCCAAATGCCCAGATTCCTGGAAGGGTACAGTGTCAATAGCACCGAGGGATAGTTGTTCTCATCACCCTCAGGTCATTTAAATGTTTCCTGTGAATGTCTCACCCTTCCTGATCCCAAATGACTAACATAGGTTTTCTGTATTTTTTTTAAAGCAAGATTTCCACTGATCTTAAAAAACTGAATAAGTCAAGAGATCCTGAAAAGCCTATGGAAGTAGAAAAAAGGTGACAATCTATGTAGCAAGTAATCTAGTGTGGGAATTAAAGATTTCCTCTCAACTGAGATTCTAAGATATTTCATCTGCTTCTATTGAGCAGTGCAGCAAAGGATGCTGCTGAAAGTATGTAAACAAGCATTTTGAATAAATCTGTTGCTCTTACTAAAGTATGCCTACCTTTGAAAAAAATAATTAGGCATTGGGAATTCTGAATGACAAAATATAACCTGTTAGACAAGTTATTGTGATCATCACAACTGGCACATAATGGGACAGTTGTAGTTTTTCTGTCTCTCGCTATTGCCGCTTACCATCATAGATGGCTGTGCCCACTACGCTCTTCTCTTTGTTTGTGAATACGTGTGAAAAAGCAGAAACCTGGACATTATTTGATATAATTCCCTCAACCAGCATTTGCATTCTTTGCAAGAAGTTGTAGCATCGGATTACATTCTAATAGGAGAAAAGGTATTTAAGAAACAAAAAGCAACACAGTACAACATAATAGTTGAGAGAAAACAGGTATGTACATGGTACAAAGGAAGCACCAGGTAAAATGTGGTCAGTTTCCTCGATGGGGAGATGGGAAGGGCATCTGAAAGCAAATGTCTACCTGAACTTAGCTTGATTGCCCAGGTCCAAACACTGAGATGACTTAACGACCTACCGAGGCATGATTAGTTTGAAATGTGCAGACATAGATTTGGGAGGGGCCAGGGGTGGAGTAATACGGTTTGGCTCTGTAACTCCACCCAAATCTCATCTTGTAGCTCCCATAATTCCCAGGTGTTGTGGGAGGGAGTAGCTGGTGGCAGATAACTAAATCATGGGGATGGGTCTTTCCCATGCTATTCTCATGTTAGTGAGTAAGTCTCAGGAGATCGGATGGTTTTAAAAATTGGAATTTCCCTGCACAAGCTCTCTTTTCTTTTGCCTGCCGCCATCCACGTAAGATGTGACTTGCTCCTCCTTGCCTCTTGTCATGATTGTGAGACCTCCCCGGTCATGTGGAACTGTAACTCCGTTAAACCTCTTTCTTTTGTAAATTGCCCAGTTTCCGGTATGTCTTTGTCAGAACCCTGAAAACAGCCTAATACACCCTACTAGTCTTGAGTAAATTTACTGAGTAGTTCATTGCCCCAGAGAGGTGATGACAGCTGTCATACAGCCTGCTACCATTTTCTTGACTTGCCACTTCTTTCTTTACATACCCCTGGGTTAAAGGAAATATCTCTTCTGGCTCTCTTCAGAGTAATCAAACCACATTTAAAAATTTTGGGCGGCAGTTTCCACTCATGCCCCAACATGCCTACCTTAATTGGGCTTATCAGAAAATGTTCTCAGAAAAGGCAGTTCTCCTTCAAGCAGGGATTGTCAGACAAGCTGCTAAGAGAATGAAGCTTTCATGACAGAAAGAAAGCTTCACTGGGATGATGCAAACTTGGCTGAATAAATGACTTGCCTTGGGTCATTTCTAAATAAATAATATGAGATAATGCTTATTGAGTCCTTAGTAAGTGCCAGGTTCTATTGCGAGCATGTAAAAGATTGTAGCTCCTTGCATTTAGCGGCAAACTTCTGTGGTAGCACTACTGCTTCTCTGACTTTACCGCCAGCACAGAGAGGTAAAACCACATCACCAAGGTTTCACAGCTAATGCATGCTGAGGTAGGATTCAAACCCAAAGACTGGCTTAAATCTGTGCTCTTACAAACAATACTTTATTTCCCAAAAAGTGGGTTTTGAGTGACACATTGAGTTTGTCAGATTACTCTAAATGTATTGGGTATCAGTTTGGAAGTTGTAAGAGACATCCAAAATAATAGTCATTTAAGCAAGTTATGAATAGATTCCCTCACATTTAAAAGCATAAGAATAACCCATCAGATTTCACATCCACTGGCTGTAAAGTTGACACATGACATCTCATGTCCATTGGCTAGAGTGTAGTCATGTGGTGATATTTAATCACAAAGAATGTTAAGTGGTGTTTTTCTCTTGATGATCATGTGCCAACTAAAATTCTGACACTTTGTAAAAAGTGAACAGATATTGGGGCAACCAGTAACCTGTCCTGAAGTATTCATGCTTCATGTTTTTCCTCAAATTCTTTCAAAAGCCATTTCTTCTCTAAATAGTTTTACATCAGGTTTGAGTTACAAAAGAACCTTGAGGGTAATCAGATACAACAGATGCATCCTTATTTTGTCTTTCTGTATTTTCATACCTCCATCTCCGCAGACCATGGACATGTGGAATCATTTGGGTGGAATATTTAATGATGTATGGGTTTTTTTTGTTGTTGTTGTTTTGGGTTTTTTTTTTTTTGCAGCTTAAAACAACATCACAAGAGAACAGATGTGCCCACCATGCGTACAAGTACAACCTACTTCTGTGACGAGTTAGTCTGTGATTTTGCTCAAGTCAGGAAAAAAGCATAGGCAGGCATGTGTTTTCTTAGGGAGGTAAAAACAGTGACCAGAGGCTTGACAAGCTGATAATATTTAGAGGAAGCCTTTGGTCTTTCATTTTTAATGAGACACTAATTTTTCACTTCTTTTCCCTAGGTCTTGATGCAAGAGTTGGTAAGTAAATAAATACTCTGAAAAAGGCAAACAAATAGTCAAGGGTTAAATTTGGCACTGAGGAAGAGGCATTGCCTTTATAAAGTTGTAAGTGTGTCACTTATTAAATGATGAATTCAGTGCTGTGTTTGATACTGTGCTCATTTGACAAGGTTAAATTTGTTGAGGAGCATAACAGAGGACATCAGTGAATCCCTTGATTACTTCACAGTAAATAGAGGGTAGGTGGGTGGTGCAAGGTAAAAAGATATCCTGACTCTGGTACTGTATACCAGACATTATATTAGGTGATGAACAAAAATAACAACTTGCCTTTGTGAATTTTACATTTTAGAGAGAGAAGAAGAAAAATAATCTAATAATGAATCTTATTAAATATTAATATTAAAATAAAATATTTTCAAAAATAATACATTGAAAAATAATAAGTGTTTGATCTGTCATACAGTGGTATGCTAAGAAGAAAAATAGAGTTGGGTAAAAGTTAGAGAAAAATGACATGGGGTGCTTTAGAGAGAATGGTCAGGAAAAGGCCTCTTATAAGGGGCATTTATGTAGAGACTCCATTGAAATGGGGAATAGGTCAAGCAGAGGTCACAGCAAGTGCAATGGCCCTGAGTTGGGGTGGTGCTTGGGTTTCAAGGAATACTAGGGAGACTGGTATGACTGAAGCAGAGGGTACAGGAGGGGGCTGGTAAGAGTTGAAGCCTGAAGTTTTTCTGGGAAGCAGATCTCGTAGTGACCTTCTAGCCAAGACATATACTTTGCATCTAATTCAGAACAAGATAGAACACTACTGGAGGGTTTTTAGTGTGTTTTTGACTTTTCTTTACATAACCATGACCCTCACTGATCTCCCAAACAGGGAAGAGACAAACTCAATAGTCAGCATTTCCATCTCTTGTTTGTTCTTCTTCTAATTCATTTACATCCCAACTGAATATTCTGTAACTTAAAGGTCCTTATGTGATGAAAGAAATGAGGAGGGGGAGACAATTAACATATCATTCATGAACAGGCAATAAGGAGAAAAGAAAATATAGATTTCTATTACCATAGAAATTTATATTTCTATATAAAGTTATTTCATTGCCATAACTGAAATGAGGATGTTGTCGATATTTATAACCTCCTCCTTCCATTACCCATCACATATTCCTCATTCCATCAGCCAGCCCTTCATCTGAACAGTTTTTAAATTGATGGGCTAAATGAAGCCTTCATTTCAGAAAGGTCTGAAGGGCTTGCATTCTCAGTGTCTGTGACTTTATGTTTTCCTGTAGCTTTCCAGTAAATTATACTATTGGACATAAAAATATGAATAGGTATCTTGAACAATCTCCTGGGTGTCAGATATATTACTCCTTGCCACCATTGGATGACATCAACCTGATTCCTTCTTGGTAAATTACATTGAGGACCCAGGCAATGTTTAAGCACCTTTGCTTATTTCTTCAGTAATACAAAGAGCCCAAAATGACCAAGTGGTGGTGTCAGCTTCCAGTCAAGTGGAACTCTAGTTGTGTTACCTGGTTAGGCCATTCTTCCCTTGGAAACTAAGATAGCTAAATTAGCAGAATCCAAACTTGAAGGAAAAGAAAGCAATAATTTTATGATTGGCATGTTTGTTGTGATAATGACAGAACTACTCTTTCTCCCACCATAGTATTCTGGCTCCGAGGGAGAAACAGCATTGCATTGTATATTGCTCCCTGTTTCAAATACTAGACTGGAAGCTATAGGTTAACACTCCAAAGGTTTACAGTGTTGTTTCCCAATGAAGGCGACGTCTGAGTCTTCAATAGGCCATTTCCCTGACCTATCAGGTCAGATCCTTCTGGATGATGGTATATGTAGCAAAACTAGTAAATTCCTTGTACGTGAGCTCATTTGCTCAGATTTCTGCTATAAAATTTAGTTCCTGGCCAGGCGCAGTGGCTCACGCCTATAATCCCAGCACTTTGGGAGGCCGAGAGGGGTGGATCACGAGATCAAGAGATCGAGACCATCCTGGTCAACATGGTGAAACCCCGTCTCTACTAAAAAAAAAAAAAAAAAAATACAAAAAATCAGCTGGGCATGGTGGCGCGTGCCTGTAATCCCAGCTACTCAGGAGGCTGAGGCAGGAGAATTGCCTGAAGCCAGGAGGCGGAGGTTGCGGTGAGCCGAGATCTCGCCATTGCACTCCAGCCTGGGTAACAAGAGCGAAAACTCCGTCTCAAAAAAAAAAAAAAAATACAAAAATTAGCTGGGCATGGTGGTGCACACCTGCAGTCCCAGCTACTCGGGAGGCTGAGGCAGGAGAATTGCTTGAACCCAGGAGACAGATGTTGCGGTGAGCCCAGATTGCACCATTGCACTCCAGCCTGGCTAACAAGGGAAACTCTGTCTCAAAAAAAAAAAAAAATGTAGTTCCTTCATTAGAAGAAATATGTTGTGAGATGATAATGCTGTCAGAAGCCTTGCAAATAAAAAGACAAATCAGTTGCTGAAATAAGTGCATATACCTACGAAAACAAATCACTACTCCCATTGTGATAACAGGGTCCAAGTGTAATTCACTTGGTGTTTATTAGGTGGCTATTTGGTCTCCCTGGGATTAACAACATATAGGAGTTTCCTCCTTTATTTATAATGCTTGCAATTACTTAACAATGGTGAGAGTCTAATCAGCTTTGGTGGGGGAAGCCCAACAGCTTTCACTGCATTCTGAATCTATAGCAGAATCTTCTCTTTCTCTAGGCCTCACCCAAAATCAGAAGCCCTAAAGTTACCCTTTACATTATTTGAAACATCATCCTCGAATGTGCAATATTTTGCCTTCAAAATCCATAGATAACAAATAGAGGAGGGACAGCAGGGGGTGGGGAGTTGGGGAGGGATAACATGGGGAGACATGCAAGATATAGGTGAAGGGGAGGAAGGCAGCAAATCACACTGCCATGTGTGTACCTATGCAACAATCTTGCATGTTCTTCACATGTACCCCAAAACCTAAAATGCAATTAAAAAAATTGTGTCATCCAATTTCTTAGAATAAGTATTTTTGAGAAAGTTAATGATATTAATCTTTTAAAAGTGTATATGGCAAAAAAAAAAAATAGCATTATGCCTCTTTCCTCATCTTAGGTAGTGTAAGTTGCTACAATTTGTCTTCTACTTTGGAAGAAGTAGCTCAACTTGCTCCAGAACACTGGAGTCTTAGAAACTTTACAGAGAGTGGGCCTCAGAATTTTTGTGGTTTTTGACTATCCTCTGGCATTTATGTGTCCTAGTAAGGCACCTAAGGTTTACCCTTCTTCATGTTCACCAAGTCTAATCAGCATCATGCCATCAGTGTGGTAGAACAACGTGGTAGAACATCCAGAAGAACAAGGTCCCTGTGGACTAGATTATGGCAGAGGAAAGGACAGCTGACATATCCCTGAGAAAGGCAGCAAAGCTATCCTCTTGTTCATGCCAGTTGAAAACTAAAAACCAGTGTAGGAGTTAATCAGTATAAAAATTATTTAAAATCATGAGACTGGATAAATTCACCTAGAAAGTGACTGTAGAAAATTAGAAGAGCTCTGATGAATAGAGCAACTCTAATGTTTAGAAGTCAGATAAATAGGACTAGGCCAATCAGAGTGACTAAGAAATAGCCAGAGAGCTATAAAGAAAGTAAGAAGACTGAAGTATCTCAGAAACCAGGCAAAGAAGATGTTTTAAGGAGAAGGTATTTGTAGACTTTCATCTTTTGCTGAAACCCTGAGTAAAATAAGGCTTGAGAATTGAATGTAGACTTGAGCAATGTGGGAGTCTTTAACAACTTGAGGGCAGTTTCAATGGACTATGACACAGAGGGCCAAAAATCAGATTGGAATGAATTCAAGAGCGAATAGAAGAGAGCAATGGAATTAAACAAGTCTAGAAAGATCTTTCAATGAGTGTAATTGTAAAGATAATGAAAGAAATTAGCATAAACTAGAGGCAGTTAATATAGCATGCTCGTGTGCTAATGGAAATGATGTAAGAGAAATAGAAAAAAAATATGTTTCAAGATAGAGGAGAGAAAACTGCATAAATGAAGACAGTGAGTAAATAAGAACCGGAAGAGGATTCTACACTTAGGATCTAAAGATGCTCTTAAGAGTTTGATGAATCCATGGTGATCTTCAATTAGAATATAAAAATGGAGAGGGAGGGCAATAATTTGAACTTAACATATCTGGTTATTTTATGAAAAACTGGATCAGAACATTTTTCTCTTTCTGCAACGTACACATACACACACACACACACACACGCACACATATACACACACACCTATATACAGACACAAATGCATTAGCCCTGAAGCATGGAAAACTTGAAGGCCAGGTGGAGGTGCTCATAAATATTCATCAGAATATCATATTGGTGTTTCCTGGTATTCTGTCCTCAAATATCATTACAGTGTCTCAGAACCAAGTATTTTTGCTATTAGATTACAAATTATCTAAGGACCCAGAGAAACCTCTATGCAGTTTTAAAATAACAATGTACATTCCATGATTTAGTAAAACAAATACAAAATCATTTAAAAACACAGATGCTATTGATGGCTTGTAGGAACAGCTGCCATAATATTATTGAACCAGGAAAAAGAACATTTTGCTTTTCTGTATTATAGTGCTGAACATTTTTTGACCTAGAGTCATTGATGTAGTTTGCCTATTTTGTCCTTATAAGGAGTTGGCAAACCTTTTTTTATAAAGGTCTAAACAGTAAATATTGTAGACTTGTGGGTTATATACTCTCTGCCACAATCACTCCATTTTGCAATTGCAGTGCAAAAAACAGCATGGACAATACATAAATAGGCAGGTGTGTGTTCCAATAAAACTTTATTTGCAAAAACAGGTGGCAAGCCAGATTTGGTCTGCAAGGTATACAGTAGTTTGCTAATCATCATTTAACATAAATTTGGAAAATGGAAACATATTTATTAGTAGTTCTTAAATTATTAGTAGTTTTCCCAGTATGCAACAAAAAACAATATGGTTCATTAAAATGTTTTGGCGTATTGTGTTTAACCACCCAAAGAACCCTAAGCAGCCTTGTGAGTGTGGGCTTTTCTGTACATTTGTAAGCTGCTTGGCTCATTGGAATATTGTTGGAAGGAATGTGGCTTTTAAAAAGAAAACTTGGGGCTGTGCACGGTGGCTCATACCTGTAATCTTGACACTTCGGGGGGCCAAGGCCGGCAGATCACTTGAGGAAAGGAGTTTGAGACCAGCCTGGTCAATGTGGTAAAACCCCATCTCTACTAAAAATACAAAAATTAGCTGGGTGTGGCGGTGCACTCTTGTAATCCCAGGTACTCGGGAGACTAAAACAAGAAGATTGCTTGAACCCGGGACTCGGAGGTTGCAGTGAGCTGAGATGGTGCCACTGAACCCCAGTCTGAGAGACACAGTGAGACTCTGTCTCAGAAGAAAAAAAAAGAAAAGAAAACTTATAATAAAATAGGAAGAGCATTACTCCCAAATAACTGAGGGCCATGGCATTTAGCTAAGACAGAATGTTTCATGTTATACATATAAATTAATTTCCAAGGATTTTAATTTTTAAAATATAAATAAATACATTAATTCTTACAATGCTGAGCTTGCTTTAACCTGGTCAAAATTAAGTATTTTCATATTATAAAATCACATTCTGTAAAACACTTCATAACTATTACTATTCATGCATTTTAGTACTTTGAGAAATAACTCTTGGCATTGCCTTAATGGTAGAATTAATCCCAATGTTTGTTGTCAAGGTGGTCATATCATCTAGGTCTGGCCAATAGAACATTGCATGTTGCAGATGTAGGCGCATCATGCAAACCAAGTCAATCAATGAGAGGTGTTTTTAGGATTTTCCCTTGAAATTCAAGGAGGCATTTCATTTTCCTTGGGGACAATTACGAAGTAAAATATTGTCCAGGAGACTTTGAGAGACATCTTGCCTCTCTGAGAGTTACATTTGCCTGAAAATGGAGATGCTTCTGAAGGAAGCAGAGCTGAAAGATAGAAAGAGACCAGGCGAAGATGACTGCTTCAGTCGCTTTTTTTTTTTTTTTAAATCTTCAGGGATTTATATGAAGGGAGTTTTATTGCAGTAACATGCAGTGGATAAATTAAAATGGAACATTTCTGTATTTAAAGTCTGCCCCCCCCACGCCACAACTTCCTCCCATTTCCTACTTCCAGCCACTCCTAGCGCTTCTCAGCCCAGCTCCGCTCCTTCTGGACGCAGTGCAGGTCGCTTCCTGCCCGTTTTCACTCCACCCTCTACTTCTATCCCGATCAGCATTTTACACAGCCCTGGACACAGCCTAGGGGCTCCATCCAAGGGGCCCAGGACACAGTCGGGGGGAAGGGAGAGGAAGCATTCAGGCCTGGCAGGAGCAGCCAGCTTAAAGCTCCACCTGCCCCGGTCTTGGAAGTCCTTTCTTGGAAGTCCTTCCGCAGAAGCTACCTCCGTGCCCAGAAGCTCAGGGGTCCCAGAAGTTGGTACAGAGGGCCCTTCAGATGAACTATGAAGTTCTTGGATACATGTGCAGAATGTACAGGTTTGTTACATGGGCATAATGTGACATGGTGGTTTGCTGCACCCATCACCCTGTCATCTAGGTTTTAAACCCTGCATGCATTAGGTATTTGTCCAAATGCTCTCCCTCCCCTTTCCCCCAGCACCCCAATAGGCACCCATGTGTGATGTTCCCCTCCGTGTCCATGTGTTCCCATTGTTCAACTCCCACTTATGAATGAGAACATGCAGTTTTTGGCTTTCTGTTCCTGTGTTACGTTGCAGAGAATGATGTCTTCCAGCTTCATCCATGTCCCTTCAAAGGACATGAACTCATTCTTTTTTATGGCTGCATAGTATTCCATGGTGTATATGTGCCACATCTTCTTTATCCAGTATATCATTGATGGGCATTTGGGTTGATTCCAAGTCTTTGTTATTGTATATAGTTTCAGCCTCTTATTAAAGCAGCAATCAAAGGTGCCAATAAATTCCCCTTTTCCCAAGCAAGTTTTAATCAGATGGTTTCTTACTAGCAATCTGTTCACTGCTGTTTCAGTTGGTCATTGTGATGAGCACCTTCCATAATATGTTGATTTAATGTCACAGTAAATCTCTCACGTAAACTTTATAATTACTGTTTTACAAATGAAGAAACCAAGGCTTAATAATATCATGGAACCTCAGTCTCTTCTTTTATAAAATGAGTGCCCAGTAATATCCAGGATTCAAATTCAGGTCTTCAGCCTTCCAAACTTCTAGGCTTTATGCTTCCTTCTCTCCCAAAATGAAAGGGGGACATGTGAGCAACAACAAAGGCCCTTGCTTTTCCTTCCATCTTCTTCAGCCTCTGTCACTTACTGCTTTATCTCTGGAAATCAATCTCTTTTCTGGTGGGGGAACATGTCAGAAATATAAGGAAGTCAATATAATAAGACATATTATATACAGTAATTTATGGAGTATCCAATCCCATTGCTTATATTTGCTTTAAGTCTCGTTGAGTATCCATTTGTTTTATAGTTGACCCCATATATGTGCCATTTTCTCATATGAAGAACTACATTCCTCTAATTACGTACTCATAAGGCAACATAGCCTGGTGGAGGAGAGCACATTTTCTGGAGTCAGGCTTCTTAGACTTCAGTCTCAGCTCTGTTATTCACTACTTGTGTGACATTGCAAAATTATAAACCACCCTCAGTTTATTCATTTAAAAATGGGAGATAGCATTAGTATCGGCCTCATAGAGTTTTACAAATTAAATATGTTTACATCTGCAAAATGGTTAGAACTGGATCTGGCATTAAATAGTCCCCTCAGCCATTGTTGGCGATTATCATTACAATTATCAGTACCTTTTGTGTTGACTGACACATTCTCTCAGAAATTTTTGGTCTGGGTTTTTGTTTCGTTTTGTTTTGTAGTACTAGAACTGGTTACCGTTTATCCTAGAGCTAGGATCATCCTTACATAAGCCTTCTCATGCTTCAGTATATGTGGCACAGGTTAGCATCAAAACCTTCCCATGCAGAGCAAATGGATTCAGACTGGCTGGCTTTCCCTCTCTTCTTTCTCCTTCTATCTCTTCTTACTTCCCTCTTCTGTGGAGGTTGACAGAATTAGAGTTGGGGCTGGTATTTGTCAGAATCAGCTAGATATTACTGCAGAAACAAAATGTCTCTGACATTTTAGTGGTTACATTTTTAAAAAGACTTATTTATTGTTCTGCTCTCCTACTTGCCTGCATCAGTAGAGAACTTTGTTCCAAATAACATCTCGGGCCATTAGGTCAATAGAAGCTATACCATCATCATGTGGCATCAGTGTTGAGGAAGCAGGGGAGAAAACACTGGTGATTTATTTTCTTCTTTCAATTTCTATGTATTTTCAAAATTAAACATTTTGAAAATGTTTAGAAGTGAAAAAAAAATCTTATTTTAACAATAAATGGGCCTCAATTATAGTAAACTGACTCAAACCAAAGAAAACCTCAAATAGGAAACCTCATAACATCTAAGGGAGAAAGGGAATTAATGATATTTTAATTTAGAAGAAATGTTTTTCTTCTTTACATTAACTACAGTTCCTTTGTTTCATCATGGGCATAAAATTCAAGAAATTTAGTAATAATTTTTAAAATCCTACAGCACTGCAATATTGCAGCTAAAATCTTGAGTTTACTGAGAATTTAAGTAAAATGTAGTGGTGATAAAATTTTTCCCAATACAAATAATATATGAAAAGATGAAATAATGTTAATGTGTACTACCACTAAAATTCAAGTTTAGTAATACATAAATGCTTATAAACTTAGGAAATTTTTGAAAGCTGCTATTTTACTCCTCTGAAGCAGTAACAATGCTGGTAAACAATGAGGTATTTGGTGTTATGTTTAAAAATGCTATGTGGCCATTAGAAATTATTTTTAATTCAACAACAATCATGTTCCTCATTGTTTTCACTAAGTATTTCCCAGCTTGTAGAAGCATATATTGTCCTTTTTCTTACAGTCAGATAACTACCATTAATTTTAGTGAGAGTTTCTAGTCTAAGATTGGAGGATGAATTAGAAAACAGCTATGAAGAATGAATAAACTCTTGATCTTTTCCCCAGAAGAGTATTAATTGTACTTCTCAATGGATCTTTTATTAATTTGGTATTATTTTCAGAATACCAAAGAAATGAGGTTATTGCCGGGCGCGGTGGCTCACGCCTATAATCCCAGCGCTGTGGGAGGCCGAGGCGGGTGGATCACGAGGTCAAGAGGAGACCATCTGGTCAACATGGTGAAACCCCGTCTCTACTAAAACTACAAAAAAAATTAGCTGGGCATGGTGGTGCGTGCCTGTAATCCCAGCTACTCAGGAGGCTGAGGCAGGAGAATTGCCTGAACCCAGGAGGCGGAGGTTGCTGTGAGCCGAGATCACGCCATTGCACTCCAGCCTGGGTAACAAGAGCGAAACTCCGTCGGAAAAAAAAAAAAAAAAAAAAAAGGGAATGAGGTTATTGAATTTCTTTTTTTCTGACTCTTTTAACTATAACAAAGATGTAATTACTGACTAACATTTTTTATTTCAAGTTCAGATGTTGAGGATATATTCCCTTTCTTTCCTTCTTGAACTTTCAATGCTTTATTTTTATTTACGTCTTTAGTTAATCCAACGTATTTTTTTTTTTAAATGAGAAAAAAATGGCAGTTCTCACTTCTGCCCTTGCTTTCTGCTTCTAGGGGCAACTACTTGAAAATGTTTCAGTAATTTCCTAGAGAACTCTCTGTACCATTATCAGTAATATACCTCCCTTTCTATGTCTTAATACTTGAATTTTGATATTATCTACTGTGTTTTCTGTTATAGAAGCTTAAACTTTAACTCTGTCACACATTCATAGATCTATTTCTCTATCTTCCTTTTTCAAATATAGTAATATCTCAATATTTTGTTAGATGATCATTTAGGTTTCATAAAACATAAAGCTTAAGAAACAGCTGTGTCATGTCTTATGCGCGGGTCATACATTCTTTTTGTGTAATTTCTTATATACCCTGAAGTTGATATTCTCACTTTTATTGTTGTTTGCTTAGTTTTCTTGTTCTGATCTGGGCAGTTGCTCACCTGACCTGCTGCAGAGCTGCTGTCCTGGGATCTGCTTCTGTAGTTCTGGAGATTTCCTTCTTCCTTCTTTCCTTCATTGAATCCTCTACCTTCTGGCTCTTCCTTTCCCTTTGCTTACTCCTTTGTTTTCATGGCATATACCTTCCAGTAGCGTCTGGAACAGGATTATGTGAGAAGTTAATTTTCCTTTATTCTTCATTCATATTTGATTGAGAGTTCAGATACAGAATTCTAAGTTAGAAATCATTTTTCTTCTTAGAATGTGGACTGCATTCTGCATTGTCTCCCAGCTTTGAAGGTTGATGTTCAGAAATCAGATGACATTTAATTCCCAGTGCTATATATGTGATCTGAAATCCACAATGACGTGGCTGGGTACGAGTAATTTTCATCCATTTTTCTAAGAAGTCAGTAAGCTTTTGAATTGGGAAAATCATGTTGTCATTCTGGAAATACTTTTGCATGTATTTTGATCAATTTATTGCAGATAGAGCCTTGTAGGCCTGGATAAAAAGCTGGATTTTACTCTGGTTGCAGGAGAAAGCTCCTGGAAAAGTTATAGGGGGTGATGTGATACAGCAAATACATAAATCAAACTATGATACTAATAATGTTTTACGTGATGCTTGAGCATTTTTCTACTCATCATGGGAAATCCATATGAAAACAATTAAAATTCAATTTTTAAATACCTGTGATAAGTCACACTCCTGATCACTTTCTCCTATTTTTACAGTTCTTAGCATACATTAACATGAGGTAACTACTTTTGTGATAAATGGTTACATATGATTCTTTATGCAAAAGTCAGAAAATAAAAGTAAATATTCTCATTTTCCCTTATTTTTATACAAATCACGTACATAAGTTCACCTTACTTTTAAAAACTTAACATATCTTGATATATTTCCATATCAGTAATTAGACAGCTTCTTCATTGTTTTATACAATTATATAGCATTCAGCTTTATCCATATAACCTATTTTTTCAGTCCTCTATTTAGAGGCATTTAATTTGTTTCTAAATATTTGCTATGAAGATGGAATAACCCTGTACATATGCCATTCTGTAGTTGTGAAAACATAGCTTTAAAGTCCATATCTAAGACTGAAATCGTTAGGTCAAAAGGTTAATGTTTTCATGATCTGGATGAATGTTGGCTAATTTTTTAAATGCTGTGTAACTTATTAGTTAATATCTTGAGCTCTAGAGTGAAACTGACATGGGTTTAAATCTCAGCTCTGCCACTGCCGTCTTTGGAAAATGAGCAGGATTTTTCTACCTCTCAGTGCCCAGCTAGTGCTGTTTCCATACAGATGGGCTTTTAATCCAGTATCAAGTAGACCGAGGATATAAATAAATATTAAATGTGGAGTACCCTGTTTCAAAAACTGTGTCTATGAAATTAAAGAAGGAATGTAAAGAACTTAGGATGATTGGCGAGGAGATTGTTCAAAGTGGGAGAGGCTTGAGCATGTTTACATTTTGATGAACATGATCTGGTTGAGAAGAAGTGGTTGAATACATGGAAGATAAGAAGCATAAAAGTTACTAAGAGGGAAGAAGATAATAAGAACTGAAGAAGAAGTAAAAGAACTTATTTGCCTGGGATGGTAGAAAGGGCACCCCTCTGTAGTAATGTAAGGGATCATGAAGGTCCAAGAATTGGGAGCTATAGCTCCTGTTCAATGAATTTGTGATTTTTACAGAAGGGAGCCGAGACTATCTCCATCTGGTTGCTTCCACTTTTTCCACTGAAGTAGAAGGCAGGGTCTTCTGAGATTAAGGGGGAAAGGCATAGTAGAAGGGTTGGAAATTGGATCTTTGAAAAGAAAAGAAAAAGTTGATGTTGTTGCAGGCAATATGAAAGGGAGTTGGCCAAGGAAGTGTACCATGATTGTCAGCTCATGCTGTGTTCCCATTGAAGATTAGTGATC
Source organism: Cebus imitator (assembly GCF_001604975.1). Taxonomy (NCBI): domain Eukaryota; kingdom Metazoa; phylum Chordata; class Mammalia; order Primates; family Cebidae; genus Cebus; species Cebus imitator. The sequence continues at coordinate 2,577,597 of NW_016107554.1, forward strand.
ACAAATTTACAACGGAAACCCAGCTATCCTTCTGAGGGACCTCAGCCAAGCTCAGCTACTTGTAGAATCCCTATGATTTGTTTGAGTTTATAGGTGAGCAGTAAGGGAGGTTATGGTTCTCCAAGTGCACTTTTAAAATAACAAACCACAGGATGTAAGCGAAGTAAAAAATGAGCTGAAGAAAGCAATGGATTGAAAGGATGTAGAAGGTAAATTAAGGGAAGAGCAGTCTAACAAACAAATAGAAGCAGATGTTGTAATAATAATTGTTTTCAATATCAAATAAGATATTGAAATCGAAACATATAAAACTATTCCAGCACATAGTGTTCAATAAATGTTAAATGGTGTCATCACCATGAATAGAATTGTGTTCTACATTTATCCAACCTGCTACTTCCCTTTGGGTCCAAAAAGTACAAGAAACTTTAATCAGAGAAAGTAGAAGAGAGAGCCCTCAATCTAGCTGCTTATTTCAAAAGTACAAAATAAATCTACTTTTAAAAATCTGACAAGCCAATGGGGCAGGTTATTTTATTTTCCTTATTTCTATTGCAAACACATTTTATTAGTTTTGAGAGTAATAAAAGTACAAGGCATATTAAATTTGACCTGGTCAAATTGAGCATCTCAGTGATAGCCTTCAGAAACTGTCACAAATTGAATATCTAATCTAAGGAAGCATGATTCTTTTCCTTTTACCTCCTCATCTTTGATGAGGTTGGGTTGTGAATTTTGACATAGGAAAGGTGGAAGAGGGTGAACACACCTAGGTCATTTGATGTTACCATTCCAGAGTATATATTGATCAGCTTTGGTTATTCAATCCCATTGTAATGGCTGTTATTTCAATTCAGTGAGAGTAAGAGTCTGTAACAGCAAGCTATTTTGCTTGGGGTTCTCTTGTTTACTAAAGAGCGGTAAGAAGGAGTGAGATAAGAAATACACAAAGCTGAATCCAAACAACCAAATAGGTAACACAGTGGAAATCATCTAATTTATTATCTATATGAATGTGAAAGCACAGAAGGGAGCAGAATTTTTAGTAGTCCTGGATGAAAGATTAAAATAATTCAGAGTGATTTGTTGCAAGCTATGCGACAGGTCAGCACATTTGAATCTCATTTGAATTCAATAATGTCCATGAGAAGAAGTGTAAGCAGAATGTCTTCAGTTAGCTGTGCATGTTTTTTACTGGCACGTGAAAAATAAGACTCTTGCTGTACATAGATCTTAAATTAGGCTGCTGTTAGATGCTCCGTTTTCTAGTGGACGTATTTATCTTCCCTGTTGATTCTTTTAATTTGGTTTGTTTTATGCTCTTTATGGTCTGTCTCCCCTATTAGACAGCATGGCCTACATTGGCTTTGCTCTGGTTTTAAAAAAATGTCTGCAACATATTATTACATATTCACTAAATATTAGTGGAATGAATAAATTAGTGAATGACAATTAGATGTCTAAATTGTGCTATCATTCTATAAATTCTGTTTTTTTTTTCAAGAAAACATTTGATTGAAACTATGTATAAAAATGTAATATTTTTGAATTGCTTTCACATAACAGCAATTTAAGGAGATTTAGTGGGCAAATCCAAAATGTGTGGGGCAGAGGACTTGAACCGCTGTCGGTGATTTAAAATGCCTATTACCTGAGCCAGTGCCAACTAACACAGTGATATGTCATGGGGAATTTATGCTTTGCTTGATCAGAACATAGGGTGACATTTTGTTGGAAATGTCTTCAAGTAAAGGTATTTATAAGAAAAATACTCCAACACCCTATAGAGACAATTCTTTCATTAATTGAACATGAGCTGGGAAGCCACCTAGGGTTTTTTCTTTGAATATAGAACTGATAGCAAATTGTGATTTTAATCACCATGATTATATAATATTCAAGACTCTATGAGCATTACAAATAGTGTGGCTTAGAAAGAGGAGCCTTTTGATTGTTTTTTTTCTTTCATAGTTTCTTTTGCCAATGAGTTCCTGACTGTATAAAACACTGCATCCTGAATTTCTAACATAATAAACAAACATATTCCTAGATTTTGTTTTTTATTTATTTACGAGTAGCATTTCTATTACACACAGAGTGTGGTCCTTTCTGTATCATTCCTTTGAAAAGCTCTGAATAATCCATACTGACTTGAAAAATTCAATAAAAATGAGAGAGAATTGCAGGATAATGGTTACCTTCCAAACAGAGATGAAGCTTTTGATAGTTTCCTTTCTCTATTTAAGAATACCATATCCTTTATCCTTATTCCTCACCTTCTGTTTGTAGTGATCCTGTATATAATGAGGTATGGAATGCACAGAGTCAGAGAAGGGGCCAGATAAGAGAAAGAGCATAATCAGATAGTTCTTGACTAACACGCAGTATTTCTCTCCATTACCCTTATCTTCTATACTGTACTTTACTATATCTTTCGCTGTTTAAAATGAATGCATAGCTATGCAGCTCTTTTACAATGATAATACATTTTAACAGCAGGACTCACAGATGCTACTTTTTTATCCATTCATGTAATTCTGTGGATTAAAGAGCAGAACATTTTTTTTTTGAATTATTTAAATACATTTCTAAAATTTAGAAAAATAAATTGATTTGTAGGGGTACTTGCCTTCATTACCTTATTTTAGACAACTTTCAAGGTCTAGCTTGTACTATACTTTACATATATATCCTTTTGTATTGTTCTAAATTCTCTAATATTAGCTTCCTTCATTTTACTCTTAGAATTACCCAAAGAGTTATTTTAATAACACTGCATCTGGTTTTAGGAAAATAATTTCCCCAGTAGATTTGATACATTTCTAGGTTTCAAAAAATTCATGGGAAAGCCAAGATTTGAAAAATGACTAATCATATTTTTCATTTTTTACTAAAGTATTATTAGTACATAATTAAAAAATCACAATTTTTAAGGGACAGTTCTACGAGGCTTGACAAATGAATATGTAACCGTCACTGCCTCCAAATTTTCCGTATCACTTTGTAGTCAACCTCATTTCACCACCACGCCCTGTTAATAGCTGATTATTTCTTCTGTCTCCACCCATGTTTCTTATAGAATATCAGGTACATGGAAGCATAAAATGTGTAGCATTTTGAATCTGGATTCTTTCATTTGTAATAATTTTGAAATTTATGTTATTATATGTATCAGTGGCTCATTTCTTTTTAGTGCTGGGTAATATTCTGTTGCATGGGTGTACTACAGTTGTTTCTTTAAATTAATTTTTGAGTTGAGGAATATTTGAATTGTTTCCACCTTTTTAAATTGCAAATAAGGCTGTTTAAAACACATTTGTATAGACTTTTTATATAAATATACTTTTTTATTTCCCTTGTATAAATGCTAGATAGTATGGTTGAGTACATTTTACTTTGTTAAAAAAATATGGTGAATGGTTTTCCAGAGTAGCTGGACCATTTTGTATTTTCACCAGCAATGTATGAAAGTTTCTGGTGCTCTGCATCCTCACCAACAACTGCTATTGGTCCCTGTCTTTCTCTTGTTTTCTCTCTCCTCCCTCCCTTCCTCTTTCCCTCCCTTGCTCCTTCCCTCTTTTCCTTCCTTTTTCCTTCTTTCTTTCTTTCTTTCACTCCTTTCTTCCTTCCCTGCTTCCTTCCCCTTCCTTCCTTCCTTCTCCTTCCTTCCATCCATGTCTCTTTCTTCTCGTCGTCCTTTCTCTCTAATAGATATGTAAGTGCATTATATTGTGGGTTTTTAAAAAATTAGTATTTCCCTAATGACTAATGATATTAAGTAGTTATTCACATGTTTATTAGCATTTATATATCTTCTTTAGTGAAATGTCTGTTCAAGTAGTTTGTCCCTTGCTTGTTAATTATTGTTACATTTTTAGAATTCTTTATACATTTCTCTTTCCATTCTTTTAACAATGTCTTTCAAAAGGTAAAACTTCTTAATTTTTTTGTCTTTTTCTTTTTTCTTGAGACAGAGTCTCACTCTGTCATCCATGCTGGAGTGCAGTGGTGTGATCTTGGCTCACTGCAACGACCGCCTCCCAGGTTCAAAGGATTCTCCTGCCTCAGCTTTCCTGGTAGCTGAAACTACACATGCATGGCTAATTTTTGTACTTTTATTAGAGATGGGGTTTCACTATGTTGGGAAGGCTGGTCTTGAACCCCTGAAGTGTTGGGATCACAGGCATCAGCACCTGGCCTAAAAGTTCTTAATTTTGATGAAGTCTAATTACCAAATTTTCAAAAATGTATTGGCCAGGCACAGTGGCTCACGCCTGTAATCCCAGCACTTTAGGAGGCCAAGGTGGGTGAATCACAAGGTCAGGAGTTCAAGACCAGCCTGGCCAACATGGTAAAACCCCATCTCTACTAAAAATACAAAAATTAGCTGGGTGTGGTGGCATGCATCTTTAATCCCAGCTACTTGGGAGGCTGAGGCAGGAGAATAGTCTGAACCCAGGAGGCGCAGGTTGCAGTGAGCCGAGATCATGCCACTGCACTCCAGCCTGGGGGACAGAGCAAAGCTACATCTAAAAAAAAAAAAAAAAAAAGTATTATGCTTCTGATGTTATGTCTAGGAAATTTCTTAAAAGATTTTCTTCTATGTTTTCTCATGGAAACTTTAAGATTTACATTGTACATTTGGAGTTAATTTTTTTATAGAATGCAAAATAAGGATCAAGGTTAATTTTGTGCAGGTGTATTCCCAGCTGTCCCAGCACCATTTATTGAAAACACTATCATTTCTCCATTCATTTTCCATCATACGTTTGTGGAAAATCAATTGACCATATTTGTGTGTGTGTATTTCTGGGCTTTCAACATGCACCATTAATCTATGTTTTTCATTTCTTCAACATCACAGTGTTTTAATTGTTGTAACTTTATAGTAAGTCTTGATATCAGATAACACAATTCATCCAACTTTGAACTTCTTATTCACAATTGTTTTGCCTTTTCTAGTTATTTTGCATTACCATATACATTTTAGAATCAACTTGTCAATTTCAGTTTTTAAAAATTCTACTGGAATTTTAATTAAATTTGTACTGAATTATTGGTCAGTTTGGAATAAAATGGTATTTTTTTATTATTGGGTTTTATAATCCAGGAATATGGCATGCCTTTCCATTTATTAAGTCTTCTTTAATTATTTTCAGCAGTATCTTATGACTAATCACTTTTATTTATCTCATTATGGCTTCTTGTTTCTACATTAAAATTTTCAAATATCAACATTCTTCTCAGAAATTCAAAATCATACTTTCTAATGTTATTATACTTTAACAACTTAAATTGTAATAGTTATGACAAATAGTTATCAAAGAACATGTAAGAAGATATTTCAATAATTTAATATTCTTGTTATTAAAACCTACAGACATATTGTTGGCTATTACTTTTTGTCAGATTTCAATTTAAAACACCTTAAAGGGCTTTACACTTGAAAACAATCTGAGACTTATTACAGTCTCCTTATTTCACAGATGAGGAAATTAAAGCCTGACTGAAATAACATCCTTAAATCCCCACAGCTGGTTAGTAGAAACATAACTAAAACTCATGTCTTGGTCCAGGATTTTTTTCCTTAAATATTCCTTGAGCGTTAATATATATTTGAAACCTAAGCTGAATTTTTTTATTTAAGAATGAATTAAATATATTGTATAATCTACATATATCCCAAAGTCTTTGTTTTTTTCTTTTCTTCCTTTTTAGAACTCTATTGCTTCTTTTTGATAATTCCTTAGTTTATTTGACTCCTTTGGGACTTACTGTAAAACCTTGATGTAAAACATAGCTCACAAGGGTACACTATTTGGATCATGTAGAAAAGTCTATGCAGGTTGAATTGGACCTGATAGTAAATATGTGTTCGGAATCTGATTTGGGGTATTCCCATTCTGTGGCCTACTGCAAACAATAGTATAACATCAGAGATAGCCATTTGCTGTTTATATTTGCAACAATTGATAGTCTATCAAATTATATTCAAGGTGGTTTTATCAAATTATATCAATTTTGATTCAATTATATCCTGCACTGTTTCTGGAAAGCTGACCACAATCTTACATGTGCTTTTCCTGTATCTTCCACAACAGCCATCATCAAACTTCTTCCCTTGAATCACAAATATGATGAGATTTTAATGGGTATTTTATGGGAGAAAAAATGGACCTGTTATCAATAAGTTTGAGATATTTTATTTTAAATAAAAATTAGAAATAGAAATTCCATTTGACCCAGCAATCCCATTATGTACTGGGTATATATCCAAGGGATTATAAATCGTTCTACTATGAGGACACATGCACACGAATGTTCATTGCAGCACTGTTGACAATAGCAAAGACCTGGAACCAATCCAAATGCCCATCGATGATAGACTGGACAGGGAAAATGTGGCACATATACACCATGGAATACTATGCAGCCATAAAAAACGATGAGTTCGTATCCTTTGTAGGGACATGGATGAACCTGGAAACCATCATTCTCAGCAAACTGACACAAGAACGGAAAATCAAACACTGCATGTTCTCACTCATAGGTGGGTGTTGAACAATGAGAACACATGGACACGGTGTGGGGGAGCATCACACACTGGGGTCTGTTGGGGGTAAATAGAGGAAGGACATTGAGGGGTGGGGAGTTGGGGAGAGATAGCATGGGGAGAAATGCCAGATATAGGTGATGGGGAGGAAGGCAGCAAATCACACTGCCATGTGTGTACTTATGCAACAATCTTCCATGTTCTTCACATGTACCCCTAAACCTAAAATGCAGTTAAAAAAAAAAAGGACCTAATAGGTTGATTCCATTACATAAATTCCTTGAATTCTCAATATAGGAAGATCTAGGAATAGGAAGTCTTAGCTATGTAAAAGGATGAAAGATGTGATTACTTGGAAAAGTAGTATTAATAAAAAAATTTAAAAGATTTTTGAAGTACTTACACAAATTCTCTAACAGGGCTTCATGTGCTGGATTTTCCTCATTAAAAGCCCACTAACCACCCTGCCCTTTAGCTTTAAAAAAAAAAAATACACCTATACTTGAAAAAAAGAAATTACAGCAAATCTTTTTAAAGGAATTCTCAGAGCCTTTAATAGTCTAACAGCTTTGCAGGCTGCATGCTTTTCTGGGGACTTGAGATATGGCAGTAACAATAGAAAAATTCTAAGACTTCATGGAATTTACACTCTAGTAAGGGGAGACAGACATTAAAAAAAATAAACATAGGTGGGCTGGGTGTGGTGGCTCACACCTGTAATCACAGCACTTTGGAAAGCCAAGGCAGAAAGATTACTTCAGCCAGGAGTTTGAGTCCAGCCTGGACAACACAGTGGGAATCCATCTCTACGTAATATACAAAAATTAGCTCAGAGTGGTGTATATTCCTGTAGTCCCAGCTACTTGGGGGGCTGAGGCGAGAGGTCTTCTTGAGCCTTAGCGGTTGAGATTGCAGTGAGTGAGCCGTGATAGCACCAGTGTCCACTAGCCTGGGTGACAGAGTGAGACTCTGTCTCAAAAATTTTAAATTTAAATTTAAAAATAAACATAAGAAGTAAAGTATCTGTTGAATTCAAAAGTGATAAATGCTAGAGAAAAAGGAACATGTAGACTAGGGAAAAAGGACTGGGCAAGGATAGAAGAGAGCAGGATGTCAGCCTACATACTGTCAGTGAGGGGAGGCCTCGTGGACAATGTAACAGTTGATCAGGACTTGGGGGAAGTAAGGAAATTAGAATGAAAGAACATTCCAGGCAAAGAAAATAGCCCATGCAAAGGCTCTGAGGCAGGACTGTGCCTGGAGCATCTGGAAAATAACAAGAAGGCTATGTGGCTGAAGTGAGTATGAAAGCCACATGAGAAGGAGAGTAAGATGGGAGAAGCCGTTGCGGTTTGAGAGCTGATGCGATTTGGTATTACTTGCCATTGCAAGGGCTTTGACTTTACTCTGGGTCAGATGGGGGAAAAAAACCCCAGAGACTGTAAACAGCAGAGTAATATAGACTAGCTTTATTCTAGAAAGGTCAGTGTGGCTGCTTTTTGGAGAATAGACTAGGGGAATGAGGGTGGAAACAGGAAGACTATTTGACGGTAATACAGCATTCCAGGTAGTGAAGAGGGTGATTCAGTCCAAAGTGGTACCAGTAAAGGCAGTGACAAGTGGTCAGATACTGGATATTTTTAATGATAGAGGTGAAATGATTTCTTGATAGCTTGGGTGTGTAGCATGTGAAACAATAGAAAGTGTCAATGATGATTCCAAATTCTATAACCTGAGAACTAGAGAGAGAGAGTTGCCATTTACAGTAGTGGGGATACTGTAGATGGAACAAGCTTTTGGAAAAAGACCAGGAGTTTGGTTTTAGACATGCGAAGATGAATGTCTATTAGACATCCAAGTGGAGTTATTAGGAACACAGGTGGATATGAGAACTGATCTATCTTGGTTCATCTCGTCCCTTTGCAACTTCCTGGCTGGCTGTATTACTTTGAAAATGGCATTTGATTTCTTTGTACTTCCAATTTTAATTTTTCAAATGATATTAGCATTTGATCATTTGTTGTCAATAACATCGCAATTGTGTTAAAATTTTTTAATTGATATATAGAGATTATATATATCTATATATAGCTATCTACACATCTATAGATATATATGCCTATAGATAAATATATGGCACAACAAATATATTAGTCACTAAATACTTTTAGCCATTATCATTGTTGTCATCATCACCAATTGAATTTGGCATCTAGGAGACAGGACTGGACTAGAAATTAAAAATTTAGAAGGCATCAGTTTATGATTGTTCCTTAAAGCTATGACATTGAATTCTATCACCATGGGCACTAGTGAGTATAGATATTATAAACAGCATATGCTTCATTTTCCAGGCTTTCTTGGTCCCAAGATTTTTTTCTTTTAAAGCACTTGTTCTTCTAGTGTTTTATGAAAGAATGTTATAAAAGGTCCTGAGTGGATGCTCAGTGAAAACGCTTTGATTAGAAAATGACACATCCAATACGTTGGGAGGAAATATAATCTTCCTTAGGAAACTAGTTAAGCGTTTCTTGGGAAAAGGACCAGAGGTCTATATATCGTGAGGCAAAGTCAGTGGATAGAAATCAGTGGACTCATTGGAGGGTAGCTGCACTGTAGAAATGCCAATTCTCTCTAGTTATTCCTGTCTGTCACAGATGCAGGCAGGATACAAAGCCACAGTTATCCTGTCTCCAACAGATGGTAAACTATGCAAATGAGTTTTGGATTATCAACAATTACAAGCGGTTCTCTTATTGGTCATTGGCCAGATGCTTAAATTTTTGGGTGGGAGTGGGAGAGAATGAAAAGTAGTGGCTCCTTTGTGCCATCTTGATGCTGCTCTGAGCTATTTCTTTCCTTGTCAAACCTTTTTCACCAGCCATTTGTAGAGTCTCCTGAGTTTTCCCTGGGCATAAATCCTGTTCTGTATGCATGGTGATATAACTGATCCATGGTAAACAGGTCATAGCTTGAATCATTCTCTGGTCTTGGTAGATTGATTGCAGTGGTCCTTTCATGGGCTCACATCTGTTCTCACTTGTGGCCAGATACTAGAATTAACAGAGAGCTGGATGTAGCTAAGGGTTTGGCCATTGACCATGAACCAAATTGAAATTGACTGACTCCTGTGAGGCTCCATATTCTTGTTAAAACTATGTTCGGTCTACCTAGTGTCATGCGGTGCTTAGTATAATACTGATTTTTTGTGAAATCCAAAATTTTCCATAAAAGCATTTATCAAATTGGTAAGATAATTAACTCTACAATCTTTTTATAGATTTAATACAGATGGAAAATTTAAGGTATTACTAATTTTTCTTCTCTCTGCCACCATTTTACTAAGCACTTCCTAGATATTATTTCACTTAATTTTCAGAAAAGGCTAGACATTATCCCATTTATCGAATGAGGCAACTGAATACCTTAGAGGTTAACAGAATTTCAGAGTTGCATAGCTAGGCTGAGACCAATGAGACATACTTCCAGGGCTACTCTATCTCAATCCCCTGATCTTTTTTCTATGCTTACAGCAACTCCTACAACCAGAAATTTTAGGTCAGAGACCCAGAGATATTGAACTTGGTCAAGTGGGTATAATTAATTGCTGAGTTTTTTTGATGACTTTTCTGTCACCCGCAGACATGTTGTGAAGCATCTGTGGACAGCACTCTCCCCTCAAATGGACTTTCCTACCTGGAGGTGTCTTGCTGGTGTGTTCATCTATCTGCCGTTAAACAGCCCCTATTTCCACATGAGTCCCTGAGGCTTGTTTTTGTCCATCCTGTTACAAAGTCAGTCTGTTCTATCATGCCAAAAGCAGTTAGGAAGGCTGCAGATTTAAGTTTTGAGATCTTTTGTCTTTGACAACTTTGTGAAGCAACATTTGGCTTTCATATGCATATATATATAACCACACACGTAGGCATCTATATACTTGTATTTGTAGGTATATATGCACACATATATGTATGTATGTATTTCATTTTATATAATATATAGACATGTAAAACAGCATATACTTACCAATGTATTAAATTAGTAATTTAGTAAATATACGTACTATGTTTAGTAAATATATACTAAGTTATTTTTACATGTATGTTCATGTTACTACCATCCACATCAAGATACAGAACATTTCTGCCTTCCCCAGGGAATTCTCTCATCCCTTTTCTAGTCCAAAGCAAAACATGACCCTAAATCCCCATTCCTCCACATACATCTAAATAGATCCGTGGGTTAAAGCTGCTGTCTGCATTTGTTGTGTGGACACAGGTACTTAGTCATATGAACCTATGAGTAGAATTGTTAGGTCATAGGGTCAGGCTTATATTTTCCAAAAGCTATTTGGAATGCTGTTCAGAGTGGAGGACAGCATGTCAAATGATTTTTAAGAAGTAAAAGAGTACTTATGATGGAGGAAGAGAAATTGGGGTTACTCAGTCTGGACCATATAGCTAAGAGGTGATTTCCTAATTCTCTTGAAGCATATCAAGGGTAATTTTAAGGAAGAAAGGAACACACTATCAATTTATACAAAGTACAAGTGGAGAGAAAATGGGATTAAATTTCAACAAAAGAGTGCTTAGGCAGAGTATTATCATAATTAACATAGAAATAGGTTACTATCCCAAGGGTGTCTTCAAACACAGAATGCTCTCTCCTTGGGTAAAAGGTAGGTAAGTATGGAAGGAAACTTTTCTTGCTATCTCATGAGTCCTTTTCTTTTTTCTTGATTTGTCTTCTGGAAGATACAATGTTTCTTTTTTTAAAATATCTTATGTCTAAGGTGACTATATATTTTTTTTTATTGTTGAAGCCAGAATACTTTGGTCCAGTACAAATGCTAAACTGCAGGGTATGCCCGCACAAATGCTTGTATATTCATGCTAAGGTATGCGGTCATGGTTGGACTATTTATAATTAACATTTCTGGCACAAACTGGTAACACCTGGAAACATTTGACAGAAGTAAAGCTAGTGAAAAGTCTGCTTCTAGTGTGGCAGAATAGCTCCTATTAGACCAACCTTTCTGCAGATAACAAGTAAAAACTGGACAAAACACAAAGAGCAAGTGACTGAAAGCACTGGACAGAGACTCAACACAGGCAGATTCTGGAGGTGAACAGAGAATGGGTCTGGTTGGATTTTTCATTTTCAGGGCTTTTGGCCCAAGAATAGCCTACAGTATGTGCCTGTGCTGGGTGGCTAAAACTTCTGAATTTATCTTCCACCTTTATTTGGGACAGAAGCTTATCATCTCCATATGGTTTCCTACACATAGGACACAGAGATCACTCTCATTTGCCCCTAAAACACTGGCAAATCCAGACCTTGACTTCCCTTGTCATTTTTCTACACCTGGCTACTGGCTACTTTGTGTATCAATAGCATAAAAAGTCAAAATGTATTCATTCCCAGTACCTGGCTCAACCAGGATCATTGTTAGCGTATGTGACACCATTGCAAGCATCGGAAAATGCCACCCTTCTTGATAAAACAGCTTGCATAGAGAATTCTTGGCAAGCAAACTGCAGAAAGATGTCCAGAGCCACTGCATAGTACAGCTCTAGGGAATACCATTCTCATAGTGGTCTTCCAAAGGACAGCTTCTGGAATATGCCAGGCAAAACTTGTTTATCTGTACCACATTGCCTTCAAGGGGTCCCTTCCTCCAAGAGGTCACTCTTCCATGCTGGAGTACATGGCTTTGTGAGCAAAATGTGTCCTGGGTTTGAGCCACAAGTTGCCCTTTGTGCAGTGAATGATTCACACAGATACAATTGTCAGTCTTGGGTCAACTTGTTCTTCCATGGCTAAGAAGATTTTCTGCTTAATTTATATCCTTGCGCTTCTTCACCTATAAAGTACTGTTGTTGGACCACTGTGGTCATTGGACTGAGATGAAGACTGTAACTCAGAACTTTCCTGATGTCAAAGTTAGACGTCAAGTTGGACAGCAATTTGAACACATACTCCAAAGGCTACGTGTGTGATAACTTTTCATAGTACATGTTGAAGTCCTAAGATATCAAATATGATGATACAGTCAGCAGTCATTATTTTGGAAAATGGCTTTATCTAAATTCCATTTGTGAAGAAGAGTTCTGTTTTATCTTGTGTAATTGATTTTCCAAATGTGCATGTTCTTTGCTAGGTAAGTTATATTGTATTGTTGAACTTTCAAGGGTAATCATTTTATTTTTGGTCATGAGAACCCATGGCAGAGGCTCACTTTGGCCAGCCTTCCAAGAATGAGCCTCGTATTTGTTTGCTACTGTTGCCAAACAAATTGTCACAAACTTAGCATCTTAAAAGAACACAAATTTATCATCATACAGTTATGTAGGTAAAAAATCTGGCAAAGTTTTCACCAGGCTACCCTCAAAGTATAGGCAGCACTATGTTTCTTTCCGAGGTTCCATTTCCTGCTCATTTGAGCTGTTGGCAGAATTCGGTTCCTTGCAGTTATAGGACTGAAGTCCCTATTTTCTTGTTACCCGTCAACTGAGAATTGTTCTAGCTTCTAGAGGCCTCCACATTCTTTAGCTCATGCCTCCTTTCCTCTTCTCAAATTACATTTTACTGACACTTCTTCCTTCCTCTTCTACTTTTAAGGATTTATGTAATTAGATTGGGCCTGCCTGGATAATCTAGGATAATTTTCCCTTCTCAGGGTCCTTAAACTTAATAACATCAGCAAAATCCCCTTTGTCATATAATCTAACATATTCACAAATTCCTAGAAGTAGGATCTAAACATGTTTTTTTTTTTCGGGGGGGGGGTATTATTTTTGTTTATCACAGCTTTCAGACATTCTGCCCTAATTGCATTCTTAGATGGATTTATTTAGTCAACATTTCATAAATCCTTAGTTAACAACAAAGAATATAGAGATGAATAAACTATGATCCTACTTCCTAGGTGCTTATCACTACAGAAACCAGACTGATATTGACATATGCACACTGAACTTATTATAATGTCAATTTACCTGGCTACCTCTTTAAAAATAAAGGCAATGGCTTCAGTCACTGGATTCCCAGTGTCAAGCTATGTGAAATATAATAACCATTCAGCAGGTAGTGCTGAATGGTTAATTCTGCAAGTGAGATGAGATAATTCCATTGACCCCTTCACAAGATTTGTGACAGGGGTGTGGCTCACTTAGCTGCCATGTTCAAATCCCTTGTGGGAGGGGCAGCATGCAGGTGAGCTGGGGTGCTGGGGTTGGGGCAAGCACTTCTGGGCTCTGGCCCCACCATAGTGTCTAGGAGTGTGTTACGATTAATACCGTTTTAGCAGTTGCCATCTGCAGATGACTAAGTGATAACCAGCTCAGGGAAGAGTCAGGGTGACAACCTTTTACACCCTGCCCTCTTGGCAGCCAGGTTCTTCTCCAGCATCCAGGAAGAATCAGGTCATGCACATGAAGGGTACTGAGATTTTATTGAGTGATGGGTGCAGAGATTTTATTGAGTGATGGAGGTGGCTCTCAGTGGGATGGGAGCTGGAAAGGGGATGGAGTAGGAAGAGAATATTCTGCTGGAATTTGACCATCCCCAGCTGAACTCCTCTCCCACTGTCCCCAGCGGAACTCCTGTTGATGTTCAGGTGCTTCTTCTCTTCTCTGCTGTGCTGCTCTGCTCTTCTGCCAGTGGAGTTTGGGGTTTTGATGGGTACAGGGTGTGAAGGGGGTGGTGTGGTGGACCAGGGTGGTTTTGGAACAAAGCAACATTTGAGTGGGAAAACAGGGATAACTGCTGTCATTTAGGGCCATAGTTTCCAGGTTTGAGGGTGTGGCCTTTGCCCAGGAACTGCCCTCGTCTACCCGGTATTTCTCTGCCTCCTGTCTGTATCAAAAGTATTTTTAAAGCATCTATTTAATGCCAATATTGTTCTAGATATTTGGTAAACATTAGTGAATAAAATCAACAGAATATATACCTACCCCTCTGGAACTCGTATTCTACTGTAGCATTTAATATCTTAAGGAGTACTTGCTGAATGATTACATCAGCACATGAATGAATGAGGCTAAATAAATAAGTTGGTGACAGAATATGAGAGATTTTGAATGCCTCATTAAGGTGTTTAAATTCTATTTTATAGGCAGTGAGGAACTGGGGATTGTTCTTATGCAGAAGTAAATTGATGAGATTTATTTTTAGAAACAGTTGATAGAGTAGAGAATGGATTTAGAGGTGAAGAATGGCTTGCCAAAGGCTTGAACCATGACAATGACAGTTGGAATAGAGAGGAAGAAATAGACCCAAGATATATTTACAAGACTGATAATCTGGAGATAAAAAAAAGGCTAGGAAAACTGGTGTGGTAAATCAGAGGCTGAAAACAAAAGTCATGCATTTATAATAATTTGTGTGTGGGTGATAGTTACTTCTATTTAAATTAGACACTAGCTTAATGAGAAACTTCTTTTCCTGCTAACATATTAAAAGATACACACACAGAGACACCTCAAATTAAAATATTCTGCCATTTTCTATCACACTACTAACATTACCATTAATGTATTGAGCATCTGTGGAACATGTAGTATGCTTCAATATTCAAACAGGGAATTTAGACAGTTATGCTGTTTGAAAGCAATAGGCTTTATGTGCAGAGCCATCAGAACAGAAAGCTTGACATGGGAAATTTAGCCGCTGAAATGCAACCAAGAACACATCAGAGGTGACCTACATAAAGAAACTTAGTACGAATGATTCCTCCTTTGGGGAATCTACTTTTGTTCTTTCCTGTTCAACTGGGGAGAAGGGAAAAATTCTGTCTATAAAAATGCTGAGAAAGAAACCAGGATGAAGAATTGTCTTAGACGGCCCGTTTGTACTGCGTCTGTGAGAATTTCTTGTAGTTAGCTGTTAGAATTTATTCATTTCGTCTGAATATGTTTTATTCTTAAATGGATTTTCAATGATAGTTCTTTTGGGACTGTCTGATCACTGTCCTGCAGGTATAAAACCACTAATCAGGGAATGTTCCTGCAACAGAAAGGACTTGGAGGCATCCAGAAAGTCTGGTGGCATCTTTAAAATAGCAGCCTATCTCCTGACCCTTCTACTGACAGGTTTGTTTTTCTTTTCTCATTGAACATGGAACAGTCATTGTATATCACAGCAAGAAACGAAGCAACTGCCCTTGCGTTTATATCTGATGAGATAAAGAGACACACACAGACTCAGAGATATCAGTAAAACCTCAACATATTAGTGTAAGTAAGAATCAAAAATTCAAATGTATAAAATGTTTGTTTATATTATTGAGAGCCTAATGATATATTTGGGGTTAACTAGCTTAACCAACTGACTGGGAGTTTTAGGGTCCAAGTGTCAGTCACCAACAGTGTTATAACGAAATTAACTTTATTGCAAAATGTAAAGTTAGTAGGGTTTCAGTATTTTCCATATAAAGGTATACAAACTCACACACACACACACACACACACACACACACACACACAGAGAGAGAGAGAGGAGTTAAGAAATAAACATATGGAAAAGAAACCTAGCTTTTATTTTGAAAATTAGGAAGCCGTATCGGATAATTCCACGTTTTCCCTAGGTCAGGTATACTCTATATGCGGCACCTGGTGCAATGGGCTACTAGAAAGACAGTTCCATTAACTTTCAATCATTAAGTCGTGAAATCTTAAAGCTGGAAAGGGGATCATCCAATCTCCTCATCAAAAGAGTCATAGATTTTGGGAGGTTGAGGCGGGCAGATCATGAGGTCAAGAGATCAAGACCATCCTGGCCAACATGGTGAAACCCTGTCTCTACCAAAAATACAAAATTTAGCTGGGTGTGGTACACACTTGTAGTCCAAGCTACTCGAGAGGCTGAGGCAGGAGAATCGCTTGAACCCAGGAGATGGAAGTTGCAGTGAGCTGAGATTGCACCACTGCACTCCAGCCTGGTGACAGAACAAGAGTCTGTCTAAACAAACAAACAAACAAACAAAAAAGACAAAGAAAACAGAGAGAGAGTCATAGAGAGTATTCAATAATTTTCTAAATTCATAGAGCTGGATAATTTCTGAGCTGAACTGAAACCCAGATATTTTGTCTAGAAGGATATCTATTCAGCATTCTTGTATTTATTCATTTTTCAACTGGTGCTATATGTTTATAAGGAAATATGAAAAGTGGTACTTCGGTAAAGTCCAGAATGAAGGAGATTTCAGAGATAGCTCTGCTGTTCTCTCTGTCTTTGTCTTATAGCCTTTCTTTATCTTTCTCTTCCCTCTACACCCTGCTGTTCTATTATGCCATGAGCTGAGTTTTATTCAGATATTCTGCATATCTAAGTTTCCTTCTCCTGAATATCAAAACACTTGGACTTTTGCTTATCATGTGAAGATATTATGAAAATTAGAAAGTCAGTGTTTTAAAGAATTGAAGATCCTTGAGAGAAAATTCTTGTGTTTTAAAATTAAATAGTTAATATTTTATGTTTCATCTCTTACCTAATTATAATGCTTTGAGGAAGATAAACAGTATAAAAAGCAAAATCAAAAGACTGAAAAGCAGACAATTGACTAAAATTGAAAGGCAAGGAAGCTTGAAGTGTGTCTGTTTTTTTCTTTCCCTAAAGCTTCTTGTTACATTAATCAAAATGTTGTAATATTCCTGGCATGTCAGAAAGAGATAAAAACAAAAGAAAAACCCAACTGATTGCAGTAAGAGAAGGTTTGTACATCTTGTTTTTTTATTCCAAGCCTTCAACCTTTCACTACTTGCTTAAAAAGTTTTTTAAAGACATAGTTCCTGAGAAAGTTGAGGGTGATTGAAGAAATGACATTCCAAGAAAAATGAAGGGAATTTTAAGGCCCACTATAATGAGCTGAAAAAAAATGTTGTTTAATTATTTCTTGCTATGTTTCCCTGATCAAAAAGTTAAGAGCTAACTAGATGACAAGCCAGTTAAGGATAGGTGCCCTGTTTTATCTGACTTTGTTTCCTCTCAGGAATTTTACATAGAGTACTTAACAGTTATTGTTTTCCTAAACTGTTATTGGCCTATAGTTCAGCTGTAGTAATTGAAAAGAACATGTATCTACTGTTCCTGTGAATGTTTCCCTTACCTTTAATTATATAGACCAATTTCCTATAGACCATATTCACCAGGAAACCAGTCAATGTCTTTGGATTTAAGTACATAGTACTAAGCTATTAAATAAGCTTAACAATACCAACCAGCCATCAAGAATTACTCCCATGAACTAAAAGTTATTGGAAAGAATTTTACAGATATGATTACCAAAATGTTTTTAGAAACTGAAACTTGAATGTATTTTATAATTCTTTTTAACTTATATAACAGTGTTATATTTCAAATTTTCACTGATCATTTATTACATTCCGGAAATTATTACAATTAAAAAGAAAGAGAAATAAATATCTACTTCTTTCCCCACCTTTCCTTAAAGGGTAAAACAAAAACAGCGTTTGTGTTTTCCAATTCACTTCTTAATTTATTCCCATTCCCTTCCATGACAATAATCTTGCAAACGTGTGATGACTTGTTACTGAAGAATATGTTCTGTGGAGCTGCAGGAAATGGTTGGGAAGTACCGGGATCTTACAGTAATATACATATCGATTCACGTATTTACTTTGAGACCTACTGAAACATACAGAAACTTTCTGAGTCTCCGTTACTCCACATAAAAAAATAAAGGTTTTTCTGAGGGTGAATGATAAAACAAGTACAAGAATATCAATCATATTTTCTGGCATAAATATTTGCCTGCTACCTATGAGTTTCCTTTCTCAGAATTAGCTGGTGGCGCTTATTTCGAGGAAATGAGTGATATTAAACGTGGAAGAGTCCACTTTCTGTGAGTATTTAAATATCGAGCTGCATATCATTTTCTACTCATACTATGTTCCAACTCTTTTCCAAAGAGTTATTGGCAGTGGAAACTAGCCTGTTTAAGATGCGTGACACAGCCATTTTATTTTCACTATCCCTGCTACGAGTTTCCCTCTGTTTCCAGAGGGCTCTCCATCTTGAATACAAAGTTCTTAAAAGCCATGGACATTTTTATGTACATTCTGTACAGTGGCTACTCTCATCTTTTAAACAGAAAATAGAGGTTTCTTTAATGTAATGAGTTGGTTTAAAATGGTGGCAGTTGGCAAGAGCTGTTAAGTGCTGTGTTTTGTTTTAAGCCAAATACCATATTTTAACCAAGTAAATAAAACTTAGTGTCACCTATAATCAAACCTAAGTATAGCGTGTGTCTGCTGACGTGATATATCAGAAGGGGCACAATATAATCTGGGTAGTAATCCTGCCAAATGAAGCTTATCTTAAATCACATGCACAAAAAATTAGACAAACTCCCATAGAGGAACAGCTTAACTGGCTTGAACTGTTCAAGAATGTCAAGATCATGAAATTGAAAAAAAAAAAAAAAAAAGACTGGATTATTTTAGACTAAGAGTAAAGAGACGTGAAAACTAAATGATCCTTCACTACAGGCTGGATTTTTTTTAATGCTGTAAAAGGACCATAAGAAACACTTTTGGTGCGGGGGCAGTTGGGGGGGGAGTGGAATTTAGGAAATTTGAATAGGGACTGTAGTATAGATAATGTTATTGCATTAATGTCAATATTTTGGGGAATGAACATAATTCAAATCCCAACCTCTATGATCCGTCTTCTACCTTAATTTCTGACCTCTGCGTAGTCTTCTGAGCTGTACCTTCCTCACCTCTCTATTGCTCAACTGTTTTAAGTTTCTTCCAGCTCAAGTTTCTCTGTCTCTTCCTGAAATACTCTTTCTTCTTCCCATTACATAGCTGGTCCCTTGTCTTTCACATCTCAGCTCAGTGAGGCATTCACTGATGCTTGAATTTAAAGTAGTGCTCACTTTTCACCCTCAGATCACCTAGCTTTAAAATTTTCTGCATTGCATTTATTACTGTTATTTTGCATTTTTTATTATCTTCCTGAAACTTATGAAGTTTTGTGAAAACAGAGTTATTGCTTGCCTTGTTCAATGCTCTGTCTCTAGCAATTAAAATGATACCTGCCACATAAAGGAACTCAATAAATATTCAATGAATTAAAGACAAATAAATAGTGTGTAGATTACTGTGGAGTTGTATCAGTCAGGGACCAGCCAAGATTACAGAATCTATGCCAATTATTTAAAGAAAAATCTATTGCAGGAAATTTGCTACCCAGGTGGTATTAAGAACCAAAAAGCCAAACTGGGCACTGGGAAAACATTGAAAAATTATCAACAGCAGGGAGTAATCAGCACAGGGTTGATGGCAAATGGGAAGAAGTTGTGCCGCTGGAGTCTTAGACCGGAGTCCACTGGTAGAAGCAAAAACTACAAAGAAGCTTCCTTCTAATGGAGAAGACTCCAAAAGCGGAGAAGAAGGGGAAAATAATCAACATTTTCCATGTTCCTGCTTCTAGTCTTCAGCCAGCTTGAGTCTAGGCAGAAGCCCAGTGGTGTAACCAAGGCAGATGGCAGCAGACACAGAAACCCAGGAAACAGCTACACATTGAGTTATCCGCTAACGGAAGATGGATGGCAAGGAATGGACACAGGGAAAACTGACCAGCTATCTACAAGTACAGGAACTTTTCATTGGATAAGAAAAATATAATCCATTCTGAAGCATTTCTTCTCTGTCACTGAAGCTCTACTTATATTTAGGGGAATAGAAACACTTGAGGGTATCTAAAACATCTGGTAATAGAAGAACTGTAATATTTGTTGTGCTTTTTTCCTAGATGAACAATTAAACCCATTATTTTAAATTTAGCACTACTTTAGCTGAAAAGGTATCTGGAGATTAAGAAAAGTTATATTTATCATGTAACTAACTTATTTTTTATTCTGTGCTTCCAGACTTAGAGGATACCCTGTAGTGTTCTAGCCCATATCTTTCTAATTTTTAAGTATCATCACCAGTAGAATGTGAAAATTACAAAATGGGGATTACGCTTATTCACGTTTCATTTGTTCCAACCTACTTGAATACTGGAGTTTCTTTTTCTACAATTCACAAAGACAAAGTCAGCAGCTGGAGGAGGCCATGCTGATCCCATCTATGCCATAACCTTTACACTGCCGGCTCAACTGTGAGATTGCAAAGGGATCAGTGAACTAGATGGCGGACCCCCAGCTCCTACTAGCTGTTTCTCTTCTGCTCTCTTCTTCCTGCCCTTCCTCTTCCTACCTGTCCTCTATTTTTCTCTCTGCTCCTTTCAGATCACAAAGAAAATAGAGTGTAGAATCATTTTATGATATGGTTTGGATATTTATCCTTTCAAATCTCATATTGAAATGTGACCTCTGGTGTCGTGAGGTGGGCCTTGGTGGGAGAATTGGATCACGAGGGTGGGTCCATTATGAATGGCTTAGCACAATTCCCTTGGTGATCAGTTAGTTCATCAGTTAGTTCACAGAAGATCTGGTTGTTTAAGGGTCTAGGACATCCCCCTTCTCTCTCCCTTGCTCCTGTTTTTATCATGTAACGTGCTTACTCCTTCACTGTTCTCCATGATTGGGAGCTTCCTGAGTCCTTCACCAGGAAATGTGGCACTATTCTTTGTGTATAGCCCACAGGACTGTGAACCAATTAAACCTCCTTTCTTTAAAATTACTCAGTCTCAGGTATTTCTTTATAGTAATGCAAAAATAGAATAATAGACATTTTACCTACTCATGCCACTGTTTCAGAAGCCACCCCCATTCCACTTAAATATCATATACGGGGGAAAACAAAACAAAACAAAGCAAGACAAAATGCAAGGCAGAAAACATCCTAGATAGCAGCTCCTGAGGGAAGGTACACTTCCATAAAATAAAAATCAATGAGTTTTTGTTTTGGTAGCCTGTGATGTTATACAGAACAGACAGAGATTCTACTGAGGGTTCCAATCCCCTTAGCCCCGTTAAGTAGGGGAGATGGGCATTAGAAGAGACGCCTTTAAAAGGGGACATTAATGTACTTTTAAAAGTAATGACCTATAAATCATGGAAAGAATGTAGTACAACATAGTGAATGAAATATTTATATACATTCCATTGAAGCTTCATGTATATTCTAGAAGGAGAAGTCCCAGAGAGATGGGTCTTCCCCTTTGTTCTGAATCTATTTTCCAATTGCTCTGACACAGCTGTTGGCTTCACAGTCATTCTGAAGTTTATTAGATCAGAAAGCAGAGGCATGCCTGCCCAGCATGACAAATGACAAACATAAAGTGTGTGGGTATTTCAGGCCTGGATTCTTATTTTGAAGTTGTTTGGGTGTGCATGGGCCTTCGAAGTGGTTCTTTAAATTTCAGTGCTGCTGCATTTGTACCTCTTCTGCGTCCCAAACAGTGCAGCAAAATGTGCAGTGCACAGCCTTGCGTAAAATCTACCAATCACACTTGGAAATGGCTGTCAGATTTATGGAGCATGGCTGTAATTACATTCACACAAATGCTCAGTTGAAAGCAGTAACGAAACCTTATTGCTTTCTTTGTTTGTTTGTTTTAATAAAACAAAACACTTGAGTTTAAAGAAATAAATTGTTAACTATGGAGAAATCTTTTGACTTGCTGTTGGAATGATTTAGTGTTTCTAAAACATGTGCTGTAGGTGAGCCTAAATGCAGATGCCTTTTTGTCTGAAGGTCAGAAAGGTTTATAACAACTGCTAACAGTAATATGAGATATTATGCTAAAGGCTTTTCAACCATTATTTCATTTAATCTTCAAAATTAAAAGGCAAGGAGGGAGTATAGGTTTCAGCCTCCACTTACAGAATCCCTCCTCTCTACCAGTCAAGTCTGCCGTTAACCCTATTCTTTTCCCAAGTGCCTCAAAGCTAAATAGATAGAGGGGCCTTTTAGTGAAGCCCTATCTTTCTTCAAAAGGAATTCTCCTAAGTGAATACTGGCCTCTGGGCCCCTGTGACTCTGAGCACAACCTGGGATGCCTTGGGTCCTCATGGATGGGGAAGCTTGAGTGGCACTTTGCCAACAACAGCAACACTTCCACTTGCCTTTCTCGTTTCATTGCCAACTTGGCTCCTTGAAAGTCTTATGTTGCCAAAGGTACCTAGTCTCTAAATATAGGATCCAGCGCCAACATCATTTTAACTATGTCATCAGGAGTGGCCAGCTGAATTATTGAGTTGTACAATTTTAGAGTTGGTAATGACCTTAAATTTCATGTGGTTCTGAACCTCTCCATCTTAAACTGAGGAGGCTGGCCTTCAGGGAGATGGGGGAATTTTACTAAACAATGTAAGTGGGGGGAGGGCAGTCTGGAATAAGAAACAACATATATTCACTCCCGGTTCCGAACTTTTCCTTATACTATATTGCCAAAACACACCATGAAATTTCCTTTGGCAATAGGTGGAGTTTCTTCTTGATACTATATTTTACTATGTTGATACCATATTATGGAAATAAGAAATATATAATAAGCTTTAAATTCTTAATCTTCATAGAAAAGAACTGACTTTTCATTTATCATTTAAAATTTTATACTTGAAAATTCTTTATTATCTTCCTTCAAAGAGACAAACAGAAAATGAAATTATTGTCTTAGATTATCTCACAATAAAGATTAGCGTGTAGAAAACCCAGACTGGTTATGAGGCTTTCTTTCTCTGCTCTTTCAAATGTTATATGTTTTGTGGGAATTTTGGCCAAGAATCTAGAGGCTAAATCTTCATGCCTGGTTTTAAAAAACAGATATAATTGCAACAAAAACTGGAGGGAGGACAGTGAGGGGACATCATATCCTAGATATTGACATTTCAAATGGAGATACTTTCTTCACAAGTATAGATTCCTAACCTTTAATGCATTCTGAGAATCTGACATGGATATCTTTTATAGCTCTCAAAAAAACTCAATTTAGAACAACAAAAAAACTGCATTAGAAAACATACTATTCTTGGCCAAGCATGGTGGCTCATACCTGTAATCCCAGCACTTCCGGAAGCCAGGCAGGTGGATCACCTGAGGTCAGGAGTTCAAAACCAGCCTGACCAACATGGTAAAACCCCATCTCTACTAAACAAACAAACAAACACAAACAAATTAAAAAACTACAAAAATTAGCCAGGTGTGGTATCCCATGCCTAAAGTCCTAGCTACTTGGGAGTCTGAGGCAGGAGATAGCAGTGAGCTGAGAAGGCACCACTGCACTCCAGCCTGGGTGATGGAGCTAGAGTGTCTCAGAAAAGAAAAAAGAAAAGAAAAGAAAAGAAAAATATACTATCCTTTTTTTTCTCTGTGAATGCTCAGAGAGACTATGTTACATATGTTTTATGAAATGAAATCCTGTTGACTGAATATTATGGTATGTAAGAGCCCTTTTCATGTACCAGGGGAAATAATAGGACGAATATATAAATGCTTGAATGTATGTGTCTATCGTATTATTTTCATTTTTGAAAAACTGGCTATTAGTATTGTTTTCTACATAAAAAAGAAAGTTGTTTCAGACAGTGATATCTCTAAAGCACTTTAAAAAATGCTGCTCTTACTATGTTTCAAAATAGTTAAAGTGGGTTTTGAGAAAAGCAATGAGTAGCTTCAAGGGACTGAATTCTAAAGAAGGAGCCTGAATACCAAATATCACACAAACTAAATTTAGCCTTCTGATGCCATTCTCTGGAGATTAAGTTTGGATAACTGAATGGAGAGAGGGAGAGACAGTGGAACATTTTCGCCAATTTGTAATATTGGATCAGGCCTGTTTTAAACTGTGCTTATTTATTCTTCATTGAACCATGGAGATTAATTAATCCTTTGTTTTGCTGGATTAATGAGTAATCAATATGCCAAAAGGGGGGAAAGAGAATGATTTCTTCTCAAGGAACAAAGCATTCAGGTAGCCAAGTCATTTTATCTTTCATGTTTACAAAGCACACCACAACCCAGATAAAATGTGTGCCATTCAAGGAGATTTGGAGGTTTTCTTAAGCTTAGGTATCATGAAGAAGCTTCTCAGAGAGAGACAGATTGATGTGAGGGATTTCGGGGGAGAACTTGGAGCTCTCAGTGGCTTAAAATCTAAGTGAGATATATTGAAAATGTCACAGCACTTTAGGGACCTGTACTTGGTCTTCAGAATATTATGGGCCTTCTAGATTTTCCTGGGTTAGGAGCTAGCCTGCTAAGAATTTCCCAGAAACCTTGGTCTCCTTTTTGCCTATCTAGTCTAAGCAGATTTGTATGCAATTCAGGGGTGGGATGACATGGTTTAAGACAGGTGGAGGGCATGTCTGGAAGGGATGCTCCGGTTACCTGTGAGAATCATCCTGATACTATTTAGTGTCTGCCGCCACCATATTAATTCCCCTAAAATAGTATCAGACAGATTAACAACAGATACCAGGACACACCCTGTGGAATTATCTTTGTTAGTTTTGTAGGAATTCATCTGTACTCAGAAGCTCTGGGACAATATTTTAAAATCCTATCCTAATTACAATTTGACAATCATCTTAATACTTATGTTTCTAACTTGAAGGGTAAAGATAGTAACTGTTAATATATTTGTTTTTAGTTTAAGGGAGGAGTTTATGTTACAAAACACAGAAAGTGTCAAAGTGACGTAAAGGAGTATCTGAAATTTTCTGACAGGTATATTTCTATGAAATTGTTAAGATATGTAATTGATTGGCATCTTAAATGGCAAGTGAACCTGAACATAAACATATATGTTTATGAGTATTCATAACATCTAGCTCTTCAAATAAAATTGAGACTGCTCTTTTTGTTTGCCTTTTCTTTAGGCGTTCTACTTTAGGAAGTCAAAATCCATCATGTAAGATTTTTTAACATTATTTGTTTTAAATGTAAAGGTCACTGTGTGTCCAGCCCTGTGGTGGCAACAGAGACTATCCCTGGCTAATAGCAGTAATAGCAGTTTATTGAAATGATTTGTGGATTGGAAAATCAAAGCACTCTCGAAGACAAGGTGAATTTGAGAGACCAAGGAACAGGTACCAGTGAAGACCCTCTTCAAGGCACCAGAGTGCTGATGAAGACGTGACAATTATTTTTCATTTTGAGCTGATGTAAAACATACATTTTTCAGGAAATGAATCTGTTCAGTTCAGCTGAATCAGGGTCAGGTCAATCCTTGTGTGGATAGGAGACTATCTTTAATACAAACCCAGAATTATAGAAAGACAGTTTCTCGGTGGAAAATTAGTATGCAAACAAACAAACAAGAAACACAGGGCAGGCAAAATACAAATGTCCATTATAGTAACTAAGCTAGTCCCATCAGTTTTTCATATTTTGTCTTCAGAAGCATGAGAAATAGTCACTCCTACTAATCACATCACCTTGAGCAATGATAAAAGAATAAACTTAGATTAAATCTTAGTGTTGATTAAAGTACAATGCAGCCAGTACTTTAAAAATAAATATTAATTGATGGTGACTAGGTAGGAAAGTGGAAGTAAATTAATATTTGGAGAGAGCCGCGTACTATGCAAATTGCTTTACAGGAGCCTCTTATTTAATATTCATGATGATTATAGGTGGAAGACATTCTTAAACTCATCTCACTGATAGGGAAACTGAGGATCAGGGCCATTAGGCAACTTTTTCAAGGTCACATATTTAATGACATACCAATATAGTGATGCAGTACAAGTCTTGAATTACTGTCAATACAGATTTGAAGGAAAACACATAATTGTCTTGCTGATGTGATGTTGTAGTTGTCATGGATAATTACTACATAACTCCTCTCTCTTGGACCATTATGTTATCTTGAGACCTAATCAAATGTAAGCATCTCTTTTCCTGCCAATATCTTTACGATTGTGAATATTATCACTGAATGGTATATTCTCTTTTCCTGCTGAAAATCTCAGTTGTCAGTTTGTATTTACAACCAGCCATGCTGTTTTTAATCCATTTGTCTAAGGTCAGGTTTCCTAGAAGCAGAGGTTGATACAGGGATTCAGGTGTATGTGATTTATTAAAGAATGCTTTTCCAGAAAAAAGTGAAAAAAATACTTTAAAGGAAGCAAGGGAAGGGAACAAAGTCAAGCAAGGATGTGCTCTCAGGTAAAAACAAGGGGCCAGGTCCTGATCCACAAGGCATTCTGAAGTATACCAGCCTATAAGATATTTCTCCCTTGAAAGGGGGAACCAGGCAAGATATTAGATGAGGATAATTATCCAGAGTAGGGCAACTGTGAGCCTTTTATAGGAGGGTATTCACAGGAATTGGCAGATGGAGATACCAGATCCATAAAATGAAGCCAGGCAAGTCATGAACAGAGCCTACTCTCATTTGACATTCAGGAGCTGAATCTTTGCTAGGCATATCTCCTCTGGTCAAACTGAGATTAGACCTTGCTTGCTTTTTCCTTTCAAGAAAATTTTCTTTTCTTCTTTTTCTTTCTTTTTTTTTTTTAAATACAGAATTTCCCTGTCATCTCTGCTCGTTACAACGTCCACCTCCCGAGTTCAAGCAATTCTTGTCCTGAGCCTCCAGAGTAGCTGGAATTACAGGTGTGAGTCACCACGCTTGGCTAATTTTTGTATTTTTTGTGGAGTTGGGGTTTCACCATGTTGCCTAGCCTGGTCTTGAACTCTTGACCTCAAGTGATCCACCTGCCTTGGGCTCCCAAAGTCCTGAGATTACAGGCATGAGCCACCACGCCCAGCACAAGTAAAGTTTCTACTCCTCAGGAAACCTACTTAGTAATAAGAAGATACACCTCACAGCTGAGCCTGCTAATTCCTGGAAGAGTGGGCATGTGACCTTGAATACCTAAGGCAAGGCTTAGTCACTGACTGGATTTAAGCCTACTTCCGTAGCTGTAATGATACAGAGGGCTTATCCTAAAAGACAGTAAAGTTGAATCAATGCCATATAGCCATGACTCACTGCTGTAGTTGTTGGTCATGTGGTCTAACAATGAAATCTTATAAGGGAAAATAGTACCTTTTTTGCTTATTTTCTTAGCTTGCAGATCTAGCATAAACATTCATATCTTTTATGGTTTACATAGATAGCTTTTGTTTATGTCTCTATTCTCCTTTTCCTTATCTGCTTGTCTTGAATTTTGTGAACTGATACAGTTTTGTGGTTTAACCAGCGTGAGGCTACTTAATGTTATTTGAGTGCGCTAACACTGAGGTATTTTTACGCAAGAAGATTTTTAAGGTGGTGGAAATAGGCATTTTCTGTTTTCTTCTCTCTTGCATCCCAATGATAACTATTTGCATTTATTTTCTTTTTACCAACCACAGTTTTCAGTGTTTCCTCCCCTAATCCCCTTTTGCTTTCCCCATACCGTTACCTTAGTTCACATCCTTTTCACTTCTTCCCTGAGATATTAGAATAGATTGCTATGTGTTTGTCAAAAGTATAACGGTGATTTACTGAAAAGTCAGAGTATGAGTCCCTTTAATATAAGTAGAACAGACAAGATATCAACTGCATGGAGATGTACAAAGCTGGAGATTCACAAGGCTGGAGATTCAGAAACATTCACCCCACTGGAGAGACAAATGTCTCTTGTCTTCATAGAGGGACCTGTCACCAGTAATTGGGTCTGATGAATGAATGAGCCCTTCACTTTCTGAAGAATTTATTCTTACCTTTCTCACATGTTTCCCACCCTCTAGCCTCTCTTGAATGTCTTAGAGAGTCTACACGTATGCCTGCTTACCTGCTTAGTGCAAGAAATGGAACAACTCCAAGGTACATCTGCTTATGATAAGAGTTAATTTTAGATTAATTCTTCGGGATCCTGTATGTCCCTAACACTCTGAGTTTTTGGCCCTTCCACCCCATTCCAACATCTCTTAACTGGTCTCCCTCCCTGCAGGATCTACTCCATTCTTACACATTCTCTACAGTTTCACTAGAATCCTGTTTACTAAACCCAATTTTTCTATATCTCTATGTTTTGAGTTTTTTATTGTGTATGGTTTACACAAAGGTAAACGACTAGGTAAAATTAAATGAAACAAATTGAATTACGTCATTTTTCTGCTTATATTTTACTAGGTCTCCATCATGTAATTGTATATATGTAATTGTACGTATGGTGTGTGTGTTGGGTGGGAATATCTCCCCATCTTGTGCCAATTTACATCTTATACTCTGCAGACCAAACTACTTGCAGATTTCTGCACACACCATGCTTTCTCAAATCTGAGTGTTAACATGTGGCATTTTTTTTTTCATTCAGCTTTCCCCACCTTGTCTACTTGAGGAAATCTAAGGCATCTTCATGTCCCGATGATTAACTCAAATCTTACCTCTTTACAGTTTTGATGCATTCTCAGGGAGTGTTAGCTATTTACTTTTCTGTGTATTTCTATTGCATATTTTTAATATGTGCATTTTAATCATTTGTAGTTGTCTATTTACATGTCTGTTTCTCCCCTAAGCCCCTAAGGGCAGCTGTATAACTACGTAGATATGCTTTCCCAAAGTTCAGCTGGTGGTTGTTTTCACGTGATTATGCTAGCCAAACACATTGTAGAAACCAGTGAAAACATAAGTACCACACCCAGCAGAGAGCTAAGGAAACATGCTAGGTGGGATTGCCTGTAAGCAGAGTCAGAGATGGTGGTTCCTGTATAAGTGGTTTATTGAGGGAGTGCTCTCAGGAGAAACCTGTGAGGGAAGCCTAGTATAACAGGAGAAAGGGTTAGCTAAAGACTTGGTTTCAGAATTCTAGCTCCAGCCTGGTCCCAGAGGGAGCTCTGGAGCATAAGCCTTGCCTGCCTTTAGGCAAAGTAGCTGGGCTTTTTTACTTCCTGGTCAGGAAGGTGGTCCTGCAGTAGAGAATATAGGATGGGATGGGGTAATATAACCTCCCAGGCAATTCTGAGTGAGGTGGTTCCTGTGGGCTAGAAGCAAGTCTCCAGCAAAGATGGGAGGAAGAGAACATGGGCTTGTTAAAGGAGTTCTGGCAGGGGCAGAGACAGAATTTGCTACACATACCCAAATATTCTCTCTCTATATTAGTTTGGTGCAAAAATAATTTTGGTCTTTGTCATTACTTTTAATAGAAAAAAGTGTAATTACTTTTGAACCAACCTAATATAAAAGAAGGCAATAGTTGTCATTTTACCAAGCACTGTGCTAGGTGCCTTACATGCACGAGCTTGGGCCCTTCAGTGGTCTGTCTTGGAGTGTGTTTAACCACTTTCAGATATTTCAGTATAACATCAGGTGTTTCAGTATAACATTGTGAAACAAATCCAGGCCATCGTCTGGGGAAACATTGCCTATTCCCGCATTTTGTTGAATTTGGGAAATGCTGATTACAAGATATATCAATATTTTATGTTCTACTAGGAAGGAATACAAAAAGCTTCCTACTAAACTGTAATGTAGTGCTTTCCTGTTGCCATGTGACAAACCTACTTTCAGATGTATTGAAACATAGGGAAAAAATATGCATGAAATTTGGAAATTTTTAGATATCGATGACCAAATGACAAGTAGGAAGAAGTTTACATTTAGATTTATACATTCTTAGATCATTGATTAATATCTTTGAAATTAATTCTAAAAAGGATTATTTAAAGTGATTATTATTTTTAAAATAATGTAATATATAAAAGTGCTTGTAAGAATTTTACATACTTCTAAGTCAGTCACAGGGATAGACTTTTGATAGATTCTGCATATACTTTCTGAAACATATTTAGTCTAAGACTACTGTACAGTGTTCTCACATGCAATTATCCTATGCTGTATCTGAGAACAGGTGATGAATGACATTTATCAATAGTTTGTCAATGAGTATTAGGATTTGTTAGAATGGCATATAATGTATTGGAAATAGTGTCTTCTTGTTTATATATTTTTAAATTACTTAGCATAAAGTGTAAAATCAGAAAGGTTATTGATAATTTCGAAAGATTTCTAAATACTTAGGTCAAATCGTCCGTGATCTCTTACGTCACACCATCTTCAATTCCCACACTTTCCTTCTCTGGTACTTGTCACATTTCAAGAGGTAAAAGCCTAAGAGGAAGACCACCAATTTGATAAAAATAATATTTTGGGGTTGGTGTAATAGGTTATGCTATTACAGATTGGTGTTTTCCTAGTTTTTCAATATTAGTGTGAACATTATAATATCATTATAATATTAATGTGACCACTGTAAATATTAACAATGAAACATTTTTAATGAATGTTCTTTGAGCAGCAGCCAAATGAAACAGCCATACTGGATATGCTGAATTCAGTTAGTTAATTGAAATATGAGGGATTTCTTTCTTTATTCTACGTTAAAAAGTGCTTATTGCCTTAGCCAGCTAGTTGCTATTACCAATATTAAAAACTACATAAATTATAGAAAGCTATCCACAGAGGCTAGCATAAAAATTACTACCCCTGCTGAGGACAAAATGATGTCTTTGGTTGAATTGCCAGATATGAAGTAACAGCAAGAGATAAATTATTTTCTGGGCCATTATTAAAGGATTAAAGGTGGATCCCAAATCTCTGTTGACCAGATTCATTTTCTTCTGTATGGTTGGTTTGTCTCTGCTCTGTTTTGAGTTATTATAGGGGAAATTGCTGCATCGTTAAATAAAGTTAAGAGTTGCGAAGAAAACATCTTACTGTTTTTATTTGTTGCTTTGGTTTTATATAGCATTGTCAGAGTCAGCTTTGACATATTTCACAGATAATCAACATTTTAAATTGCTTCATGTCTAAACAGATCTAAAAATCCTTCAAAAGCAGATTTAAAGGTGGAGTCCAAATTCATTTATAATCACTAACATTTTTAGAACTTAAAGTCTAAGTCTTCAGAATTGCTCCTTCCTTGTGTGAGCATAGGAGGATTGGTAACACAGAAAAAGTTTTTATCATATAGTTTTGCCCTTAGATATAAGATTCAATTTCTCTCCTGTCTAAGAAACAATATCTCAAAAGAAAGGCAAAAGGATAACCTTTTAAGAGAATGTGAGAGCATCTCTCTGCTGGACCATTTGACTTGGCCCATGATGGAATTGTATCATAGAAAAATTGAATGGCTTCAGATGTTATGAAACTGGGTCATCTCCCGCCATCGTGATTGATCAGAAACTACACCAAAATCAGTGGGAGTGGGAAAAATCCATGGAAATAATGCAGAGTTTAGGTATGTTTTATTGGTGTTTGATTCAAGGGTAGTTTAAACAGATTTTCTTTAGTTATTCTTTAGTATGAATACAGAAGAAATTTAGTTTATTTTCTAGGCAAAGAATAAAAGCGATGAATTGAGCACATGGGGTAAATTTTTTCCCCTTTGTATTCATTTCCTAGGTTTAAAATGTATAGGGAAAATATAGATAATTTATAGAAAAATTTTAAAATCGCATTTATTTCTGCTACCCTGTGATTCATTTATTCTTTAGTATGTCCTGTGTGCCAGACATTGTTCTAGGAACTGAGGTTATACCAGTAAATTCAGCAGACATTCCTACCCTCATGGAGCTGACAGTCCTATAGGGGAAGATAGGCAATTTTTAAAATGTAAATAATATAATGTATTGAAAGGTGATAATAACTGTGGAGAAAAATAAAGTGAGGTCTTCACATTCTACACAATTTCAGGAAGTATCATTCACATTCTATTTTATGAGACTCCCATTCCCTGGGACTGTGCAACATGGCTCTGCGAAGGGAGTTTGGAGACCTTTGGCAAGAGTAGAAGGAGGAGAGGGTGTGTTGAGTGGGTGGCTGGATTTCTTGAGAAGGTTACGTTAAAGGCTTGAAGATGGTGCTAATTAAGGGAAGAATTCTAGGCAGCAAGAAGAGCCGTGCAAACGGAAGAGCGTGTTTTTCAAATCCAAGGACCAAAAAGGAGGTTAGTGTGGTTGGACAAGAGTCAGTACCAGAACAGTAGCAGAACATGTCTGACAGGTTAATAGAGAGGCTTATGAAATGAGTGTGATGTACAGTCACCGGAACGTTCTGAGCAGAGAAATCTGATGTCTTTGAAAGGCCATCCTCACTGCTGTGTAAACAACAGACAATGGGGCACACAGTGGGCAAGAAGGGAAGCCAGCAGACCTATTAGGATGCTAATGCAGCAATGTGAGAAAAAAATGATGATGTTTCAGGCTAGAGTGATAGCAGTGGTAGGCAGTCTTTGGATTCTAGATGTATCCTGAATAAAAGGCTGATTACATTTCTTCTCACCTGACATATGAAATAGTAAGAATAAAAAAAACTTCCAGGTTTTGATACTGTTGTCATGATGGAGTGCAGCTGGTCCTCTATATCAGTGGACTCCATGTCTGTGGATTCAGCCAGTCACGGATTGAAAATATTTGGGAGGAAAAAATGGGTGGCTGCATCTGTGCTATAAAGGTACAGACACTTTTTTTTCTTGTAGTGATTCTCTAAACAATAAAGTGTTCCAAATTTACATAGCATTTACATTGCATTAGACATTGTAAGTAATCTAGAGATGACTTCACATATGTGGGAAGATGTGCATAGGTCATATGCCATTACTACACTATTAAGGGACTTCAGCATCCACAGATACAGGTAGTGCTCGACTTACGACCACAATTGGGACCGGCAGACTGGTTGTAACACGATTTGGTCGTAAGTTGAGTAGGCTATATGTACAGTTGAAATGGTGCACGCGGAGATGGTAGTGCTGCCGGAAGCTGGTCCGCACTGTCGTACGCCCAGCTGGGCAACATTTGTGCTGCCAGAAGCGGAGCAGTCGTGGCTAGCAATTGTGGTCGTAAAGTCGAATGATCGTAAGTTGCATAGGTCGTAAGTCGATCAATACCTGTACTGGTATCTCAAAGAGTTCTGGGACCAATCACCCATGGATACTGAGTGGCAACTGTATATCTATGCCATAATTTTGTATGAATTTTTCTGTGTTTAGGTGTATAAAATATTTGGAGGTTGTAATCCTAAATCACCTATTCATTTACACATTTTTTTTACTTAATGTAACACATATCATGACAAAAGGATCTCTTACACCCTCAGATGTCAATTGAGAATGTGATATTTAAAACAAAAGTTAGATAGCATTTCACAAATCAAACTTATTACCCAATACTCAGAATTGAGAATTAAAACGGGTTCTGTCAGAGGTTGAAAAGCGGCTTGCAGAACTCTTTTTCAGAAAAGAAATCTGTTTGGTTTGCTGTGCTTTTATCTTACCACTTCAGAGCTCCTTAACTTGAGAAATTTGCCAAAGAACTTATCCTCTGAGTTTGGTGAGGAAACCAAGAGTTAGGTGACTAGAGTCCTTCTCTTTGGCAGGTAAGAATGACCTCGTTCTAAGATGATCCCCGTCTATGCTGACGGGGCTCATCTCACCTAGCACAGGACTGGGCAGGCTGGTCTTCACGGTCCCTATCTCACAGTCTTCCCAAGAATACTAGTGGGGTCCAAATATTCACCTACCACCAATGCCTGCACACAGACAGTGGATGTTACTAGGTTCTACAGGGATCTCTTTCATTTATATCGCACATAGGCTGTTCCCTCACCTGCCTATCACTGTAGTCTGGCTGTCTTCCTTTCAGTCTTGCACATAGACTTTTCCATGTTTTTCTGCAGGCAATTATGTCATATTGCCATTTTGCCTGGAAGTCTCTGAAACGTTTTGCGCACGTGTGGCTTAAGTACCACATCAAAAGGAAATTCCAAGACAGACTAAATTTATTTCTTAAATCACTATTGACTAATTACATTACTTTATCTCTTTATGGTTTTGACATATGTTCTTAGGAATACTTCTGGCACACAAAATAAATTTGAATTAAATTAAAACACATTTTCTAATTAGAGAGAATTTTAAGTTGTAGGATGTGTCTCAGCCACTACTCTAACTTGGGATTTGCCTTTTATTTCTTATTAGAATGCTAGATGCTGTTCAGCTTTCAGCATATACAGCTCCTCCTATAAATGAGCGCCTTGCTTAAAGGAAAGTAGATGAAACAAGACAAATAGTGACTTACTTGGGCTTCCCGTGGGCATCACTGATTATCATAGAGAAAGATGCCTACACAGAATTAGGTACCTCTTGAATTTTTGTTGTGCTCTATGTTAAGGAAGAGAAAGATTATCTAAGTTTTCCATGGCCTGTAGTTACTCATCAATTCATTCTATATATATTTATGACATGCTTGTATGTGTCAGGCACTATACTATGCTCAGAGGGACAGATTGTGAACAGATACAACTACTTGTCTCGTGGAATTTATTAACTACTTACAAGAAGTACAATAAATAAATGCATACCATGCCAGGCGGTTGGAAGGGCCATAAGCATATGTAAACTGGGGTAATAGGACAAAGAATGAAGTCAAGTTGCTATGTTACATAAGATGGTCAGGAAAAACCTCTTTAATACAGTGGCATGTGAGCAGAAACTCATAGAGAGGGAAGAATTAAGTCACACGGTTATATGAAGAAAGCTCGGTGTGGGCATAGGGAAGTAAAGTACAATGCTGGCAATGCTGGCCTCTTAGAGGAACTGCGGAGAGGCCAGTGTGGCCATAACAGAGGGTGCAGAGTATCCTGGTAGGAGATAAAGTGAGGAGGTTGCAGGAGCACACTGGGCTTTGAATCCTTTCTTGCCTGCCATATCCCGATTACTGCTTTTTCCTATAAATCTTGAAGATGTTTATATCTTCTAGAGCTTTCCTTTTAAAAATTTGCAGACATTTAAAGGGTGTAAGTGCAGTTTTGTTACATGGATATACTGTATAGTGATAAAGTCTGGACTATTACCCAAATAATGTATATTGTGCTCATTAAGTAATTTCTCACCGTTCACACCCATCCTACCCTCTCACCCTTCTGAGAAATACCTCCAAGAAGAGACAAGACCTTAAGCTCACTATCACTGTAATGTTAATTTTCACGTAGTTTCTTGGAGATTTACAGATGACCAGCGAAAATTTGATTCAGAAAGGTTTATTGGTGATGATTTAAGGTGAGAAGGATAACAAGGAAAAAATGTGATAAAATAGATGGGAGAGCAACAAAACAAAGTTTATTTGGCATTGGAGACTATTGTGTTTTACCTACCCAGTCATTTCTGTTTAATTTTCCCTTTCTTTCCTGGAGGACTCCAATTTTTTAAATTTATAGTTCATGCCATTCTTCAGCCATATGCAGACATTTGCTCTGAGAAAATGATCTTTCTCCCAGGCTGAGGAGTGGTGACTCATGGGTAGTCTAATCCAATCATGATAATTCCAC
This sequence comes from Cebus imitator, assembly GCF_001604975.1. NCBI lineage: Eukaryota > Metazoa > Chordata > Mammalia > Primates > Cebidae > Cebus > Cebus imitator. Next base: position 2,613,388 of record NW_016107554.1, read on the forward strand.
CTCCCTCATCAGTATATGACTTAAGAAATTCCATGTGACCAATTTTGTCAAGTGAAACATGAGTAGTAGCCTAGAGGAGAACCTTCTGGTAAAAGTATCCTACATTTTTAATAGATAGAGATAGAAAAGGTAGATACATCCAGATGTGGGTGGGTTAGGATACCGTGGCTGAAACTGCTGTAGCCATCTTGGGACCATCAGGGTGAGTATTAAACACTGAGGAAGATTGCCATGGTTAAGTGATTGGTATTGGCACTCTCTGCTGAGAGATATTTGCCTCTTACTTCAGAAAGGAGTTCCAGCATCCACACCAGAAGAAGAGAAACCTCAAGGCTCCTAGAAAGGGATACATAAGTTACTTGGAAGTTGCAGTCTCACTTGTGATAATAAGCATAAGGAACAATTTTTATATCTATCAACAGAATCATAGAATATCATTAAATACTACCTCAAAAAATATTTTCAAAAGAAATGCTTATCATATGTTGTCAATAGAAAGAAGTACATGAAAATTTTATAAAATCTCAATAAAATAATGCTTTTATCTAGATCTCACACATGAAAGAGAGGAGAGAGAGAGAAAATGAGAAATATATATTCATATATTCATATGGGAAAATGCCAGAAGCAAATAGACTTAATATTAATAGCTATCACCTCTGGGTGGTAGGATCAAATGGGATTATATGTGTAAATGTTTTTGTTTATTTTCATATGATTTTGCATTTCAATATTTGATAGTAAAAAAGTAGAGCTTTTATAGTCAAGTGAAAGTTAACAATTTTTCAAAAATCAAAGACAGATGAGCTCAGGTGTCCTGCAGGCCTTCTCTTACACAATTTTTGAAGTCTGGGAGTCCTTTTCATGAAACTGAGCAAGGCCCTCAGTTCACCTGTGCCCCAGTCCAGCTCCTGAGTCGCATTCTAGCCTCAATTTGAATACTTCATAGAAGTTGGGCTGTCTAAACCACTGTTCCAAAGAGCTGGTGAGATTCACTGCTGTTCATCCATTCAGTGCCTTCCTCTGTCTCATGGGGCCAACAGGCTATCCCTTCAGTGAGTATGGACCCGTCAACGCAGGGGTGGCCTGGGTTCCTTAGGCTGCCCTAACTTTCCCAAACTGCGCAGACTTAAAATGGTGGACTGTGGACTTCCTAAGGCCCTTCTCTTAGGTTGTAATATGACCTACTGAAGATCTAAACAAAACAAGGATGACAGTGACGAGTTTTACTGCATAAATATTTTTCTATCCCCAGGGCCAAGGCAGCACGAGGCTAAGCATGCAGACGACATTGCCAGGATTGCTGTGTAGTACAAATTAGAATTCAAGTCAGCTTGAGTCACACAGGGGCTTGGGGCCTCTAAGCTAATGTATGGTGACCTGCAGAGGCTAAAATAAGGCAGAAATGAGACTTTTTCACTAGTTATAAGTCTTTAAGTATGATTGCTGTCATTGGTAAAATACAACATTTAGAGCTAACATTTAACATTTCAGAATACACATCACAGCAGAGTCTTATTCTTCCCATTTCCTGGCATAAGCACAGCATATAATCTGTCAGATTACTGTCAGTCTAGGTTACTCTAATTTCAATGTCTGAGGAAAAGACTCGGTTGGGTACAGATAGTTTGCTTGGGAAGCGATGTCCTGAAGCAGGAAAGAATGAGTGGGGATGGTGGAGGAAGGACAATCCAGTATAACGGCATATTATCAAGTCACTGCTAAAAGGTTTGCAGCAAGAACCAAATCCAACAGAAACGTAAAGTTGGTCAGTAGGGTTCAGTGTCACTGAAACTTCCCGAAAAGGTGCAAAGGACTCCCAGAGTTGTCTGCCTGCAGGCTGGGAACCAGGAACATTTACCTACCAGCCCCTGTCCTACACTATTTGGTGCTGCATTGGTGCAATTGCCCTCTATTTTCAGGCTACAGTCACCCAGATAATCCAGCATCTCTGAAAACCAACTCTGGGAAAAAGTTCTGGGGCAGAAATAGAACACTGTGTGGCATTTGCTTGAGACGGGGGTGCTTTACACAAGGTGAGTCTATGCCTTCATGGAACGGTTCCCTAAGCTAAGATGGCTGAGGGGATGTGACATGGGCTACTAAAGATCCTGGTGATTTGCAGCCCTTAGAAATGGCGTTTTGGGAATCAGAGCTTGGACAAATTGGATTTGGCCTATGTAGTCTGTATTTTAATTCATTTATTGAGTACCTATTAAGTCCTAGTGCTGCGGAAACAGAAATGGATAGGATCCCTTTTAAGATTCTAGTTTGGTACAGCAAATAAGGTCCTTTAAATTAAATGTGTGACCTACTGTAATGACGTATGCATAGGACGCCTAGAGAGATTTCATGCGGTTTTTATTCCAGACTGACAAAGATCCTCAGGAAGTAAAAGTTGGGACATACACACGTAGTACATGTATATATATGTATACATGTATGTTATATGCGTGTGTGTATACAACTGGTTAATGTGTATACATGGCAGAGTAATGGTTGCCTGCATCACGTAAATTATTTATCCTTATCCAAATTCAAAACTAGAAGCATTTTAAGGTTTATGGAGTACAAAGGATCACACTATAGAATGGCTTTAGTGAAAGTGTATTTTTCTCCCAATTCGTATTTGTGCTTTGGGTACTTTTATGTTTCTTGTTTTCTGGTACCTATATTCACTGCAAAAATAAAAAGCATCCGCGAAGCTTATTCCTAGGGCACAATTTGTATTCTGCAGAAGAAAACCTTTGCACCTGCCACTAACATGCATCCACTTCTGGGGTGGAATGCACCAGCTGTTCCCCATCTCCAACGGCACGCCAGGCAGTTCAGCACCAAGAATGAGGCATCATATCCCAGGCCGATGAAACTGGTGAGGAAATTTCAAGTCGACAGAATGCAATTACCCAAATTGAAATTAGGCCAGGGGCATATCAGGAGGCCCTTCCCATCTGTTGGGGAAAAGGATCACCAGATATTTACTGAGGCCAAGTGGTCAGAATGTTAGCTTTAGGAATCATTTAAAAGGTAGAAAATTTAAAATATATCAAAGGAAAACTGCATCTGGTATAAAAATCGTATCCCTTCTCTGAAAAATAAATAATATTAGTGCCTTGAGAAGCTCAGCCCTTTCCTGCTCTGGAAGAAAAGAAATGTTTATGGCTGGGGAGGTTAAATATTTCTACATCAGCTACTCTTAGCAAGGACATGCTATAATGGACAATTGGTTATACCGGAACTGACAAAAAGAGATTTCCCAAACCAAACATATTGAATCCAATACATTTATCCCTGGTTATAATGGATAGACCCTTCCATTATGAGCTTATGAAGCAACACCATTCGATTTTTCTAGAGGCCTTGACATAAGCATTGTCTCTTTACCAGGAAAAGAAGCTAATTTTTAGAGTTTGCAGCAAAAATAAAGAAGCTGTTGTCGTAAGAGCTGTGACTAGTTCCTGTATGACAATTATACATGACAACCATAGACTCTGCAGGTCAATTTACTACAGGGATCTTCTGCCTGTAACCCCTGTCCTTGGTAACCTTTGTACCTTTTTCCCGGGAGGATGACTGCTGAGGGAATAGATGAATTTGTCTTAGTCTTTGTACCATTGTAAACCCAAGCATTGGCATAAGGTCCACACAGCCCTTTAGAAATAAATGAAAAAAGCATCTCACGCCAGGTCATGGTTTGGGGGAAATCCATGTCCATCATATTGAGCAAATAAACTGGCCTCCTTTTATTGATTTCTCTCAAGAATCTGCTTTTTTTTTGGAACTGAGGACACACATTTCCAGCCTGAGAGAGGAATAATGGAGGCACCTCTGGGGCAGACATCTCCTTTTCTAGCTGCTGCCTTTTGGAGATGTGGTGCCCTTAGGTTCTCATATGCCACACCCCAAAGTTGGTGCCTGGGAGCCTTCTCTGAACGGCCCCTGCAGGTGGCTATTTGATGGCACATTGCTAATCCTGAAAAACTCTCACATCTCTTTCCCATTGGATGTAGAGAGGAAGGAAATGAGTGAGTGGGTAATAAGTCTTATTCAGTATTAAAAGAAAAGCAAAATTTTGTTAGGGTGGTTCACTTTGCACTCTCTTTGCTGGCTGAGAGGCTGCATGTTTAGGAATACGAGAGAATGGTCCCAGCTGGGAGGAGTGAGACAAGTTTAACTGTTGAATTTAATGCAGCTGCCCACTATGAGAGGGAGGAAGGCACAGGCAGGCTGTCTACAGGCTGGGTCTCTTACTGTCTCCCTCCCCCAGTAATGCCGCCCTTTACTCATCACTATGGCAATTAAGATCTTGAGTCGAGGACAGGCATGGTGGCTCATGCCTGTAATCTACTGCTTTGGGAGGCTGAGGTGGGAGGATCGCCTGAGGCCAGGAGTTTGAGACCAGCCTGAACAACATAGTGAGACCTCATGTCTACAAAAAGTAAAAAAAAAATAAAAACAAAAATCAACCCAAGACAGGAGTCTCAAAGTCTCAGGGGCCTCACACTCACCACACAGTGCCAAACATTCCCAGAAAGTCTCCTACAATGAGCTCAGTACAACCTATCCTGGCCATAAATGGATACCCTTCTGAACTCTTAAGAGGTACAAATATTTCATCCTACCTACAAAATGCTAACCTGAACTTTGCCACATTTTTGCTAATTGGGCAGAACACATTTCTTAACATCTCTGTTTTTGATTCTTGTTTGTTGGTGAGTACCAAAGTACATCTCTCACAGAGGAAAACAGAGAACATATTAGTTAAGGTCGATCCAGAACGCACAAATGTTAAAACTTGGCATTATTTAGAGGTGTAGCTTGTACTAATTACCTCTTAGTTTTACTAGCCCCATATAACAAGCTGCCTTCTGCATATTTTATGTGAAAGCTGATTTTCTGAAAGGCTGAGAGATGTAGGAGCAGGGAATGAAATAGGTGCTAGGTTTTATTTCGTGCTAAATAATTCTCCTCCAGGTGGGTAAACTTTTAGTAGTTAAATTGCTTACAACGAAGATTCTACACTAAAAGAACAAATCTCCAGTGATAATTATTTGTCTGTGTTTTTAGCATTTATGAGTCTCAGTAAACAGTCAGTACATTTATGTTTCCCCCATTACCTTTGGTCATAAACTTCCTTAAAGAAAAACGAATAATTATGTTTCCTGACTGCATAATGAACATAAACATTCAGAATACTGAAGCCCTGGTGGGATGGATGAAGCATCTGGACTCCTAGGGGTTTACCTGTGTTTGAGGCACTGGCAAAAATGCCAGGCGGGCTATATGGCCATGATTTAGTGCTGTTCACAGAGATGTCATCTCTACAAGGCAAATCATAATTTGTGGTGCTTTCTTGTGGTGTCGGGGCCTCCCAGTGTAAAGCTGCTGGCAGGGGCTGGGAATCTGGCAAACCCTCTGGCTCAGGTGTGACAACTTCATGCTGCTGATGTGAGCCTGACCAGCCACCCCCTGGGGCCAGTGTGTGCTCCTGTAGGCAGAAAGATGCAGTCAATCTTATCTTAGTTTAATAGCAAGTGTATTGGTGCCGTCCAGAAGTCTCAGAATCAGAAGGTGACCTTCAATGACTAAGTACAACCTACATTTTACACACAAGGCAACTGAGGCTCCAGCTAGGGGACTCATATGCCAGGGACAGTCACTCACAGCCAAGAAACCCTGCATGTCCTGATTTTGGGTTTGATACTCTTAAATTTCTTCCTTGAGGTCAGGAAGGTGTGGTGCCGGTTAGAGAGTAAGGACTAGACAAAGAAAAGAGAGTTAAGAAAACAAGTAAAGTAAATGTGAGGAAATTACATTTTTCCTTTGCAGTTTATGTGGGTTTATTCTTTGTACTGTGGTCAGAAAACATAAAACCTACTATTTTATAGCACAATAAGGTGAGTATAGTTAATAATCATTGTGTATTTTAAAATAATTTAAAGAATATAATTGGATTGGTTTTAACTCAATGGATGAATGCTTGAGGGGATGGATACCCCATTCTCCATGATGTTGCATGCCTGTATCAAAATATCTTATGTACCCCATAAATATATACACCTAGGTACCCACAAAAATTTTAAAAAATTAAATTGTTTTTAAAAAGAAAACACATCAATGCAACTTTTTTACCACTAGAAATGTACAAACGAAAGTGAATGAAAATAAGAAAATGTTCAGCACTTTTCTATCAGTGGTGAAAAACTAGCGTTTTTAATCTCTAATTGACCCCAGCTGATATTTTTGTAAGAATAGAATGAAAATTATTAGAATTTGAAAATGCATAAAGCAGATTTCCAAAATCCAAGTCCAACCTTTATTACTTACAGACAAGAGAAAAAATTCTTTAGCCAAATGACCATAAAGCTGCTATTTATGGATTATTATCCCTAGACTCAGTGGTCATGGATGTGTAAGTCTGCCAATCAGCACTTGTCTATGGGCCACACTTCGAGTAACATTGCCCTTCACCTCCTTTGTGTTCTGTTTTGCATATTTTTCTGGTCTCTCTGAATTGTACTTTTCCGATATCAGGGATGGGGATCTGAACATCTGTCATTCTAGATAGTACTTTATTGTGTTGAATAACAATTTAAGAAAACAATTAAAAATTTCCCTCATGCTAAAAGGAAAGACATCAGCTTGAAACTATAACAAAAACAGAGCTACTGGAACACTGTATTGCTTTATATTAGAAATACCACTGGTGGTTTAAGTCTCTTAAAGGATAGTTAATTTGGGGACTCTTTTGGTTTATACTGTTTAAGTGTAATAAGAATAGAAAATATTAACCATTGTCAATTGTCATTCAATTTAGAGACTTCATCAAATCTTCTGTGTCCTCTGAAAGTTCTGGAAACTGTTTCAGTGCATCAATTAATAGTAGGGTAGCCAGATTTAGGATATAAAAATATAAACTACCCAGCTAAATTTGAATCTCAGACAAGCAATGAATAATTTTTATAAGTGTGTTTCAAATACTTTTGAGACATACCATATGTAATGTTTTAGACATACTTTTATTTTAAAACTTATTATTTTCTGAAATTCAAATTTAACCAGCTGTCCCGTATTTTGTCTGGTAATTCTAATTACTGGTCTTTTGGCCTGGACTTCTGCCGCTGTAGACTTTTCTGGGGAGAAGAATTGGCCCTGCCAGATCAAATCTAGCCATATCGACCAGATTTGCTTAGCTATTGGCAGCTAGAAGCTAGAAGTCAATAAAAGTGAAGATATTTCTTTCAGAAAAAATGTGTTTCCCATGCGGCTAAGGAGTTATGTGTTTTTTCCTACCTTGAGGCTTTTAGTTTCATGTTTTCTAGTGCACTGGTCCGAGGAGGGTACTAATCATGGTAGAAGGCATGCCTATGAGAAGGGCCACTTGGAATCTATGACCTCCATCAGTACAAAATTGACTCAATGTACTGCAAGTAGTGGAATTTGTGGTATCACAATATATATAAGGCATAGTGAGAGACTAAAAAAAGAAAACCACTATTCCTGCAATACATTATAAATAAACTGTCAGAGACACATCAATATTTGAAAAAATGTGAATTTCGTGAGAAGCACATGGCAAAAGTCCTACTCTTTTTCCAATGGCTGTTATTCCATTGCTATAAAGAAATACCAGAGACTGAGTAATTTATAGAGAAAATAAGCTTAATTGGCTCATGATTCTGCAGGCTGTACAGGAAACATAGGTCGGACATCAGCTTCTGGGGAGGCTTCAGGGAGCTTACAACCACAGTGCATGGCAGAGGAGTAGGCACATCACATGACAAAAGCAGAATCAGAAGCCGGGGGCGAGAGATGCCACACACTTTTAAATGATCAGATCTTGTGAGAACTCACTATCACCAAGCCACGAGGGATGAGCCCCGATGATTCAAATACCTACCACCATGCCCCACTGGGGATTACAATTCAACATGAGATTTTGGTAGGGACAGATATCCAAACTATATCAAGTAGAATGTTAAAAATGAAAATATTGCGTATTTATACAGGTTTAAACCTTTCTCTTTGCCATTCATTGGTAGCTATTATTATTTCATTAAATGATATTTGTCTTTATGTCTTAAATAAGAATTTTAACATCATTTTGATGTAGGACTAATGCTTCCAGATTTTAAAGAAAGACAGACTTTTCTTAAATAGATGTCTGCTTCAGATAGAGAGGAAATGACTAACGTACACATGTAATTTATTTTTCTGTTGTCACTTCTGGGATTTAAAAATTTTCCTCTCTGGCAATAACAAAAATTCTTACTTTAGAATACACTTATCCTAAAATTTCTTTTAAAATAATGTTTATTCAAGCCCATTCAAAAGTGGGCAAAGGATACGAACAGATACTTTATAAAAGAAGACATACATGAGGCCAACACATGAAAAAATGCTCATCATCACTGGTCATCAGAGAAATGCAAATCAAAACTACATTGAAATACCATCTCACGCCAGTTAGAATGGCGATCATTAAAAAATCTGGAGACAACAGATGCTAGAGAGGATGTGGAGAAATAGGAACACTTTTTCACTGTTGGTGGGAGTGTAAATTAGTTCAACCATTGTGGAAGACAGTGTGGCGTTTCCTTAAGGACCTAGAAATAGAAATTCCATTTGAACCAGCAATCCCATTACTGGGTATATAGCCAAAGGATTACAAATCGTTCTACTATAAGGGCACGTGCACACGAATGTTCATTGTAGCACTGTTTACAATAGCAAAGACCTGGAACCAACCCAAATGCCCATCGATGTTAGACTGGACAGGGAAAATGTGGCACATATACACCATGGAATATTATGCAGCCATCAAAAACGATGAGTTCGTGTCCTTTGTAGGGACATGGATGAAACTGGAAACCATCATTCTCAGCAAACTGACACGAGCAGAAAATCAAACACCGCATGTTCTTGCTCATAGGCGGGTGTTGAACAATGAGAACACATGGACACAGGGAGGGGAGCACTACACACTGGGGTCTGTTGGGGGGAAATAGGGGAGGGACAGTGGGGGGAGGGGAGTTGGGGAGAGAGAGCATGGGGAGAAGTGCTAGATGTGGGTGATGGGGAGGAAGGCAGCAGATCACACTGCCACGTGTGTGTCTATGCAACAATCTTGCATGTTCTTCACACGTACCCCAAAACCTAAAATGCAATAAAATTAAAAAAAATAATGTTTATTTTAAATAGTGAAATAACACGTTTATTTTAAGATATATTGGAAAATGCCAAAATTTATCAAAAAGTAAAGTACAATTACAAAATACCTAACCACAGAGGACAAATTTCACTGTGGTTATTTTGGTATTGTTCTTTCATTCTCTTCAGATTTCATAGTCGGAAAACTGCATATATAATACTGTATTCTGATTTTTTACACTATTCAATCTAAACATTTTCCATATTGATAAATGTTTTCTCAGCATCATTTTAATGGTTGAATCATAATCTATTCATTGGTGATTTATTCAACCAACCTGCTAGAGCTGGACATCAGGTTACTCCAATTACTTATAATTAAAATGCTAATAATGATGATCTGTTTTAGATTCTTACAATTGAAATGACTGGAAAATGATATTTAAGACTATATATTTTGTTCAAATTATATCAAAAGCATTATAGACATTTATTAGGAAGGTATAAGAGTGCCAGTCTCACTGACCTTTATAGCTGCCTTATTTATCTTTCATTACATTAGGATTTTCCAAAAAAGTTGAACCATATTTCATATATATAATAGATGTAAATATATATATGAATGTATTATATATATGTATATATGTGAATATATTATATATATGTATATGAGAGATTTCAAGGAACTGGTTCATTGCGGAAGCTGGAGGGTCCCCACAATAACCCTTAGGGTGAGCCAGCAGGCTGGAGACCTAGGGAAGAGCTGGTAGAGAGTCTTGAGTTCAAAGGCAGTCTAGGAGCAGAATTCCTTCATTCTCTAAAGACCTCAGTCTTTATTCTTAAGGCCTTTGACTGACTGCTGAGGCCTACCTACATTAGGAAGGGTAATCTGCTTTACTCGAAGTGTCCTAATTGAAATGGTAATCACATTTAAAAAATACCTCACAGCAACACTTAGACTGGTGCATGACCATACAGCTGGCACCATAGCCATGCCAGGTTGACACATGCAATTAACCACCACATTTGCCATCCAAAGATTTTATACTATGTGACAAAAGGCTCTTTCTTTCCAGTGTTCTGTCTGTCTCCATGCAGACATGATTGATTTACTTAGGACTTTTATGTATACTGCATTTTCCATTTTAAGCACAAAGGTTGTCTCATCCAATTTTCAACTAAGCATTTAAGATTGCCATCAGATGATGCTGAGAACTAAGCCTGTATTTGGGCCGTATACAGACATGTCAGGAATATTCCTCTACCATGTGGTGACTGGGCAGACTTGGAAAGGGTAGTTATATCTTCTTCCTCTCAATTTTCTCTGTTGCAAAGTGCAAAAAATTGTACCTACTTCCCAGGTACTTGTGAGTATTCATTGAAGAAATATTTATATTTATAGTAATATGTACTATGTAGTAGGCCATGTGTATATATATATGCATGTATGTATTTGTTTGCTTGCTTCAATCAGTTCAGATTGCTATAACAAATTCTTCTAGACTGAGTGGCTTAAGCAACAAATCTTTATTTCTCACAGTTCTAGAGGCTGAGCAGTCCCACATCATGGTGGCAGCAGACCTGGTATCTGATGAGGGCTTGCTTCTGGGTTTGCAGATGGCAGGTCTTCTCATTGTATCCTCGCATGACGGAAGGGAAAGAAAGATTGTCTCTTCAATATCTTCTCTTATAAAGACACTAATCCCATTCATGAAGCCTCTGCTCTACTGACCGAATTATCTCCCCAGGCTCCCACCTCCTAATACCGCCACACTGGGGGTTAGAATTCCAACACAGGAGTTTGGGGAGGATACAAGCATTCAGTTCATCACACTCTTTCCCCCTTTTTTTTGACTCATCAACTCCAGTACCCATTTCCAACAGTCAGTGTACAAAAACCTTTCCCTTTTCAGAATACCTAGTGCTTTCACAGTTCTCCTCTCAGAATGACAACTGCTGTGTTGGAAAGGGATTTCATAAATTTAAATAAAGTGGGCATGAAATGCCAAGATTTAAAAAAATATTCTTTCAAGGTCACGCACGTCCTTCTTGAAGATAGAAGAGTGTATGTATATACTTTTTAGCGTAGCCGAATTTTGGTTTTTCCTGACACTTCCTTTCTTTTGCTTTTGACTAAATCTTTTTTTTTCTTTTTTGAGATGGAGTTTCTCTATTGTCACGGGAGCTGGGTGCAATCTTAGCTCACTGCAACCTCAGCCTCCCAGGTTCAAGTGATTCTCCTGCTTCAGCCTCCCAAGCAGCTGGGATTACAGGCACACACCACCACATTTGGCTAATTTTTATAATTTTAGTAGAGACGGGGTTTCACCATGTTTGTCAGACTGGTCTCGAACTTCTGACCTCAGGGGATCCACACGCCTTGGGCTCCCAAAGTGTTAGGATTATAGGTGTGAGCCACGGTGCCCGGCCTTGACTAAATCTTTATGATTTAAAACACAAATATCCACAGAAAGGACTCAGTTATTCTCTGAGTGGATAGGTCAAGAGCAAACTAGAAGAGACTTGTCATCTCTACCCAGTTGACCTTAATTTCAACATTTCAGTGCCATTACTTCCCCACTTCCCAATGGCAGGTTTAAGGCATCATCTCAGTCCTCTTAGTCAAAAACTTGTCCTAAATCAGTGCCTCAGCCCAGCCTGGTGGCTCATGCCTGTAATCCCAGCACTTTGGGAGGTAGAGGCGGGTGGATCACCTGAGGTCAGGAGTTCGAGACCAGCCTGGCCAATGTGGAAAAACCTCTTCTGAACGAAAAATACAAAAATTAGCCAGATGTGGTGATGGGTGCCTGTAATGCCAGATACTCAGGATGCTGGGGCAGCGGAAATGCTTGGACCTGGGAGGCAGAGGTTATAGTGAGCCAACAATGCACCACTGCCCTCCAGCCTTGGCAACAGAGCAAGACTCCATCTAAAAAAAACTAAAAATAAAAATAAATAAACAGATCAGTGCCTCTTCTGTCTAGCCCGTGCATCACGTGAACCAGTGAGAGTCTATGCCCTTTGATGCAGTTTGCTGTCCTTGAGTTTCTATGAAATTTGTTGTTTAGTTGGAAAATACGACACAGCTGTCTTCTGATTTAGAGAATGCCTTAAACCAGTTACCTCCTACCTTGGCTTGATCATTTAAATGGAAAACGCTACTGCTCCAACAGAGCAGAAATGATATAAAAACTATTTCTGATTTGAGTATCTTGCCTCCTGAATTGCCATGGCTACTCTTGTCTCTGAGGGAAGAAAATATAAAAAATGAAAACACAGGTTTTACAATTCTCACAAGCGGTAAACCTACTTTGCATTACTTAAGATGTTTAAGCCGATGACAGTTTATGCCGAAAATATTACAATAATCCAATGAAATAAAATAGCATTTTAAAAAGTAGTAGTTTTGTGTAGAAATTGCGGATAGCATTAATGCATGCTGGGAACTTTTACAGATAATGGGCTGTATCAGTTTTGTCTGAGGAGTTACTTATTTGGCTTTTCATTTGTAAATAAGACAGTATTATTTTCCCCTTCAGAAGTATTTAAGCCATGTATTAATAAAAGAAAACGTATATATCTAGTCCATGGTGGTAGAATTGGCCAAAGCAATCCTGGCTTTTGGTCTTATAAGTCTGAATTTGGAGAGACATCAATAGGTTGTTTAAATGACAGCATTCTATAGTTGAAGATGACTGGATGTAGAATCCGAATATTTGTATAGAGTCTTTGCTGTACTGTTAATGATCATTTATTTAGCTTTCCATATCAATTCTTTACTAAGGTTTATATGATCTGGCCCAAGGATACCTCCCCAGCCCAATTTTGTGGTCTTTACTCCTCATTTGCTTATTTCAGCCTCTGTACCATATTTTGCACATTCCAAAGACACTGTCCCACTGCAGGCTTTTCTGCAGTCACTGTCCCTGTGACTGCCATGTGCTTCCCCCAGATGCAGGCTGGCATTTGTTAAGCAGATCCAACATGTTACAAGGTGTTTTAAATGCTTCATGTGTTTATCTGGGTTGGTTCTCATAATTGCTGTATGAAGTGAATAGTGATATTTGATGGTTGAAGAAACTAGAAGAGATGAATGCAGAAGAGGCAGGATTGGAACCCAGGCAGTCTGGATGGATTCCAAGGCATAACACTAAGTATTCTCACAGTGCACCATACCCGGAGAATGGTTCACACCCTTGCCTTGACTTTAGGAAAGCATTTTCCCAAGCTGTTCCTTGGAGAGCATTTTCCTATCTTATTTAAAGTGGAATCTCTGTGACTTTGTTTCTGTTTACTGTTTCATATTTCCTTACAGCACTATATGTTTCCTGACATTGTACTGCGTATTTACTTGTTTATCCCATTGTTTGTTCCCCGAACCCCTCCCCCTACTAAATGTAAACTCAATGAAAGAAAGACCTTGTTCTGATTCATTTGCCTCTATATCCTGCCCCGAGGTCAGTTCTTGACCTGTGACAAGGAGTGAAATGTACCCAAAGAGGAATCTAAGTCAGGTTGAAAAATTATTATTATGTTTAACATTTTATTCTTCAAACATTTACTGAACACCCATTTTGTGCTCAACTCTACGCAAATTTTTGGAAATGTAAAGGCAGATGAGAACGATGGGACCTCCTGCTCTCCTAGAGTTTAGAACGTCATGGAAGAAACAAACAATAAGCAGGCAAATACATGTAGAATAAGCCTTCGATTAGGACAAATAGAAAGTGCAGCAGAGAAGGTAGGGTTTAGAGAAAGCGACTTTGAGGAAGTGATATCCATACTGAGACGTGAAGGACAGGCTAAAGGGTAAGAGAGGTGGAGATGGAGGTGGGGGAGCACTCTGGGAAGAGGGAATGATAGAAGGCTCTGAGAGGATGTTCCTGTCCTGAACGTAGCTCAGTGTGACTCGGGTTTAGGATGTGAGGGGCAGAGATGAAGGTCTGAGAGTAGAGGAGAAGCCCAGGGCCAGACAGCTCCTCAAGTGTCCTGAAACCTATTCGAAAGATTCAGGACTTTATTGTCTGAGAAATGTGATGCCACAGAAGAATTTTTAACTCAGTGTCATTTTTAGTATCGGATTCAATGTATGCCTTCAGCCAGGAGAGTTGGCAGTATTTCCATTTTACAGATGGGACAACTGAGGCCCCAAATAACACATTTAAGAGACAGGTGGAGTTGATTTAATGTTCTCAATCACCATGCGGTCAGGGTCTCCTAACTCTCCTAACTCCCACCCTCCATCCTTCCTTGTCTTCTTCTGATTGTTATCCTTGCCAAAAGTAAAACATAAAACTGTTTACCTGCCATCCTTATTTTTATCCAGGGAACACGCATACACTCACACAGCTTCCAGAAACCAGTTCCCCTCAGCAGAAGCCAGTTGCTTCAGGGGTGGTGCGGCTTGTATGTGGATGGACACCATATGTCCATTGATCCCAAATTCTCTGTTCTTGACTAGGAAGCTGGATTTGTACCGGGGACCTTTTATCTAAATAGGCAACTCTGGGCTCGGGAGAACAGAGCCGACTTGACAAAGTAGAAAAGAGCTCAGTCCTGGTCTGCCCACGCTTTGGGCATGCGTGAGCACTCGCAGCAAAACACAGCTGGCACGTCTAATTTTAGCTTTGCCCGCCTTGAAAAGGGACCCTTTAAGGAAATATATTTTCTCTGAAACAATTTGTATTATAATGTAGCAGCTGATAGACATGACAGAATATTATCATTCGTGGGAAAAACCTCTGCCAAGTAATTATGATTTTTGTCCCTTTTTTTTTTTTAGATATCAGTCAAGTGATCTAAGCATCAGTGCATCAAAATAATCAGAGAGACAATGGGAGAAACAGATTTTATTTGTAAAAAATCTGATAAACCTAAGGGATCACCTCTTTGATTTTTACAAAATGGATGTAATAAAAAGAGTTAACTATTTTTGATGTATTCAGTTGATCAGTCCAATCTGATGACATATAGCGTGTTATGGTAGTCCTGAAGTAGACCCTAAAATTTCTTCAATACTTAGCATCCTCCAGGTTTTCCAGGTGGTAAAAGGTTAGTTTCTCAATCAGCTATTGGATTCATCTGGCTCTAGTGCGTTAACAGATTTCGAAAGCATCCGGGACTTACTTTTTCCCCCGTTAACCAGCAAGGATCGTTCCCCTGCCTTTATTTCTTTTCCTTTCTCCTCCTTCCTTCTTTCGTCCTCTCTTCCCTCGCTTCTGTGTTTCGTTTAGCAGTGTGGCTTACCTTGGCACTTGGCAAAAAGAAGAACAAAAAGCGGCTCTTGTGTGGGGTAGATGGAAGGAGGGATAAGAAATAATCCACCGCCCGCATTTGAGTTCTTCAGGTTCAGTTCCAGCGGCAGCAGCGTTGCTGCAAAAATCGCTTGCTATTCGAGATAGCCAGCAGAGGGAATCGGAACTTTGTTTGCAGCAGGGGTTGAAGCAGCCTTTTTTTTTTTTTTTT
>NW_016107554.1:2629542-2640443 GCF_001604975.1 Cebus imitator
TTTGTTTTGTTTTTTAAAAAAATTCTTGCTGTGTTGGAACTAGCGAGTGGTGGAGTCTCTGAAGCCTCATCAGTCACCGGGACTGTCAGGAATAGTGGTTTAAGAGGAAGCTCGGCCTGGGGCACTATACCCTGTCATCCAGTTCCCTGCCTCGGAGATAAAGATTCCAGCTACATGGGCAAACGCCTGGATCAGCCACAAATGTACCCCCAGTACACTTACTACTATCCTCATTATCTCCAAACCAAGGTATGGCTTGACCCACGTTCTGGCAATCAGCGTGGTATCCTTCTGCACTTGGGATGGGAAGCAGACAGGCGTGTGAATTATGATTTAACCCCCACCCCCATCACCTCTTCCTGCTTCTTTGAAATTAGTGACATACCAATGGAGTTAATGAGGCAGACGAAGATGTAAGAAAGCAGCAAACCCGGGAATTGTAGCTTTCTCTTTAAGGAGAGATAATAGTTTCACTTGAGTTCGGTTCCTTTGTTGTTATTTGGCAGCATAAATGGTCCTGATATGAGGAGAGTCTTTTGCAGATGGGCACGGTTTTTACAAAGCAGATCACAACAGTGATTATCAGGCACAAGAATACGATTTCAGGAGGTTTTCTAGTGAGCTGTTCTTTGTTTGTGGCTCTAAAAGGGTTTTTCCCACTGGATAGGATGTGCCAGGGTGGGGTGACTCAAACTTTTAATCGTATAGGATGAAAGAAGGGTGTGGGAAGGTGTAGGGCACCTACCAGAGTCTCTGAGAGTTTGTTTATTTTTATTTTTAATTTGCCTTGTATATTTTATTTTATATTGAGGGTGATCAGCATTCTATAGACTGCATTCGGAGCTTTTTTTTTTAAACTTTTAGAAGCTCTGTTCTTCTGTGTAGCTGCCATTAGGAGGCCTGAGTCTTGAAAAGAAATGAAACGTAACTGATAATAATTGGACTTGAATTGGTTACATACTTTAGGCTTTATGTGTGTGTGTGTGTGCTCAAATGACCATTAGGGGCCCAGAGGCAAGCCCAGGTAAGTAAGCAGTGGGCAGTACCTACCCTGAACTTTATCCTGCAGTTAAGACATGAAAGACTCTCAGGTGTGAAATCATGGCTCCAATTTGTCAATTAAATTGGACTTGATTAGGGGGGAAACATGTTAGTAGAGTGACCACCTCGAGCGTATGGGTGATATCATTTTGTATTGCATTAGCATTAGCCAGGCTCCACCGTCTTCTTAATAAATAAATATGCCGAGAGTGAATGAGGCATGCCTGAATGATCTGTGCTGTCACCAGGACTCGGTGATGTGATTAGGGCTTGGTAATTCATGCTGTAGTTATCTCTCATTTATTTTGTCTCATCAAACAATGCCTATTTGTAAACCAGACTGGCAAGCAGACTTTCAGTATTGTAGCAAAGATTGTTGCTTTATTTTTTTTTCTTTTTCAATTGCTTTATAATCCACCCTGCCCCTCCAAGGTCGACTCACACTATTTGCCTTTGTGAGCATTTAGTTTGTGCTGCTGATGCTTAAATAGACTAGCCCTCCTGCTCGGCGCCTTGAGTTTTAACTCTTTGGGGGTATTAGGTAGAGAATGCTGCCTGACATTCTTCAAGGAAATGGCAGAGCAAGGACAAGTTAAAAGGGGAAAATGTACAGTCATTTCTCATCCCTCAATGAAACAAAAACAATAAACTCAAAGGTTGCATGAAAAATATCAGACATTCCATCCCTTTTACTCATTTGGCTAAATTTTTCCAAGTGTTTCGAAAATTACACTTTATTTTGGGTCCTTGTTTTCTACTATGGTGTATATTCAGAAAAGAAACTTTAGATGGAAATGAATAACATAATTGTTTTTCTGTTTGAGATTTATTTTAGCCTATTGCTAACAGGAAATTGTGAATGTTATGCACATTTTTTCAGACGCGGGGTGCAGGATGAGCTGTACTAGTAGAAAGTATGTATGTGTGTGAGACAGAGCGGGAGAGTGGAATGATGAGGGAAAAGAGCCTGAAAAATAGAGAGGGAGATTTTAGATATCTGTTTTGGAGTTCTATGTAGTTTAGTGTTGTATAGACAGGCAGCATCTGGATCTTGTTACTCTCAAACTAGCCAACGCCATCAACTTCTGGAACATTTTTAAAGAAGTTAGATCCATTAGGCGTCCTATGTTGATATTTGGATAATCAGATCAGGGTACTAGGGAATGTAAGATCAGCTACTTTGCCTATCATGGTAGTTCATATTGATTATTATGTTGTAAAATGTCGATAATGCTTTGAAGTTGTCTTGTGTTGTTACGGTGGCTCTGAAATGACAGACATTAATAGCATTCCTGGAAGCTGAAGATGTGAAGACGTGCCCTGTTTTGAAACTTGCATAAAGAGGAAATGAGATGAAGAGTCAATGTGCAATCATATTTTATAATGTGGATACTGGGGACTTTCTGACAGGGTTAATCGTATACAAGGAAGCACCGTCATGTTTCAGTATGACAGGAAAACAACTAGGTTATTTCCACATCACATTTTGTTCCTGCTACATGTATACCTCAAAATATAATTTATAATAATTGTAAATAAAGTACATGCTGCTTATATTTATTTGGTAAGCCTGGGTGGAATTGATAAAATCCACTCTTTGTAGCCTTGGCTTATAGTTATAATTCAATTTTAAAATCATAGCTCTTCAAAATGATGCTGATATGTTAAGAATACTTATGTTTGATAAAAAATATAATTCTATCACATTCTGGTGATGTCATGTCTTAATTTTTTCTCTTAATTGAGGTAGGTTTTTTTCCTGACAATCCACAAGGGCTGTTTTCTGTCATTAGTTTTTTTGGGGAAAATCTTCATGGGATTTTAAATGATTGAAATGTTTATTACTGTATTCTTTCAGAAAATGCACAAATGCTGAACTCTTTTTCTGCTTGTATAATGCTAAATACATCTGCTATTTTTTAACGATACAATGAAAATGAGATTTAAGAAATAAATGAAGATGTTTCCGTTCCCTGAAATACACAGTAAAGTTTGAGAAGAACTTGTGACACTTCCATGCCTTCTTTGCTCCTATTATTTTTCATTGCATTGGAACCAACCTCTCAACTTGGCTTCTTTAAAAATATATGATTATGCTCCATCCCTTCAAATAATTTTACAAATGTTGTATATTAGGAAAATGTACATGTAAGTTAAGATGAAAACCCAGTGGTTGACTCATAGCTATAAGGTATAGCAGTGTTATCATCCTATGCATTTTCACAGCTCACATCTTAAAAGTTGTCATTTGTCAATTTCCTTTTTAATGAATTCTTTTCTACCAAAAGAAGCAATTTCAAAGAGGAACATTACTTAACAAATAATGAAGTAATCTTATTGACATGTTGTAATATTTAAATAAGAAAGAGCTGGATAAAAAAAATAGTTTATCAAGGCAAATTTGCTGTTTGAAGGGACCACCCAGAATAATCTGTAAGTTTTAGAGAAAGAGGGTTCAAAGAATAGTTCATTAGCTTAAGGGCAAAATACAAAATGTTTGACTAGTTGTAATCCAACATTATTCAAGTAGTTTATCACCCATTCCAAAAAACCAACTTGTTGCTGTTGAATTATGAGTTCCCAGGTGAATTTCCTTCTGAATTTTTGAGGTAGTTGTTGGGGGGATACTTGAAAAAAAAGTTAGTTGAACTGGGTCAATTAAAAAGAGGAAAACCTGGTTACAGCCTGGTGAATTGATATTTTTCAGCTGAGAAATAGATATTTCTCTCACATATATTTGGAAAACTTTAGTCATCTTCATAAAACTTAAAAAGTCGCTTAAGCCCACACAGCAAGTTTCTTCTTTCTGCCTTTTCCACACCCGTAGAAGTTCACTGTGTTTCTACCAATCCAGTGCACAGTTTCTAATGATGTTGCTCTTACATGAACTTACTGCATCCCCTTCTTTGACCATCCGGTTCTGCAGAAGGTATTGAAGAAAGGGGTTCAGACTAGTGGACCCAAATAGAATTTTCTTGGCTGGTGATACTCAGATTGTGTTCTGAGCCTGGTATGAAGAAGGGACCAGGTGTAAGGAGTAATTAATCAGCTGCAATTGATTTCAGGCTGAATATTCAACCATCTGCAGCCACCCGTCTCTAAAAGTCTAGCTGTAGCACAATTGATTGTGCCATAGAATGAGCAAACACTTGAAAACACAAGGAGAGGGGGTAGGTGAAGGAAGAGAGGCCTCCACAGGGCAAAGGATATTCTTAACGATGTGAATGTACAGATCCTTCAAAAGCAAAACAACTCTGTAACACAGACCTTACACGTTAAAATGTAGAAAATCTTGCAGAGGGAGGGAATGAGTTTAGAATTTCCTTAGTACTTCCTGCCTCAGATTTGCACTGATATCCAGAGTTGGTAACTTGCCAGTTGTTTTAAAACAGCCTTGAAAACTCCAAAGTTCTGTTTTCCTTTGAAAGCCTGAAACATACAAAACTGGTTTTCTAAAAATCTTTCAGGGATAGAATTTTTAGGTACAACTCCACATATTTCCTTTTGCTTCAGGGGGTAATATAATAGTGTGAAACTATGATAGCATGAAACTATGATAAATCCTGTTTGTTTCATTTTAGACTGTACGGAATTTTTAATTGGTTTTAAATAAGAGGAAAACAGAATCAAGAAGCCACCCGCGTTTCTTAGTTTTTTTTTTTTTTTTTCTTTTTTCTAAACTCCCCCAAACCTTAATTATCAATGGGATTGGACGCAATTCCAATGCATATTTTCCTTTTATTTTTTTCCGTGATACATTGTTTTTACAACACTAAGTTTGGTGCCTACTTAAAAGGAGTAGAAATGTAAAAAGTTCACGGTATTTTTTTCTCCAGAATGGATTCAGACTTAAGGAAACACATCTTGTATATTTGACAACATCTTTCTAAAGCATTTTCTCTTCACTTTATTCCAGTTTGGAGAAAAAAATAGCACAAAATTATTTCCATGAAATAATAAAATGTATTTGAGGGCTGGTGGAAGGGACAGTTTGCAGGGAGGGACACAATATGCAAGGAAGGACACAAGTTCATTCCAGGTCTTTCTGGCTTCAGGAATTCTGGAGAGCTTCATTTTTGTACTAATATGATTTTACACAATTCTTTTTGACATTATCAGTATTTTGGCAGAGAGACAGCTCAGTCACAATTATGCCCAGGCCAAAGTCTAAAAGCAAAACAACAGAAGAGTATTTTCCTTTAAAATGAAACTTTTTTAATGTCAAACTTTTTATACAGAGTAAATGGTTGATGTTTATTCAAAATTGGCTTCAAGTACTACATTGAAATTGTTTTGTAACAGTCTCATAAGCCGCAGCTGTATGTGATTAAATAGTGTAATATCAAAAGCATGT
The DNA here is from genome assembly GCF_001604975.1 of Cebus imitator. Lineage (NCBI taxonomy): Eukaryota > Metazoa > Chordata > Mammalia > Primates > Cebidae > Cebus > Cebus imitator. Next base: position 2,634,938 of record NW_016107554.1, read on the forward strand.
GAGAATAGACGTTTTTATGCTATAGCTGTTGCACAGCAAGAGTGCAGATGGAACTGATGGGAGACCAAAAGCAAAAATGTATTCATGTGGTGTAATATGTGTGTTGAGGATATGTGTTGCTATTTTTTGCAGTGGTGGGAAAATGTTGAACTATTTCGGATGTGCTTAAAAAATATCCTCTCAGAAAACGGAAACAGACATACAATACCATTTTTAAAATATGTAGTGGATCATGCCATTTAATTAGAAAACACATTGGTGCTAAATAGATCTGAAACCAATTCAAACGGAAGGATGAAAATTACTCCCATTGAGCACACATTCAAAAAGCAAAAGTGACTTTCTCATTTCTGTTTTGAAATTATATTTTTCTTTTTTGTTTTTTTACTACTTTAATCTGTAGAACTATTGTAAGAAAACCTTCAGCCCATTTATACCTAAGAAAGTGTGTTAGGTAATAAGAATCAGCAACTTACTGTTGGCAAAATAGGTGGCAGTGATTGCTTTTTAAAGATATTTGGAAATATGATGACATTCAGTGTTGTATAAGTATTCATCTTTTCTTACCAGTGTTAAAACTTACAAAGCGACACAAGGACACACAACTTCTGCTTCTAATTTCTGTAGCAGGGATGTTATTGTAAAGACGTGTCTGGTTTTCATGAGATGATTTAATATAGTGTTTTTGAAATAATAATCCTTAATAAAAACTAATAACATTTAGCTTCCTAGAGATAATAAATCTATAGGACTAATCATACTAATCATCATCACTATTCATATGTGATTGTTTTCAGGGCTTTGAAAAAGCTTATAGAGTTGGCCATTTTCAGATTTCAGATTTTAGACACTAAAAGTAATTTTAAAAAGAAAAAGAGAGTGTCAGACTAAGATAAGTTAAATTTTGTTTTGTTTTTATTGTTTTTTCTTTTAAGTTGATATTGGCAGATAATCTAGTCACATTCAAAATGTTTTAGCCATGTAGGTTTATTAATCAGGGACTATATATTAAGTGGAATTATGAATAAAATTTTAATAATTATGAATAAAATTTTAATAATTCAAAACCAATTCCTAATAAATATCAAATTTCAAAAGTTTAGATAATAAAATAAAGAAAATAGATTCTATTCTTTTGTGCGGGAATACCCTGATTTGTCTGTCAATGCATTGGTTTCTAGTTCGGGTTCCTTCTCTAGGATCCCTTCCATTATGAGATAGATGAGCCTTCTTTGGTATCTTAGTGGTATTTTCAGGTGACCTCGGTTTTGTGTCATTCATGATTTTTTCTTTGGTTCCTGGATGCTTTCCACAGAGCAGATCAAATGCTGCTTTATTGGCTCTCTAGTGATTGGACAGATTTAACTGTCCGCATCCTTTCACACATCTAAATCCAGTACACTGAGAGAAACACGTCCATCACTCGGGAGTGGGTGGTTAGCAGTTCCCAGCAGTGGAACAAAATGACAGGCATTCTTTAATCATGATCTTTTCCACTTTTGTTGTGGTGGTTACATTTTTCTTTTGAGTGGTAAAATTAAGGTGTACCCAAAAACTTAATTGTGATAGTATGGTGCTTCACTTTTCTTCATTTAACTTCCTCTCTACAGGTGGTGTAGAGCTAAATGGTTATTCACGTTAGGCTAACCCAGTTGAGGTAATGAAGGAGACTAAGATTGTCACATTAAAATACTGACAACCTTAATTTCATCAATGATTACAAGGACTCAGTGTAAATATAACAATTAATGAAAAATTATTTTGACTGGATCCAAAACCTACAAATTTGCAAAACCTACAGTCTCTAAATCTCAGAATAGTAGCCAAGAAAATGTGAGAACTGAATACTGGGGTTACTACAGTACAGGGTATTGTAGGAGGGAAATTGCTTCTCAAGCACATCTAAACAAGAAGATTATCTTTTCTTCTTTTTCTTTGGAGATACACTGTTTGTTTCCCAAAAAGCCCTGTGAGCTGAATTAATGAAAGCAAATGACATATACTATTTTAATTGATTAAGCTTTGAAAAATTATACATTATTTTCATATAACTTATTCCGTAAGTTGCTATTATGCTTGCTTCTATGAGCATAGTTGGAGTATAAAACAGGGAAGATGATCCTTTGGGAAAACTGGTTTCTATTCATATGAATCTGTGTATTCATTTATTCATTTGTGAAATGGATGAAATGACCCCAACCTCAACAGTATATTATAGTGGCCTCTGCTATGGAAGGCAGGTATGAAGTTGCTGAGCTGCTTAAAGAAAGGTGCTTCATAAATAAGTAGCAGTGTTATCATTTCTGAAGACCCCAGCATATTCGTATTTACTTTATTACAGCCTCAGCTCTGAGGGACGTAGTCTGTCTTTAACACAGAAGAGAGTTTAAGGAGCTCCTCAAATGTGTAAAAACCCGTTTCTATTCGCATAGCTCTTCACCACATAATCATTGAAAATTATGTTGTAGAAGAATATTTGGTGATGGGGGAATGTTTATAATATATCAATGATTTATAATATATCAAATGGTTAAAACTATGTTCCTCATATATTTATAATATATCGAATGGTTAAAACTATGTTCCTCATATTATAAAAGCATAAGGAATGCAATGATAGACATATAAAAGGGCTTAAAGAAAATATATCAAATTCTCAAGGAAAATTAAAAGTAAATGAACGCTGAATTTTGTTTCCTGAATGATAAATACAAAAACGAGACTTGACTACATACCCTACTAGTCAAAGCAACCCTAATAGTGCCCTTTTCATATAACTTATTCCATAAGTTGCTATTATGCTTGCTTCTGTGAGTATATTTGGCGTATAAAACAGGGAAGACGATCCTTTGGGAAAACTGGTTTCTATTCATATTAATCCGTGTGTTCACTTATTCATTTGTGAAATGGATGAAATAACTCTGACCTCAACAGTATATTATAGTGGAGCATAATGTAATAGTATATTATAGTGGAGTATCAACAGTATATTACAGTGGAGCATAATATCCTGTTGTGTGGAAACTAAGGTATAATAGGGGAAAAGTAAATCTAACAATATTTTAAATATGGATAATAATAGTTTTAGGAAGTGATTTTTAAATTTGTTTTATAATTAACTTTCCTATCATTATATTATGGGGTTAAGAAATGGATATATTCAATACACTAGATGCAAATGATCTTCTGGTCGTCTTAGCTGATAATTTTCAAGCTGAATATAGATCATGCATAGAATTTAATAAGAAAAAGGGTGTTTTTTTGGAGACATCTTATTGTTTTTTAATCCTGTGTACTGCTACTTAGTCATTTTCACTGATTGATGACAATGTAATGAAAAGTGAAGTGGAAAACAGAATGCTAACTATCTGGTTTTCTGAAACTGGTTAAAGTTATTAAAAGCTTTTCTTATGTACGTGAGTTGTATTTGAAGCTATTGTTGATGTCTGTAAATTCTCATGTTGCTTTTTTTAAGACTTATCAATCATACAAATTAGATGATGACACCCAAAATATAACTTAAAATAAAGGTAACTTCGAATTCAAGCAAATCTGTTTTTAAACTAGTTTTGAGTAGGTGAAGTATTTAAAGCATTTAAGAGAGTTGGAATAATTTTGGTGACCTTCTTTGCTAATAATTCATCTCATCTCCATATTTATGTAAAGTTTCAGAGGTTGTTTTGTAGGATAGCCAACACTCAAATATGTGACAGACCTGTGGTGTTTCATTTCTTCTTGAAAGCTGTAAGAAAACCACATTTCGTTTTCCTTGACTTGGTGCTAGTCCATTGGAGGGTGGTGACAGTCCATGCATTAAGCCTGGTCTCCCGTCCATTGACAATGTACACCAATTCAGACTGCATCTTTAGAAATAAAAAGTTGCATTTTTAGTCTGAGGTAGGTAGGGAATCCTGGAAAGAATAAAATTCTGATGTCCTTTTTTCAATTTATTTAAAAAAATTAACCACTGCTTTTAAACTTCATGATTTACCTGTTGAGGACAAGTTGGCTTCATGTTGGCAATGGAAGTTTCCCTTTCTGACTTGTGTTTAACTTTGTTGTTAAGCTGGAAAAACACAAGAAAAAGCCAGTGAGAATAGGTGAAAGAACATGGAAGAATTTCTCTTCAAGTTTTGCTATTTCCTATAACAATAGACACGTTTTTAGGCCTCCGTCCCACATCCAAAGAAACATATTAAAGTGCACTATCATTCACTACAAAGTTTAATGATTTCACAATACTATGTTGAAAAAGCTTTTATATTTTTGCTCTGGAAACACAGAGTTCAAGTGAATTTAATTGATGTGTATCTGTGAATTTGGAGGCATCTTGCATACATGAGTATTCTTGCAAACTGAAAAACACCTAATCCACAAGTGTTTTTGAGGTACAAAGAGATTATTAGAAGACTCAGTGGACCAATGAATAAAGTTGACAATGTGTTCTGTTTTGTGGATATGCATATAAATGTTAATTGATTTTGGATTTGCAGTTTTTCTTTTCAGAGTTTGGAGGCAATCCACTTGTTTCCCTGCATCAGTGTTTTTGTAGATCCTTTAAATGGTCAGAGCATCTAAAAAACTGGCCTTATCTTTCACTATTGTGGCCTTTTGGCACTGAAGATATCTCTGTATTTTAGTAATCCCAAATTTCCTGGGAGGGACATGCAACAGCGCAGTGTATTGGAAAATGTCATTAATATTCTTTGGCTGAAATATTTCAAAAGCAGACACATTGGGATTGACCTTTGGCAGTGAGAGCAACTGGGAATTCCAGGTCTGGGTGCCAGGTTCACAGAATTTTTTATTGCGTAATTGGTGAAATTGTTTACTAGAAACAGAGCTTAAATGTAACAGGTGTTTCCCTGGGGCCCCGTCTTAAGGGAGTAGGCAAGAGGCAAATCAATGGCACACTACTTATTCTGTGGCATAATCTTTTTAAATTCTTCTGTCTCAAAATAGGGTCATATATTTTTTATGTGTATTAAATATGACACTTCTTCCTTTTCACCAGTTCCCATGGTTATTTACCTAAGATAACATCTCCTGGTGTCTAGAAGTCTCTCTCAGCCCTGGAGAATATCTATGTGCCTTTCAAAGAACACATGTCTCTACAGGTATGTGCACTGCAACTAGACCCACCATCTCTCTCACAAGTGGTTGGGCAACCTGCAGATGCTGCTACTCCAGCCATAAGCCAACTCCGATGGTTTCCTTCATTTTCACTCTTATCTCAGTGTTACAAGAAAATCAGGATCCCAAGCCTAGACGTAGCCGTCCTCCCCCATCTTAAGAAAGAATGTTTTCTCACTCTAGCTCCATACATATCCTCATACCTGAAAATTTACACCATCCCCCAATGCTGGAGGGAAAATTCTCTCATAATCACCCTATGTTTTGATTCTCCATCTAATTACTCAATTTTACTTCCCAGCCCTCTAGACAGATCTCACTGAATTTCATCAGCAGATGCAATGAATCAGCTTTGATTGTCTCTCTTACACAT
>NW_016107554.1:2640578-2678892 GCF_001604975.1 Cebus imitator
TTTTTTTTTTTTTTTTTTTTTTTTTTTGCTGCCAGTTGGTAGCACAAAGGAGTGAGTCTTACCAAAATAGAAGTAACTACTATTTTTTTTTACTTTTTTTCACACGTAGTATAATATCTTCTCATTATCTGAGATATATTGATAGTATTTTATGCAAGTTAGCTACCTACTCTCCTTTTCATATCGTTCTTGACAGCATCTTTTGGAAATGTTATTGATTAATTCTAATTCTTCCTAAATAATTTTAAAGTAGTTGTTTAAACTGTGAAGAGTCTAAGGGGCCTCAAAGCTTTTAGTGATGAGGCTGTGAATAGTAGCATAGAAAAAAAAGAGAAAAATGATAACAGTTCTACAATTTTAATATAACCAGTTATTCCTGAGAAACACCAAGAAAGGTAAAACAAAGAGAAGAACAAAGAGAAAATGAACCAAAGAGAAAGATTAAGGGTATCAGGTCTCAATGTACTTTGGAAAATTTCTGGAATTTCACAACTTGTTTTCCTTTCCAAAGGCAATGGATAAGAGCTGTTTAGCAAGAAAAAGATCATTTACAAACAAAAGAAACGTGTTCGGGAAAAACTTTAATGTAAATATATAATTTGATGTGGAGGAGTCCTGTAGTTGAGATTTTTGGTATCTTAGGGAGAAAATTAATGCTTATGTAGACAATTCGTACTTTATTTTGTTTTTGCATATCTTGCAGCACTCAGTAATATCCAGCATTTGCTTTTGTTGTTTTGATGTACTCTTCACTAGCTGTCAAGGAGAATCTGATGAAAACAAGCAACAGGAAAATTTAATTTATGGCGTTGGGAAAACTGGCTAGCCATATGCAGAAAGCTGAAACTGGATCCCTTTCTTACACCTTATACAAAAATTAACTCAAGATGGATTAAAGATTTAAATGTAAGACCTAACACCATAAAACCCTAGGAGAAAACCTAGGCAATACCACTCAGGACGTAGGCATGGGCAAGGACTTCATAACTGAAACACCAAAAGCAATGACAACAAAGGCTGAAATAGACAAATGGGATCTAATTAAACTAAAGAGCTTCAGCACAGCCAAAGAAACTATTGTTAGAGTGAACTGGAAACCAATAGAATGGGCAAAATTTTTGTAATCTACCCATCTGACGAAGGGCTAATATCCAGAATCTACAAGGAAATTAAAGAAATTTACAAAAAAAAAAAATCAAAAAGTGGGCAAAGGATATGAACCGACACCTCTCAAAAGAAGATATTTATGCAGGCAACAAACATAGGAACAAAAAGCTCATCATCACTGGTCATTAGAGAAATGCAAATGAAAAACACATTGAGATACCATCTCACACCAGTTAGAATGGCAATCATTAAAAGATCAGGAGACAACAGATGCTGGAGAGGATGTGGAGAAATAGGAACACTTTTACACTGTTGATGGGAGTGTAAATTAGTTCAACAATTGTTGAAGACAGTGCGGCGATTCCTCAAGGATCTAGAACTAGAAATACCATTTGATGCAGCAATCCCATTACTGGATATATACCCAAAGGATTATAAATTATTCTATTATAAAGACACATGCACACGTATGTTCATAGTGGCACTGTTGACAATAGCAGACTTGGAAACAACCCAAATGCCCATCAATGAGAGACTGGATAAAGAAAATGTGGCACATATATACCATGGAATACTATGCAGCCCTAAAAAGGATGAATTCATGTCTTTTGCAGGGACATGGTTAAAGCTGGAAACCATCATTTTCAGCAAACTGACACAAGAACAGAAAACCAAACACCACATGTTCTTGTGAGTGGGCATTGAACAATGAGAACACATGGACACAGGGAGGGGAACATCACACACTATGGCCTATTGAGGGTGGGGAGCTAGGGGAGGGATTGCAGGGGAGTGAAGGGCTAGGGGAGGGACAGTACGAGGAGAAATATGTAATGTAGATGATGGGGTGACGTATGGAGCAAACCACCATGGCACGTGTATACCTACCTTAGTAACAAACCTGCACATTCTGCACATGTACCCCAGAACTTAAAGTATAATAAAATCCTTTTGATGCTTTTGATTGAAAAGAAGACTGTTTTTCAGAGTCATTGGAATCAAGTTTTAATGTGTATTTTTGAATTTCTATATATAACCTACTCATATACAATCTCTATATGCTTACATATATAACCAGGAGCAATGCTGTTGTTATTCTGTGTGTAAAGAATCTTGTTCTGAGAAGGAAAAGGCAACATTACTTGTTAAACCAGCAAAGTTGTATTGCCATGAGAACCACACAATACCAATTGCTTATTAAACAAGAGTGAAGTATGAGGTCCACTAATGTACCTGGGACCCAAGGAGCAGGTCAGTTGAGGATGTGGGTGCAATGATGCTTACTTACCCTGGGCTCTCAACACAAGCCTTTATTAGAGGGGAGGAGCATGGTAAAAGAGTGTCTAGATTTCAGAATGGCCCTTAAAAAGATAGCTGTTATTGTTACTATTCAAGCTCCATCTTTTCTGCCAAATTCATTGTATGCATTTCACCATCCTCGTTTTATTTACGGTGGCTCTCTGATGCAACCTTGCTTTTACATTGTGTCTTTTCCATCTCCCTGTCTAAGACTGCCCTTCCTAGGGCTAATATTTTTATTCGTCCTAGCTTCTCCCTTAACCCTTTCTTGCTTACCCCTTTTTCTTCTATTCTTAAGTTTTCTATTATGGATTTGCCTTCTGCTCCTTAAATTCCGTTTCTTTCTTTTTGTTCTCTCAGCTTTCCGTCTTTTCTTGTCTTTTTACATGTTTCTCCCTCTCTGTTAATATTACAAGGTACAGTAGGTTGGGTTTTGATTTTATCTTTCTTTTTTTGGCTTAATTATAAATTATTTTTGGCTTTTCAAACAGAACTGTACTCTTCCGGATTATATTTGTGTCAGAGTTAGTCTGTGAACAATCTGAGAACTGGGACCATAGTTTTCATCTCTGACTGCCCTCCCATATCCAGTATGCTGCGTGATGCAGATTAGGGTCATAAGAAAAGGTTTTTGGAAGGTATTAGTCTGTCTTGTTGTGTGTGTCATGTACATTACTCCATTGCTGAAGGCGATGCTTTTTTGAACCAGAGCTGCTTAATGTCATCTTCACCTGTGTGATGGTTTATGTCAAAAGACAACCTTTTTACATGTCCACATGGATACAGATCTCTTGGTGTTCTATCTTTCTCAGCTTAAGCACATAGGTCACTTGACTAGTACCCTGAGGCTGTTGGCTTGAGTTGGGTTACATCCCCAGCTAATGGGACAAACTACAAAGCAGAAGATGAGTTAAGTCAGAAACTGTAATATAGAAAAAAAAAAAAAAAAACCCATCATAGTACTGCATTCTAAGTTGCTGGCAAAAGAGTCAATATGTTTGCCAACTCAGTGAAGGGCGGAAGTAGATTTCAAAGACAGACTAAGTAGCCAGGATTTGGAACTGGGGGGTGAAAGTAAGCAAGTATGTCAGGATTAAATGGTAGTGGTGATGGTCTTGAGAAGACTGGAGAGGCAATTCCTCAGCAGTTACCAAGAATATCAGCCTTTATGTGTGGCTTCCGTTTATGGGATAGCAGAAAGTTGGATGTATCAGGAAATGAACTTAGCTTAAAGAACTAGGAGATGGGCTGAGTTTTAGGCCCATCTTTCTGTCAATTGTGTGTATTCAAAATCCAGGGTCTTGACTAAAACAGTTCATCTAATAATAATATTGAACTGTTAACCAATATTGGATTATAGTTAAACAGTAACCATTCATGCTGTATGCCTATCCAAAGCAATACCCAGATGGGTTTTTTAACTCAGAATTTTGAAAAGACTTCAAATATCAGGTCAAAATGACAAAATTCCTATTTTTGAAAGAAAACAAAACACAATTTCCCTATACAATTAACTACATATGTATAAAGATAGGTCTAAACTGATGCAAGATAATATTAGATGAAATTCTGATGTAAACTTCAAAGCCTTATATGAAAACAATAACATTGTTAAGGCTAGGGGTACAAATCGTGATTTTGTTTTGGACTTCTCTTGATTTTGCCAAGTTTTGCCGAATCTCCTGTGTTTGTTCTGCAATGTTTTCCTCTATCATACTTTTTTATTGCATTGAGGTTCATATTCCCAATTGCAGAAAATAACTTTATGGAATTTTTTTTTTTATTTCCAAGTAATGCATACTTTGCATATCTAGGGAAATAATTCAAGATAGAGCAGGAAAATGTTAATAATCTCCCTCAATATGCCACACAGGTCTTCAAGAGCTCTCTGAAATAACCAGTATTAATAGCAAGGCGTGTGTCTTTTACAGAATGATGTATGCTCTCGTAAAAATGCAATCTGACATATGGTATTTGGGATCAGAATGAACAGGTTATTTAACTACTTTTTTCAATGACAAACATAATTCGGATATTCTTACCAAGTTGTTAGATATTTCTGTTTTTTATTGTCAGATTAATTGCTCTTACTTTATTTGTTCCACGTTTTATGCAAGTGTTGCCCATAGTTGGACATGTGTTTTATTGCCACCATTTTTCCAATATTAATAATGCTAAAATATATATTCAAGGTACTTATATAAATACTAAAATCTTTCGTCTTCCAATTAAGTTTACTTCTTTTAAAACACTGAAAATTGCCTTGATGAGTTTCATATTAGACAAGGATTAACATCTGCCCTTGGCCTGAAAATTCTGTGCCCTGCAAGTTTATCTTGCCCCTTTGTGTATTGGTGACAGGGTTGTATTCCGCTTCTTTTGGTAAGAAGATGGACTTCCTGATTAAAGTACAAGTTGAAAGGGAACCCTCACATTTGGCAGAAACAGTAATGTCTTCTTTCCTTTGTGACACTATCATAGATCCCAACAAGTGCTTAGGGTCAGCAATTCTACGGTTCATTGTTTTTCACCCTCTACTTGTAGGCTGCTCTTGTGTGAAAGGTCAGCTTCCTTTGTCTGCCACCTTATATACACGGTTAAAAGGGCAGCAGCAGTAAAAGACAATGTTAAGCAGCCCAAATATTCCTAATAAATTTTAAAGCCCACTGAAATACTGTCATCCTAGAACACATATCTTTTTCCAAAGACTTTGGGCTTCAGAATTTTTATTTTTACATTATTATCTTGAGAATGTGTACAACTGTATTTCTTAACTCTCATCTGTTGAACTTGTATGGTGCTACTTGTTCAATGTCAAGTAATGTCATTTGAGCTGGGAAAAGTGACTCTGGTAAATCTAATGAACTTAGGTTAAATCTATTGTTATTTCCTTTTTTTCCTGTTTACTTGATATGTTTCTCACTTTTAATTCAAATGTGAATCAAGATCAGAGCATGACAACAAAAGAATAATACAGAAAACCTATTGAAGATGTGATACTGGGATGATACAGAAATATTTACTACCTAAAATATATCTAGAAGACCAGAGATCATAAAGCCTCAACAGTTTCTTCTCCTGTTAAAAAAGTCAGACCAAGAATGTATATTTCTAATAGCAGTTAATCCTCTTTACATAGTAATATTTCACAGAACTTAATCGAACCTTTCCAAGTTTGATGGCCAAATCTCACATGCTTTGAAAACTCAGGGAATTTTTTTCTTACCAAGGACCTGAAAAGATGACTTTTTTTTTTTTTTTAACACTTTAGCCAAACCAGCATTTTTTTTTTAAAAAACTACTGGAAGACTCACCATTTTTTAACCCATCCTTAAAAATCATTAGTATCTTTACTTGATATATATTTAGTGCAAGTAGAAACATTTTAACATTTTAAGTGAAAGGACTCTGAGTGTGCTAATAGAGTAGTAGTTCTGGGAGGTCCAATTTTTGATTATACAACTTGCTTTAATACCATTTCCCCAGAGTTTCCTTACTTTTTAATATTTCAGCTTCTCATTTCTTCCCATTACAAGAATATTTAGTTATTTGGTAAAAACGTCTTGAGGATCAATATTAGACTAATAGTAAGGCATTTCAATGTTCTGTGAAGAATGCCAATATATTAGCATATTATGAAGGTGATAAAATATAAATAAGAACCATTAACTCAGAGAGATTGGTATTAGTGATAATGGTAAGGAGAGGGCAATTGAAAAGCTTGGAATTGACTTGGTACATGAATATAATGGAGCACGAATCCTTAAGATGACTCAGATCAATGCTATTCAATGGAACATTTCTTTGCACTTACATTATGCTTCTCAATATCCATCTCTGCAGTCAGCTGGACTGAAATCATACAGAGATTTGCTCTCAATATTTCTCATACTTCTTACATGAATTTTCTTTATTGTTGTTTTGTTTTGGAAAGGAGTACAAGTCTGTCTCAGCACTCTATAGAAAACTTACCCTATAGTCTGAGATGAATATATTGGAAAATTGCCTGGTTCTTACATTGCTGTGTTTCACAATACTTGCACTTTCCTCATTTAAGTTTCCAGGATGCCTTTTGTTCCCTAGAGTAAATAAATTAGAGGGGAGAAAAGGTGTCATTTTCTTGCAGCCAGCTTACAGAGTGTCAGCCCTTGCCTCCCTAGAGTGAAATCTCATGTTTAAAAATGCTGTGAGTCAGGCCAGCCCTGGCTCCGGGTGTGGTGTTGGGTTTTAACTAGATGTTCTTCAGACTATTCTTTGGGAAATGAAGGAATGGAGTGTTGTTTTACTTTTTTTTTTTTCAGCTTAGCATTGAGCTTTGAAATATCCTTCAAACTTCCTCACATTTAGCATTGCTAAACTTTAACTTTACCCTTTTGTTAATCTTCCTTCAATTACTGTGAATGCTCTCACCAAGCTCTTCATGCTCGAAACCCAAGGGCAATCTCAAAGGTCTTCAAGCTGTGTGATCCCCACCCACTGCCCTGGTGTGTGTTAGGTGTTTAATAAGTATCAATTGACTGAATGATTGCTCTATATGAAAGTGGCTGTCCCACATCCTGAATTCGGATAATACTCACTGAACAATATATTTTGGGCACTTAACAATTTTTTCCTTCCCTTTGGTGTATACTGTTAGCTCTCAGAATGGAGATTCCTCCACTTCATCTTTCTTCTGCCCTCAGATCTTACAGCAGTGCTGGTCAGTATCTACTGAATAGAGTGGATGGTCTAATTCTCTACCCTAGACATCCTTTAATTGATTTTATAATCTTCGGGAGGCTTAATAAAACCTACTCGATACTTAAATGTGCTTCTCTGAGAGTTTGCTTTCTTCCTTTTTAATAATTCAAAATAATATTTCACTTTTAATTCTAAAGATACTAAAGCTAAGATGAAAATATTAAGGTAAAATTCTCCTCAAAGTGTTTGACATTTTTTTTTCTGGGAAATATTTGGTTTCTTTTTGCTTACTTACATGTTTACTTGAAAGTTAACATTGACTCAATATAAAACATTTATCTCAATACATCTACCTTCTCCCACCCTTTTAGGTACATTTGACCTCATGACATTTTGTAAAAAAGGGAAATAAGATTTTTCAGTGTTTGTGCAATGTTGAATTTTAAGATCTTGTAGTCCAGTACTGTATCTATTCATTATGTATCCTATAGTTACTAACATTGCATTTGGTACTTGGAATATTAAAATGTGAAATAAAATGCTGTATCAATCAATGCATGTTTCTGGAGCTCTCCCTTAGGCCACTACGACTTGTGGGTAGTTTGGACAGGACAGAGGAGTTACAAGGTGATTCTTGCCCCTCAGAAGTTGATAATTTATTTTTGAAAACAGAGAAGACTCAGGGAACAAAGGAGAGTAGTCAAATGCTAAGTCATGCGACATTGATTTAAGTTGAGGAGAGAGGGCAAGCACTGTTTGAGCAGGTAGACGCTTACAGGGGGAAGACAGTCTTGGGTCAAGTTTGAGGTGGGCATATATTTGGTATATTGCCTAAGTAAGCGCAGGAAGGGAAGGTATTCTTGCTAGAATAAAAGTAGAAACATAACACAGGTACGAGATTGGAATTGGGAAGGAGACAGCATAATGGCAAAAGGGATTTAGATGAAACAAAGACTCCTAAAGAGGGGCAAGGTTCAAAAGTCAGAGCACAACAATGACAGAAAGACTTTAAGAGGGCAGAAGAGAAAAAGTGGAAAATGGTTTAATTTTGGGGTAGGGAGTGGTTTTGTAAGTTTTGTTCGAAAGGCATAATGAGGAATGAAAACAATAAAGAATGATTACTTGCAGCTGCAGGTTCCATCAAGTGTGGGTAGAAATTATTTGGGGGAAAAAAAGCAATAGTAAAAATAATACAAATAAAAATATAGTATAGCAACTATTTACATTGTATGTTGTCTTAGGTATTATAAGTAACCTAGAGTTGATTTAAATTATATGGGAGGATGTGCATAAGTTAGATGCTAACACTAAACCCTGATATATAAGGAATCTAATGATCTGCAGATTTTAGTATGGGGGTGGGGATGCCTGGAATCAGTCCCTTATGGGTAATGAGGGACAACAACTGTACTTAGAAACCTTCATATAGTAAAAACCTACTACAATGAAAAATACAAAGCAAAAAGTCTTATAAAGAAGGCATGCAGCATATATGACAAAAGTTTATTAATACCTTAGATATAAAATGTGCTGTACAACTCAACAGGAAAAAAAGGAAGAAAACATTCTAATAATAAAAGACACAAAAAAGCATAAATGAAAAAACAGAAATAGCTACCAAGCACTCAAAAATATATGTCACTAATAAAGAAATAATAACTAATGTAAGAGGGAGATAATATTTTCACTTACTTGGTTTTCAAAGAGTTAAACATTCCCTAACAACCAGAGTAGACTGAGATGTAGAAAGACAGTCACTTTCACTCATTGTTCATCCTAGGGGAATATTACTGAATAGGTAAATTTTGGATCTTAATTTGAAAGATAAGATATCAAAAGCTTTGAAAACATATATACCCTGTTATGTTGCAAAACCAATTCTAGAAAATTTTTAAAAGGGATTACGGTTTTTATCTACAAAGATACTTATTGTACCAGTGCTTTTAACAGAGTAGATTATAAATAACCGAAACGTCCATCAATAAGGGAATAGATTAAGTGAGTGTTGTTATATCTTTACAAAGAACCACTATACAGCCATGAAATCAATGAATATGGAGATAGTGACTGAGGAAAATACATACTGTTAGATTTTAAATGTTATAAAGCAGTTTTATAATATGATTCCAAACCTTTCTTTGAAATCTGTGTATGTGTGTACATGTTTATGTTTGTATCTATGTTTATTTGTTCCTAGAAAAATATAGGAAAAGTTTTGTGTGAGTTTTGGAGTTGCAGGCATTATTAAATGCTTTTGAATATGCATTGATTATCATTGCAAATAATTAATGTCGACAATTAAGTTGTTTCCAAAAAATGATAATAACTAAGAGGAAACCAAGCAAAGAAGTAAGGATCTTGATGCAATTCACAGAAGGAAGCCATTGCAAGTTGGTTAGTAGAGAGAGAAGTAACATACATAGAAAGTGCTTTGATTGATTTCTAGTATTTTACAAGATGCAGTGAAACAGAAAGGTAACATTTAGGAAATCAAGCTAACCCTGACTAAGTATAGATAGGGGAGCACAAAACATGTGAGATCAGAGAAAGGCCAAGCTGGTAGATGATAAGAAGGTTGGAGCAAAGGAGTCTGTGATGACTGTGAAAATAAAGATACTAATCCAGGTTTAAACTATTAATTTTATAACAATGAGGTACCCAGATGAAGATGTGATCCAAACAGAGAAAAAACAGAAGCATGATCTGAATCCAATGCCAAAAAAAGAGACTTAGGTTTTGTCTCCATGTAGGTGACATTCGAAGCTATAAGTATGAATGAGATTGCCCTCACCAAAAGTGAGGACATCAAGCTGCAATGTTAGAGAGTGATAATTTATCAGAAAAATCTAACAAGAGGGCTTTATTCTTCTTCTAGCCATGCTATGCTTTACCTATGGTTTAAGATCATCTTCAACATGATGAGGATTACATTAAGAAAATAATTAGTAACAAGAATATTTGAGTGAAAAGTCTCAGAAAGTTTAGAAAACTTGTTTAGCAGAAATTTAACCCCTCTTAATGTCTAAAATGTTGTTTTCCAGATTTTAGTTTTATCCTTACATGCAATTATCCTCTGACATCCGCTTCTGTTTTGCTCTAATGATTCTTTAGTAATGGATCTACCCAGTTTTGAGAAGTTTTCTTCAGAAAGAATATGACAATTGGGCATATTTTATTTGTTTGCTTGTTTGGATGACCTTTTTGTTTGTTTCTTTTTGTTTGCTTTCTTGAATGACCAATTGACCATTTTATGTGGATTCTTTCTGAAGTTGTATTTTGGGAATTTGTTCTCAGACTTTAGCATGCATAAGAAGCCTCTGAAGGACTTGTTAAAACACTGCTTTATGTTTCTTTCTTTTAGAAACTCTGACTCAGTAGGTTTGGGATGGGGCCAGATAACTAGTTTTGGTGGTCTCCTGAGAGATGCTGATGCTGTGGGTCTGCAAATCAGGGGTGAAATCACACTGTTGAAGGAAACATGATTTTGAAGCCCATTTTTACTTTCATGTGACCCTTTTTCACACAAAGATATATCCATCTCTATCACCAAGTACAATATTAAAATTAATTTTTTTTAAGACAGAGTTTCACTGTGCTGCCCAGGTTGGAGTCCAGTGCTGTGGTCATGGCTCACTGCAGCCTTGAGCTTCTGAGTTTAAGTTATCTTCCTGCCTCAACCTCCTGAATAGCTGGGATTACCAGCACATGCTACCACATTCAGCTAATTTTTGAAACTTTTTGTAGAGATGAGTTATCACTGTATTGTCCAAGCTGGTCTGGACCTCCTGGGCTCAAGTAATCCTCCAACCTTGGCCTCCCAAAGTGCTGGGATTACAGGTATGAGCCACCATGCCTGGCCTTTTGAAATTTATCACTGGTGGTACTTTCTGATGATTATTGTATACAAAATAGCCATTTACCTAGATTTTAATTTGCCAGTTTAAATAATAAAAGTTGTTTTTTATGTCTTACCCTCCCTGGCTCTGCTGACTTCAGACTGTTATCATGTGGCTGGAAAGAAAATTTGAGGGAGAGCACAGTGGATTGTCCCCATGATTTTGGCATATATATATATATATATATATGCACACACACACACACATATATATATATACACACACATATATATATATATACACATATACACATATATATGTATATGTGTATGTGTGTGTGTGTGTATATATATATATAGTTTGCCTTCTGAGAAAATGAATTATCAGTACATGCTG
Source organism: Cebus imitator (assembly GCF_001604975.1). Taxonomy (NCBI): domain Eukaryota; kingdom Metazoa; phylum Chordata; class Mammalia; order Primates; family Cebidae; genus Cebus; species Cebus imitator. Next base: position 2,651,897 of record NW_016107554.1, read on the forward strand.
AAATGATATTTATCCAGGTATACATGAATATCTAGTTTAATCAGTAGTTTTTAAAGATATCTAAAGGAAGACTATGCCATAGAAGGTACTGATGTTTGGATAGATGTGTGTTGCTCTGGCAAAGGGAGAAGAAATTTGAATACCAGAGTGCAAACTTCCTTGCCAATAGAGAGAAGTTCTCTGCTATGTGGCTTGGATACATTGTCACATCTTAGCCCTGTCTGGGGGGAAAATGCCTCTTGCTTATTTCTTTATCTTTCAATTACATTTTATTAGAAAACTTATGTTTTTATTTCTACAAAATGTGAATATGTTGATCACAAAGGGATGTTTTGTGTTGTGTTTTGACACATTAGGTTTCTGGGTTATACCTTAGTCTCCTATGAATTGATTTAAGGTGACTCTGCCTCCAGGATTATGGTCTCAGTATGTGCTGAAAAGTCTATTTCCTAAAGCTTCAGGGATGGAGAACAACACGACATCCAAGTGATGGATCTGCTGAACAGCCAACAGCCACACCTCAGTGTAGACTCATCTAGTTTTCTGAGCACTTTACCTGCTGTTTATTTGTTCATTCACTAGGAAGCAGAGCTATAGAATTTTATAAAACTGAAAGGAACTTTGAAGTCACCAGGGCCAGCCCTTTCATTGTGAAGTTGAGGTCACAACCTTCCATTGGTGTCTGACTCTTATGAACCTGGTCATTGAAATAATTCAAAGGCTAGGTTCACTGCCCAGAAATATTTCACAGTGTTATGAGGTGTTTCTCTTTTGTATTATCTTAGTCTGAAGTGTGGTGCTTGGACTCAGGTTCAGGTCTAATGTAGACTGAGAATCCATTCAACCTTAACCTCTAGGCCCCTTCCTTACATTAATTTAAGAGTAACATATCTGCATTATAAAACCTGCCTATTTTGCTTACCTTTTCAAGTGAACTTTCATTGAATTTCCCTTTTAAACTTTATAGCATAGGATGACACTTCTTGATAAAAACTGCAAAGAATAGGTTCTGTTGAGAGGAATACATTATTAAGAACATATCAAGAGAAAAATACATATCAAAGCATCAAATAAGTTAAATGGATTGTATATTTACTGTACTAACAGACAGAAAACATGATTTCAAATATTTATTAATTAACAAAGGGGAATAGAGAAACTCTTTTCCTTTTCATAGTGTATTAGTCCATTGTCACGCTATTGATAAAGACATACTTGAGATTGGGAAGCAAAAGAGGTTTAATTGGACTTAGGATTCCACCTGGCTGGGGAGGCCTCAGAATCATGGCATGAGGTGAAAGGCACTTCCTACATGGCAGCAGCAAGAGAAAAATGATGAAGATGCCAAAGCGGAAACCCCTATTAGAACCATCAGATCTCATGAGACTTATTCACTATGACGAGAAAAGTGTAGGGGAACTGCCCCCATGATTCAATTATCTCCCACCAGGTCCTTTCCACAACAGATGAGAATTATGGGAGTACAATTCAAGATGAGATTTGGGTGGGGACACAGAGCTAAACCATATCACATAGAGAGCACAGTATTTGTTTGCTTTTGTGTAGAGTCTGTTAAAATGGAAAAAAAAAAAAGTGATCATAAAAACATGACCCTAATCATGTGCTGTCATTTTTGGGTTTTGTTTTTTTTTTTCTCTAGGAGGTTTGGTTACAAGGGCTGGGGATAATGTATGCCACTTGCCCAGTGGTTGGTACTTTGTACATATGAAAGTAATGGTGATTATATTTAAGCAATATATTCTAAGTTAAACTGATATTCGGAATGAGTGGTAAAACTGAGTGAGATAGCTTTTAAAGCACTGGGAGACTTTATCTGGACTCACCACTATTTAGCCTCTGCCTTCTTTAGATTTTCACAGCTGGATCAACTGGTAACACAGTCATGCTGATGAAGGCCTGCTCCCATGTTGACTGACTTAAGGAAGGCTGTTACAGTTTTAACCTCACCACATAGAAGATCCCAGAAATAAATCACCCGTCCATGTATAGGACTGTGGTAATCCAGTCACAAATACCAGCAATGCCCCAGCACTCTCCACAAGAACACCCCTAGGAAACTGTGTTGTCCCTGGGTTTTCATAGAACTGTAGTCCTTAGTCCCTACTCATTAACTGGTTATTTCACCACAAAATTGCTTGGAGAAAGCTTGTGCTTTATTCTAAAACTACCTGAAGGAATTTATCAAAATTGTAAACTGTATAGATTCCGAGTTTGAGTCCCACTAACTCAGCTGTCACAGAGTACTCAGAAGGAAGAAAGAATGTCAACAGACCAGGGAGCGTTCATCACTTGTTCTAAAAACACAAGAAGAAAAAATGGCACATGTGTATTCACACTCCCATGCCCATCTGTTGTTTGACATATCTTTTCTTTTAGACTTTTAGAAAATCTGTATTCTGAAAATTGCATGGTATGGATATTTGATTTTGCATGTATAGCATCTAGTCTTCCTTGTTTTCATAACTGCATACCAGTTGTCTTGTTGGAAAACTAATCTCCAATTGGATATGGTTTTGGTTCAATTGCTTATCAAAAGAGGTGGCACCTGGACCCAAGGTGGACTCTTGACCAAATCTGGGAATAGCAGCTGTTCTTTTCCAAGAAGATACATGTGGATTTATCCATGTTATCTTATTTCAAAGAGACTATTCTCTTCTTCATCTGAGATCCCCAGACCTTCTTTTGTTCCTTCTCAGAAGCTTGACTTTTCAAATTTTCCTTTGCTTTAGTTAACCAGGTTGGCTTTTGTTTTATTTCATTTTGTTTTGACTAATACAAATCAATTAGTGCCATTTGCAATCATAAAACCCTAATTCATAGAAAGTAAGTAATAAATGTTGGACAATAATAAGACAAAGAAGTGATGTTTAGTATTATGGGGAAATACAGCAGAGCCACAGATTTTCCCTCCCTTCCTTCTACATTTCTGCCAGAACCAGAACTATGCCCTGCGCATGTATACGTAAGGAAGAAACACTAATTACTTCCAAAGAATGTGGAGTCTCCGTATAGAAGAGCCTTGCTACAGAAGTCTCCTTTCAGTTGATTAAGCTGAGGCTCTATCTGCTTGACGTTGCTTTTTGTCCTGTTTCCACCTTCTGTGTTCTGCTCATACTCTACCTCCTAGAACTGAGGCCTCAGAGATTAAAATGGACATTTTTCCTCTTCTTCACTGAGTCTTATTCATTTTGTGGACCCCATAGCACATAACCAAAAGCCTTGCATCTGGTTTCTATGGCAAAAGCCACGCTTAAATTTATTTGTTACATTAATGAAAAAACACACAATTAAGAGAAAACTCACTGTTTTGAAAATACATTTGCTGCTTAATTTATTGACCTTGTTTAAAATTGCTGCTAGTTCTACGCCCTCCGTTTTCATTTCATTCTTCAAGCTCAGACAGCTTTGAAATATTCTGTCCTCTCAATCATTACTTTCCTCTTGTTACCAGATGTTTCCACCTGCATGAACGTTTTCCCACAGCTGGTCATAAAGCTCATCAGTGTATTGTACTTCACCTACAGAAATTATAAGTTGAGGGTTCGAGGAAGACCCAACTTTCTCCAATGTAAATATTTCTGCATTGCTTATAAGCAATTACATTTGCATGTTAGCCCTATTTTAAGTAACTCACTTACAGCTGGTACTGAGCAATGAGTAAGCATGTGGTTCTCTATTTATAAAGTAGCCCCTAATCTCTCACCATGATAGCTATATGGAGTGGTCTATATTGAGAGAGGGTTTTCTAGAGGTCAGAATTATGCTGCTAAAGAGCAGGAAAACCCAGGAAAATGTAAGTGATTCACCACAGCGTGCTTGTTGCTGTTTCCTTGGGACCATGATGTTGTTCAGTGCAAGGTTAAAGCCCGAGAGACACTATTTAGAGTAATAGGCATGTAGTAAGTGGCTGCCTTTGATGGTAAGATTTCAAGAAAATCATGTTATTTATGGGTTAGCATAATATCACAATAACCCAAATGTAGCTTTATTCTTGCAGTGTAGAAAATAAAAGCCTTTGTACATTAATCGCTTGTCTATGATTTGAGAGAGCACAGAGTAAGAGCTGTTGAGCATAAATCAACTTGATTTATAAACAGTTTGTTATTCATATAAGATATTTAATAGTATATATTAAATTTATTTTTATATAAAAATTAAGTGAATGATTCGTAAATGCATAAATAGGTACATTACATAAATCAAGAAAATATCCCTCACCTTTTTGCTCTTGAGTTAAATTTACTAAAAATGCACCAGATCCCTCAACAGTAAAACTTTCTATGTATTGGAAACCCAAGTTTTTTTTTTTTTTTTTTTTTTTTTTTTTTTAACGAGCATTTTGTAAGCCCATTAAATAGTATAAATGTCTTATTTTTAAATACTTGTCAGCAGTATGTTCTGGCAATTGGAATGAATACTTAAATATATGTTGACTTTGTCTTCTCATAGAGTTAGAAACTTGTCATGGAGATTTGGGGAAGTGTTTGAATGCATGGTGGCTTTGCTTCACCTGTATAGTTGGGAACAATTCCATTCTATATACATTGACTCAGCACCTGCCATATATCAGGCACTCTGCTAGGTTGAAAGTGTTGCCTCATTGGAGAAGACAGAGGTATTTTTACATTACATTTCCAAAATCTATCACAGTGTTTGATACATAGAAAGCACTTAGTCAACAATGAATATGTAAGGGAGCTAAATCACTAAGTGGTTTTAAGACTGAAACATAAATGCTTACTATGATGTCAAATATGGTTAGTGTTATAGTACATATAGGAACCTGCCAGGACTAAAACGAATTTAGAGATTATGTCAGTCTGAAATGTTGGTGATAATTTCATGGAGGATGTACCATTTGATAAGAATTTTAAAGAATTTATAGGGTTACATGTCAATGTCTCAAGGAATGGTATGGCCCAAGGTCTGGAGTTGGAAATGTATGTGCCTGAGAGAAATGTAACATAGTGTCAGAAAACAGGGAGATAAAACTAGGAAAGAAAGTTTTGTTAAAAGAAAGAAAGAAAAAAGCAAGCAAGCTAGCGAGCTAGCTTGATCGGGGCATGGAAGACCTTGAACGCCATGGTAGGGATGCTAGTATGTTTTATCTGGAAGATGATGAGCTCTACTTTTTTGCTTTTTAAAGTGCAGGTGATATTATCCAACAATGGTTCCAAACTGTTACCCTAGTATTGGTTAAGATAGGAGAGCTAAGGAGAGAAGGTGGAGACAGAAGTCAGGCTTGAATTTATAGAAATAACACAGGTAGCATAACATTAATACCTGGCTTAGGACATTTCTGTTGAAAGTGAAAAGGAACTGTGGAGGCAGCATCGGCAGAAGTTGGGCAATACTTTGATTCCTAGGCATGAAGGATACAGAGGTTTCAAAAGTGAGTCAAAGGCTTCCTGCTGGAGTGACACTGAAGATGAGGTGTTCTCACCTGAGAGAGAAGGCAGCATAGGAGGAAGAACAAGTTTTTGGAGACATGACAGAGTTAAGTTTTGAGCATGAATTTGGAAGTGTGTGTTAGTCTATTAGCAAGCTGTAGCTGCCTAGAAGTCTGCTAGAAATTTATCTTGAAGTTTAAAATAAATATTTACATTTAATAATATTAAGAATAACAAGAAATATTAAGAATAACAAGAACAGCAGCACAAAGCCTTTAGGGGTGTTTGTATCATAATGTACTGACTCATTAAATTCCTACAATAACTTACGAGGTGAGCGTTATGATTTATCATTTTGCTGATACTTGGTGGTGATCATCATAGCACAAACAAGATTAAGAGGGAAATTATAGAAATAAAAAAGAATTGAAAGATAGAATCCTAGGGAATATGCAGGGGGGTGAGAATTTGTCAGAAAGATGGAAGAAGAAACGAGTGTTATCATATCAAAGGGAACATGAAATGTCATGCCAAAATGAGTAGTTAGTGATTTCATATATTGGAAAGAGTTTAAGGTATTTGAAGGCTGAGGACAAAACGCATTGCATTTAATAATTTGAGGTCATTATTGATCTTCAGGAAAATAGTTTCAGCTGGAAGGCGGGTGAAAAATGGGTGAAAAGTTAGAGGTGATAACTAAAGGCATTAATATAGCCTACTTTTTTTTTAAAAAAAGTTTGAGATTTAAAATTAGAAAAGAAAGGGGCAGATACTGACGTGGGGTAACATAATTAAAGGAATATGTTTGTGAAATAAGGAGGCTCGAGCATATTTGTGATCCGAGTCGAACGAGGAGGGGGCAGTGAAGAATAGGAGATGTGAGCATGTGTGTAAAAAATGCCGTTAAAGGTAAATCCTGGGTTGAAGGGGCAGATATTGCACAGATCAAGGGCACAGGTGGAGCAAATGGCCTTACAAAACCTAATCCATTATCACTCCTTTGTTTAAGAGAAGAAGAAAGAGATGGTGGATAAGGACAAAGACAAATTTTGTGTTGGGACAGAGTAGAAATAGATCATGTCTGAAAACTTTAATCTCAGTAAAGTAGATCATCCTCTGTAAGTAAGCTGGGGGGCCCTGGATAAGGTCATATCTGGAAAGGCAAAGGCAAATTTGTCTTTCTAGTAAAACTTCATGCTTTATAGTTCAATAATTAAGGATTCTGAAGCACAAGAAACTATTATGAAATGCATGGGAAATACACATGTGGTGGAATTGGATCCTTTCCACTGAAATTTTTAAATACACTTGAATCTGATATTTCAATCTTCTGTATTTTTTTTAAGTTTTGATTCTTTGTGAAATTCAAAAAAGCATGGATAAAGATAAGAGGCCTATAAACCATATGTGTGTGCTAACATTTTAATATTTGTTTGTTTTATGGGAAGATTTTTTCTTCCTGATGAATATAAAACCAAAGAGAGTCACAGGAGTGAATTCCTTCAGCCCCACCTTCCAACATGTTATTAGGCCAACTCTGGAGGGAGAAATCACTCAAGATGGACTCCTTGGGGTAAATCAATGTGATGAACATTTATTGTCACGTGACACTTCAGGGAGCGGCATCTGGCGTATTTGTTCATGTTTAGGGCTCCGACGTTCATTCTATTTTTCTTACGTAGATTAACTAGTGTTGTATTTCCATTGAGTTTTTCTGTTATTGGATAAAAGCGAAGCAAAGCTAAGCAAACCAAAACAAAACATAAAACCTTTTAGTTGGCACACTGCAACTCCCAGTGAGTCCAAATCTATCTCTGATGTTATGTATCAGGAGTGCCACTGTGTTATCACTCCTGATTGCTGTTGCTTCTGTGGTCCATGCCATAGGCATTTCTTTTTAAATCATATCCTTGATTCAGTAGGTTAATGGGGCCAGTGAGCATGACACTAGTTAATAAATAGAGCTAATAAGCAAAGCTAGGCATCTTTTTTGTGCAAACAGATTTGAAGTGCGTTTGTTTGTTAGGTTCTCTTGTCTCCGGAGAGCTGTGGCAGGAGAATATCATCCTCTGGTTCTCTAATGTAGCTCTTCTCTGAATTGAAATTGAGATCTCTGATCAGCCTAAATTTGAAGAATCTAATAATGGCTTCTGTAGACTGCTTTATGCTCTATGGCCAGCCCTCAAGGACACAGGTAGAATAGAAAATTGGTCTGAGTGTGAGTCTGAACTGCCAGACTGGTTGAAGAATAAGCACTTGATTTCTAAGTTTGTGTCTCATACCACAAAATGCAAGCCACCAAAAACGTAGGTATTATGCTAGGAGATATGTGAATATGGCATGTGTTCCTGGGGTGCCATATAATTTAGATTCAGGTGTTTGGGGAAAGTTTGAGATTTGCTATTTAATTCACCTATTTGGAGAAAGTTCGAGTTTACTGTTATAGGCTATTGGAAGCCACTATAGAGCAATAAGCATGAGAGCATTGCAATGAAACCTACATTTAGAAAGGTTTGCTTGATTTTAACATACACACTTGACTAGCAGAAGACATGAATAGGGGGATTGGCCATGTTAGTGACCTAGAGGTAAATGAATAAGGTTGAAAGAATAAAACATGTCTATAGCAATTGTTAAATCAATCAGGGCCATCCATCATGTTGCAGCATTTGGATAGCCAGATGTATGCCCTTAGAGAGTCCTTGGTTTCCTTATGTGGAGATGAGAAGGCTTGAGTTAGATCAGAGATTCCTAAGCATGTTCTACTTAGGTGGAACTGTGCTGTGAAGTGCACTTTGAAAAAGAAAGGGCATTATGATCAAGTCAGTTTAGCAAATACTACAGAGTCCATCTGCATGGTAGACAGTCCTCATGCTGGTTAGTATACTAAGGGATTTGAGAAGGCCTGAAGGCAGGACACCTGTTTAAATTTCATGAATCCACCCTTTCCCAATCTTTGTGACCACATAGTCTTGTGAAGAATAACACATCTAGTGTTAATCTAATCCTGGGGTTACATTCCAAATTTTAAGACAGCTATCAGGAATTTACAATCCAAAACATCCAGTTATTTTTTCTAGCATTCTGTTTTTTTGTTTTGTTACACATAAGATAATTTATGAATGTGTTTTTTGAAGAATTCATGCTCTATTTTTAAAAACTTGAGGCCGCTGCAATGGCTCACGCCTGTAATCCCAGCACTTTGGGAGGCCGAGGCTGTGGATCATGATGTCAAGAGATTGAGAACATCCTGGTCAACATGGTGAAACCTCGTCTCTACTAAAAATACAAAAATTAGCTGCGCATGGTGGTGCGTGCCTGTAGTCCCAGCTACTCGGAAGGCTGAGGTGGGGGAATCTCTTGAACCTGGGAGACGGAGACTGCAGTGAGCCGAGATTGTGCCACTGCACTCCAGCCAAGACTCCATCTCCAAACAAACAAACAAACAACCTTGAACTGCTCTCAACCTGACAAGAGGTTCACTTACAGGGACACAAGTGAACCAAGAGTGATCAGGGGAAATCAAATTCATATTTCAGGTCTTGAGTTCACTCTCTTCTATAAATTTATTCATGAAATAGTGGTAGAATTAGTAAGTGACCACAAATTTAAATCAACTAATTCATTCTCATTTTTTCTGCATTCTTGCATTTTTCTTTTTTGGCATTTATATCTGTATATCTTTTCCTGTGCTTTGTATATCTATATGTCTCTGTCTGTATCTGTCCCTTTGTCGTTCTCTCTTTCTCTGTCTTCTTTTCCCTTCCCTCTATTTTTTTTCTCTCCCTTAAGGAGTCCATCAGCAGATATAGAGATGAAGTCCCATAAATTAAATGGGCATATGCCTTGACACCTTGTATTAACCTTTTGTAGAACTGCGATTCCTGGAAACTGTAGACACTCTAGATAATCCCCAGATCTTTTGCCTTTGATCTGCTCTACTCACTCTCCTCTCCTGGCTTTTGTGAATTCAGTTCTGCTTTTCACCTTTGACCTCACTGCCCCTTCAGTGCCATTCATGTATACCCCATTATTTCAGGACGGCGGCATGGAGAAGGATGAGAGGGTCTGCCTTGTCTCAACCCTTAAGCAAACAATCTTTGCATTTCTCCATTCCCTACTTGGAAGGTATTTTCTTACCATCTGTGGATCATATAATGAATGACTTTTTTTGAAGGAATGTTCACATTTCTTATCTTGCTTGTTATACACATCGTTTTTCAAACCTTGGAACGATGAGACGGCATTTCAAGCAAGGGTGGTCCCACAAATCAAACGTAGTGTGACTTTGGTTTCGCTTCTTTGTTGAAACATCTGGTCTTGTTTAATGCACAACAAGAAAGAGGTGGGAAACATGTAAAAGTCCTCACTGCCCTGAGCTCTGATTGCTTTCTCTTACTCCCATTGTATTATGAAACTCACTGCCTCAAGTAGAGAAACGAAGTTAATTCCACAACAACTATATTTGCCGAGAGTGACTTGCATGTCCCTGGGCACGAGGGCACTGTGTATATTGCTTTTCTAAATTCCAGTCCAGGACTTCTGCCTTGAACAAAGAAATTCAAGGCACAGGTCACTGGAGTCCATGATGACATGATTTACTTGCAACAGTGCCAAGTTTAGTGTCATTGTATTAGTAAGAGTGGTGTGGCCACTGCTGCTCCTCAAGTTTTCCAGTCACAAAAACAGCACTTTCTCCCCTCAGAAATCCTAAAACTTCCATATAGGGACAACATTATACCCTATGGTACGCAGACTTCAGGTTGTCAGTATTTGTTAAAATGCCATGATGCTTACTAGAAGACAGCAGTGGTCTGCAGAGCTAGCTATGTATGCCAAACAGGTGATTGGTTTATAGATGGATGGTGTCCTTACATGAATCCAATCACTTTTACAGAGAATCTCTCTTGAATGTCAGCCTCAAGTCTTGGCCTTATTCCCTCCCAGAGTTTAGCAGTTGACTTTTAGCAAAAGGAAAATTCCGGATGAGTGGAGAGTTGTCAGTACAACTTAGATGGATTATTGTTGAACAAATAAACAGAAGTATCCTTGCTGTTATTTCTTATCTTCTGGTTGCTTGGTCATTGGCAAATTTTCTTTCTTTGGCTTTGTCTAGTGGTGGAGGCATAAGTGGTGATAGTAATAGAAGTCGTGATGATAATAGGTAAAATTATATATTCATCATACTTTATGCAACTCCCTATTCATGGTGTTTAACTCCGTCTTCATAGCAGCCTTGTGGTAAAATCCAATGATACTGTATCTTACAAGTTTAGATGTAATGTAGCTGGCAGGTGGCTCCAGAATCCTTGAACTTACCAGCCAGCTAGCTAACTTTGGTCATTTCATTAATCTGGCAATAATACCTACTCATATATTATGGGATTGAATATTTAGATTCCATGAACAAAAATATGACAGGGCTCACTATCCTATTAGTATCCACATATTATACATTAGGAAATTGAAGTCTAATTTACTTAAAGATCACTGCTGGAAGGCAGCAGGCACATTGAGTCAGTGTGGCTCCACAGTTCATGCTTTCCTTGACTATGATATAGGCTGAGGTTTATAAAGATATCTCAGGGAGGGACGAAATTGTTGCTTAAGGGTTAAGAGACCATGGCTCTGACACTGGTTTAATTATAAGTACCCTGGGTTTCAGCATTATATCCTGCTCTTATCTTGGGTGCACAGGAGTGGAGGGAACCAGAGATGGTGCACACAAAACCTGTTGGGGAGCTGAAGCCAGGAGCTGGTTTCTCAAGGAGGCTTGACTTTAAGTTTTCAAGCCGTATCCCAATTTGGGTTATATGAAGTGAAGCAAGCCTAATTTCATGTGTCAAACACGAGTGTTGTCTTGTATCATGCTTTTCTGAATTACAGTTTCTCTTTCCTTAAGTGCCCAAAAAAGTCACATGCCTTTGCTCAGTAAAGTGATGCCCGTAGCTGGCGCAAGATCAGTAAGAAATATGCCAAAAGTCATTGGATCCTCCATTTGGATTTAGCTTTGGGGAACCTAGATTTGGGAGACATTCTAAATAACTGCAGCCATAAATATAGAGCTCCAAAGATTATAGCCTGAAGTTTTTAGGCCTAGGAGCATGGCAATCTCTGGTCTCATTGTAGTCCTTGCTAAAATTTAACTTGAACAAGAAAACAGATAAATTAGATACTATTGGCACCATTGAAAAATAATCTGACATTATTTATCAATAACCTTAAAATGTTTGTAAGCTTTCATCTAATAATGTCATATCTGTAGGAAATGTTTACATTCAGACATGTTTGTCATCGTTTTATTTATTTGTTTCTTTTATTTCATTTTACTACAGAAGAATCTGGTTAAAAAAATAAAACAAAAATATATAAAGTAAAATGTAAGATTCCTGTTGCAAAAGTTCCACTACTTGTAACAGTTTGGTATATACTTCAAAAACTCATCCTCATTATATTTTTTCCTCCCTTTCTTATGTATACACACATACATACATTCATTAATATACACATGCATATATTTATTCACATGTGTATATACATTTAGCTACGTGTATATACAAAAATATAATTTCCAATAAAATTGTAAGGCTATGGTATTGTTCAATAACTTTCTTTTTACCACATTATGGGCATTTATATGTGTGAGGGAGAGCTTGTGGATTTACATGTTTGTTTTATCAACTAGATGCTAGAGTCAGGATGTACTATTAAACATTCAACTTGGTAAATACTAAGACTGTTTCCAATTTTGATCATACAAACATGCTGCAGCGAACACACTAGTTGCTGTATTTTGGTACATCTATAGGGGCATGTCCATGAATCAAATTTTAGGAATAGGATTGCAGAATTGAAAGGACACTGAAATTTTTATAGACCAGGCTAAATGCACCTGCACCCACCGCCATCACTGGCACGGCTCTACTGATTTACTTTCCCACAACATGTGAGAGTATGTCAGCTTTTGTTGTAGCTGTTCTTTTTCTAGCTTCGTGAGATACATGCTGTGTCTTTTATGTTTTGTGATAAATGTACTTTAGACTATAAATTGTCCGTCAAATGCTTTGTTGGCTACTTCTCATTGGTTTTTATAGGTATTACCGGGGTGATATTAAGAATATCTAAGAACTGGTAAAAAAAAAAATTTCAGGAAAGAGGCCATCACTGCCTAGTCCACCCATAAGCAACTGGTCTGGCTGTCCTGGTATGAATCTACCAGATGTCAGACATGTGACTCTCACTGAAATTCGCTTCTTCCAGCCTATCACCCAACCGAACTGTACAACATGATATTTTCTAAATATGTCAAATATGCATTGCTTGTATGTCTTTGATCTTTTTGTTTGTTTTGTTTTTTTTTTTTTTCTAGGATTGCTATCATCAATGAATCTATTCATTAAACTCCTTACTCATAATTGAAAGTTCATCTTAAATGATACCTCCCTGGCAAAGATATCATTCTTCTATGAACAATTTTGTCATTTTGTTTGAACTTCATATGGCAGTTACTATTATCATCGTCAGCGATGAGTGAACTTTCTTGCAAAGGACCAGATAGTAAATATTTTATGCTTGCTGTGTGTACGTATACTCTCCACTTACTCTATGTAACATGAAAGCAGGCTTAGGCAATACCACAACAAATGAGTTTAGGCGGCTCTGTTCTGATTGAATTATATTTAAAAAACAGTTGTCCAGCCTCCAGGCCATGTTTTACTGATTTCCTTAATTTGAGCTACAGTATTTAATAAGTATTGTAAAATCCCGTACTCTTCTGTTCTGAACTATATACTTCTTGGAAATGATGCTTGTGTAAGTGGCTAGGTGGCTTAACCTTTAATTCCTATGCACTCAAGAGACATTTGTTGGATAAGTGAAAAATATTAACGCCATTGTTATTTACCTGTAGAAATCTTGGTGATTCTAATATAAATGATGAATATTGGAGATATTGACATACCAGCATAGAATTTTTCTAAAACTCTAATCTGGTACCCAATTTGTATGTAGATTATTCCCTTGTTTGTGTGCTAGTTTTAGTTTATTTGAGATTCATTTTTTGTCAAAATGTTTTTAGGGATAAAAGTGTAGTAAAAACTCAGTCAAATATTTGGAAAAGCCTTAAGTCAAAATATGATAGATCTTAAAGAAAGCCTATTCATATTTCATACTGTGACATTTATTCTTGTTTAGGAAGCTTTATGTGGGTAGTTCATTTGTTTTTGGCTTAGGTAAACTAAGCTATGATAGAGTTGAACAATGGTATATTAAGAAAACTAACATAATTGGTGAATGAATTTTTTACCCTTATATTTTATTATATGTCCAGATGGAAAATTCTTTAGGAGACTTATAGTATTATATTGAGTTTTGTTTAGTATTTCTCTCTGGTTTTAGGCTTTGCTTGAACCTAAAAGCTTTAAATAATCTATAGATGAAAATCTCACCTATTCTATCATTATGGTGACAACAGAAGGAATATGTAATGAATTCATAGCCATTCAGAAGCCACCGAGGCAAAACACATATAAGCTGTTATTAATTGAATGGAAAAGACAAGAATTAATAAACACCTATAATATACACACACAGGTATATAAAAATAAAGGAAACTATATGTAAATAATGAATTTAAAAATTATAAAATGTGAAAGAAATTGTATATTTACATAGTAAAGATTTGAGAAGGAATCATTCTACCTTGATTATAAAAGGTGAAAAAATACAGTAATGTCACATCATTTAAACTGTGTAGTTTATCTTCCAGTAGTAGCAGGAGTCTGTTTTACTCATCTTTAGTTTTCTTCTTATGAGACTATACTCGTTTCACCTTCTCATGAAAGGAACAGCTTGTCTTATCACCCTCCATTGGAAATGAGTTATGAGCCTTTTATCTGCAGTTTGCAGGGCAGCTTTAACTTCTTTATAGTTGAACTTCACTGATGAATGCAATCTTATTTTATCTTAGTTAATTTTTTCCCAAGAATTCCTTTTCCTGTTCTGATTTATAGGTACATACAAGATAATAATAGGAACGATCAAATTACCGTATTTGGGATCATGTTAAACACTTTTCTATTGTCCTGCAAGTCTTCCGTATTAATTTCCTGTTTCTTTTTCTGCTCATGTCAATCTAACTAGAAAAACCAGGCATTGGTAACATTCATACTAATCTGATGTCTTCACAATAGTTCAAAGAAAAGCTGGTATTTTATGCATCTTAAAATATTTTTATGGGCTAAGTTGGTTTACTTCTTCTTAGGTTTATAAACGAGGCTGCCAAGAATTTTGCAAACTAGAAATGTAGTGACTGGGGTTACTTGGTTGTCAGTTGCAAGACAAAATGATCATTCAAAAAGACGCAGAAGCCCTAACCTGGGTTTCGTGGGCAATAGCAGGAAGAGTAGGGTGTACTGCGAAACTCAGTACCTACCTTATTTGGCATCTGGCTAACATTTCACTCTTTAAAACCCTCAGAATGCAAGATCCTTACTGTTTTAACTCATCAAGCACAAGAGATCCTTCCCATGGAACGTATCGTCCCCTGGCACTGATTAGCTATTATTTCTGAATGATTACCTTTGAATGATTGGACAGAGTTTCTGAATTGCCAAAAGTTACAACCAATGTAGGTCATTATGGATTAGTGTCTTTCCTTTGACATCTCATTAATTTATTCACACATTCATCATGTATCTTGTGCCAACTGTGGGCCAGGTATTGTGCTACGTGCTAGGGATGCAAACTTGAATGAGACAAGATCTGGAATCTTGAGAGACTTATGCTAAGTAATAAACATGAAAATCAATAATCACAATTTTATTAGTGCTATAATGGAAGCATGAACAGAATACTGGTGGGGGAGGTGGCATAAGGGTATCAAAATCAGATTCAGGGAAAATATCCTAGGGGAAACAATAATTAGACGGAATTTTGAAGAACAAGTAGGATTGCTAGTCACAGAGCATTGAGATAGCATTGTAGCTTCTATCAAGGAGTTATAAAACAGCATCCGGTATTTAATGACAAATTCTTCAGCATGGCTTGAGCAATAGAAGCTGAGGGATATAGGCAGTAGATATTGAAGCTAAGGATCAAGCCAGAGATGCGATCCCCAAAGATGAAGATGCTAAACTAGGAAGTATAATCTGGCACAAAGTGACATAAGTTAAGGAAAGGATTCACCTTTCCCATTTCATAGCATTCCAACACCTTGCCAATTCCATGTCACCCAACCACGAAGCTCTTCCCTTGCGTCATTCAGTGCATTTCTATGAGGTTTGGGATATGAGCTTCAAAGTAAAGACAGGACTCATTTCTCTAAGTAGAATTTACGTATACTAAGAGAATCTATTCTTTAACTTATTTCAGTTGTAATTCTGCTGTTAAGCTGGAGACCTCCTCAGCCTGCCTTCTTCTTCCAATTTTAGTATACGTGCTGCCGAGGTGAGCACACCTGCCTTCTTCTTATAAGTAGTTTCCCCTTTATTTATACTGGTTTCTTTGTATAGAAAAAGACATAGAGATGACGTAATTGGAGGCGTAAGCGAAAATAAAACACAGCCAACACCTGCTGTGAGCCAGGCACTGTGCTAGACCATTTACACAGTACCTTATTTAATCCTCGCCATGTCTATTGATATTATTCTCATATCTATTTTACAGATAAGTAAAATAAGTACTTGCTTAAAGTTGCACATTAAATATGAAATTTGGGTTTTTAACTTTAGTGGGTCTATTTCTAGAAAACCATTATTTACACATTCATAATACTTCACAGTCTAGGCTACATTCTCCCATATCTAAGTCCAAAGTACTTAGAACAGTAATTAAATCTAACACCTTGACTTGCTTCTATTATATTCAAATTGGTCTTGTCAGCACATATCAAAGCTCTTAAGGACACAGTCAGTAAGCACCCTCTCTCTTAAAACTTTGCTTTTTTTAACTTTCTGTGCTAATATTCTGGCAGACACATGGTAGAAAGAATCCGTTTTGAGATTCTGGAGCCAGTTTTAAACCTGGTGCTGACCATAACAATCTTTGAGATCAGACTCGAATCAGTTAAGCTCTCTGGGATTTAGTCTCTGCCATGTAAAAGGAGGCAATTGACCTCATCAAATACTTTTTCTTTAAGTACACAGATTTTTATTTTCACAGGTGAGACAATAAATGGGCTACTTAGATCACCTTTGCACAAAATGCTAGCCTTGTTACTGGTGGATAACAAGAAATTAATTTCACTCTCAGATTAGACCACAGTTGGCTATGAATGTGAAGGAGCAGAGGTTCTACAAAATAGGAGAACTTTCTCTGAGATCTCTGAACGGTTCAGACTGCCTGTTTTTATTATAACTCTTAAATATCAAACTCCTTTTAAATGCGTAAAAAGGAATTTCATGAAAAATGTTTTCTCCAAAGGTGAAGAAAGGAGCCATTGACTGAGTAGAAAAATAAAAGGAAAAAATAAAAACTGGATCATCTTCCTTCTTAGAAACATTCTATGGCATGTTAATAGAGAAATTCTTACTACCACAGAGAAGAATTTACAGACATGACATCTGTAACTTGGAGATGTTTAATCCCGAGAAATAATAGTCGAAGAGAATTTTATTCACTTACAAAGGAATATTTTTAAAGAAAGCATTTGTTAGCAGATTGAGTTTCTATTTTATGTTAGCTATTTATTAGCAAACTCATAACTTTGCTATTCAAGCAGCTTGCAGTCATAAGAGATGTATTATACAAAAGCTATTATTTTAAGTTATTAAGAATTTGAATAAGTAACTGTGGCCTTTTTTTTTTTTAATGGAAGGCTATTAAGAGATACAGAAATGCTGGCTAAACATATTCCTTCATAGAAAGGTCAGTTAAACATCATTTGACATGTTTAAAAGCAGAAACTTTGAAGTCAGATAGGACGGAATATGAGCCATGCCTCCAGTACTCTTTGGTTTTAAGATTTGGAGAAAATCTTCAAACTTTGTTTCCCTGTCATGCAAAACAGTGAGTTTTGAGGAATGCATTGAGTTCAGATATCAAATTCTTAGCTAATAAAGGAACCAAATGACTCATACTTCACCTGCTCAGGTCATAGGGCAGGAGCCTTAAGATAGAATTTCATAGAGCTCTTTCTTTCACTTATAACCTGAATAACCTGTATGTAATTACCTTGCTTTAAGTGTTTTATTATTCTAGACATAGTTTCCCAAACTTTTATGATATATGGGCCCGTTTCATTGAAATATGTGATCCCAGCAACTTCCTTGGAAATTTTTAAAAAACTAATCATTTTGACATTATTACCTGGTGAATAATAAAATAAGACAAATGTTTACTGTTTTCCATTTAACAAATGTTGTGTTCTATTCAATTATTTCAAAGTTAAGTTTGTAAGAAATTTATAAAAAATCTGAAAATACAGTAATAGTTTGACCCCACAAAGTTTTCAGATTGCAATGCATGTTATGTGGCTAAATTCTGTAATTTTCCTAAGTTGTTTCCAAAGGATGAGATAAGGAAGAAACTCATGTTGTGAGCTTTCTCCACTTGTAATATTTTGCTAACATGAAGACTCAAATATGTACATATGTAGTTTTTCTTCTTGCAATTCCCTATGAAATACTAGGGTCATTTACATGTTCTTTGCAAGATGAACACCAGTTTTACTCTCAATGGCAGTGTTTTATATGCTTCTTGCATTTTAACCAAAGCTCCATCATCAATCCAAATAATAAATTACAAGACCTGAAATGAAACCAATTTGTACATCAATGAAGGTCAGAGCCATCAAGCTGGCTAGAGATATTCAGCTGTGGCTGTAACTACAGAAGTCCTGAGTCGTGGCCACACTCGCCCTCTCTAAGTGCTGTGCATGCTCACTCAGTAAATACGAAGTGACTCTAAATGGTTTCCTTTTAAGAAGAAAAAGCATGTTGATTGGTTATTTTATTCATTGATTTTTCAAAAGTAGATATTATAATGGATCCTAATCATGCCCTTAATGATGATACTGTCTAAGAATTTGTGATAAAATTGTGGGAAAAGAAGTAAGACTGATTTTGCCAGTCACTGAGCTTAGGGCTATATAGAATTTTCTGTAGGACGCTCCATCTATGAAGGGCTCTTCTCTCTTTTACTTTTTTTCATTTCCTTCCTTCCCATTTTTTTCTTCCTTCCTTTTCTTCTTTTCTACCACCTGTCTTATTTGAGTAAAGCAACATTGACTGTCTTCCCGTGAAAAGCCAGACATCATGAGAAACTAAGGATATAAGAAATTAGAATTCATAATCTAGTAAAATATGTTTTCTGTGTGTTAGTTTTTAATTTATCCAGAGTTTGTGTTTATTTACATAGCCATACATGAATTTAAACTAAGCTATATCACTTTGGATGCCTTAAAATACAATAATATTCTGGGGCCTACATCACCTAATGCAATCCTCCACATGCTGTAGATATGATTAAAAGATTCATCCTCTAACATTCAAATAGATCTGGTAAAAATAAAGTATATTTTATGAGTTAAAAAACCTTAGTCCTGCTATTCTTGATTACACTTCTCTTAAAGTACCTAGTCCAGATCAAGTCAGTTGCCATGCTAATTATATTTCACATACAAAAAAAAAGAAAAAAAAAAAGGCCATACTCCAGACGTTGGTCTTTCTATTTCAGGAAAGATGTCATATAAGAAAACCCCACTTTATGTAAAGGATTTGTGGATGGTTCCTGGGAGTTAATTTTCATGGGCTTTAGAAGGTACTTAAACCTCGAGACACGGAAAGGGTTTATAAATGATTGCCATAAGCTCTTTAGCTGCTTAAGTCAAATAGGGTAGCACCCCTTAGCCACTCAATGAATAGTATGGAGAATTTGTGGGGCTGCTTAGGACTCTGGGGCAGCCTATTTTTTGAAGATTATGTTTTTGACCTTTCTTGCTAGAAGTCATCCATTCATCTAATAAGTGTTATTTAAGTGCATACAGTGTGCCAAGAACTCGACTTGGCATCACCATGGAGACCATAAAATTCTAGTCGCATCCTCTCATCCATCGGAACCAAGCAGAAGGTGGTGCCATTAATGTCAAGAGCAAATCAAGAAGTCAAGAAAGACTGACGCTCAGACAAATTGTCACTGTTATAATCTCTACCTTTGAAGGTGCTGGTCTGATACCAAATTTTATGTACACACAGAAACACACACACAATTGACAAGGTAACAGACACATTATTTTTATGTTCATATATATTATTTTTTGAAGTAAAATCAGAAATGTACTTTAGCTTATTTTTCACATAAAGTTGATTTTTTTTGATAATGACAATAGAATTCATGCTAATTGCAGAATTATCTACAACCACCATAGTTAAGAAACAAAACTGTAAACTAGCTCATATTATTACTGTTATCTTTTGAATTTTTGGACAGAGCTGATTTAATAATTTGGAAACTTGTAACTAGGATAACTAGAAAATGCTGAAATTTAAATACATGGTATTTACGTCATTTTGATCTCTATATGGCCTAAAAATGCATGTTTAACTCCAGCATGCATAGTAAAATTAACAGTAGAAAGAAACAAACATCAGAAGTCATATATAATATATCCTTGGTGCTCTTGACAGCCCTCTCTCTTCTATTCTGAAATGTGTACTCCCTCTGATGTTGTGTACATACAGTTACACACACACATTCACAAACACACACACACCCTTAGATGGACTGAGTTCTCAATGACATTTTAAAAATCAATAATTTAGTATCTCAGTAGAATTCACACCTTTTCTTATTTTGCCTATGATTTTTTATTTAAGCATGTAGGCAATTTCAGGCATGAACTAAGCTTTTAAAGACTTTAATGCCATTATAGGAATTTTTGAAAAACACTAATGAAGCCAGTAAAATAGCATACCAATTCAGATATTACCCTTGTTCAAACAGGGCTCTCCAATGAGGCCTCTTTTCTTGGATTTGCCCATTCTATTTGCAATAAATAAATAAATAAAAATAAAATTCACTGCAAGCTAAATTATTGTCTTTAACAATACCTAGAGATTTTTAAATTTTGTTTTATTTTTAACACTGGACTTTATTAAGAGGACAAAGGAATTCACTGGAGTGGGAATAGCACAGATTTTACTGTGCAATGAACTTAAATGCCCTTCTATAAAGTAAGTCATGAACGCTGGCTTCATCCTCTCCTTTTCCTCAGGAGGGACCCCGTTAGAACCAGCAGTTACTGTGGCTGAGGGAAAAGGCACAGTATTCTGATGTGGTCTAGGTTCTTCTTTCCTTCTTCAGTTTCTTTTTTTGTTCCTTTCTGCTTGTACTGCTCTTGTGAGCTTCTTATTGTTCAAGCTCATAGCTATTTATAGATTATGCACAGTTTGGGCTAGTATGATGAACATTTGCCTCAAGAGCCAGGTCTTTGCATGTAATTGGTTCTCTTTCAAAACATGTGGCCTCCGCCTGGATGATCGGCTTGCTACATAACCTGGAACGGCCATGTCCTGGGCCTCTCTGTGCTGCATGTTTGGCCATGGAATTTATTTCTTCTGTCCTGCTAGAGTGGGTAGGATTGTTTGAACAGGAAGAGTCACTTCCTTGTTATGCTCTCCCAGCATTGTAGAGCTCCAAGATGTTTCCCATGTGCCCTTCCATTAAGCCCTTACAACCTCCTGCACTAAAGTTTAATCACTTCCCTCGTAATATCCTAAAGAAGACAAGAGCTTTCTCTCCTAATTCGTTCCTTCTCTCCTTTTTCTTTTTCTCGTTCTTTCTCTTTACTTACCTAGTATTCTTTCCAGCCTGCCTGCCTTTCTGTCTTCCTTCTCTCCTTTCTCTCCTCTTGCCTTACTGTCATTATTCCCTTTGTTTTCCTTTCCTCCCCTCTATTATGTTTTCCCTAATTTCCTATCATTTTTGTTATGAAAACTAGATTCCACTTTATGGAGTTTTAACCTGTTTGCACACAGATGAGAGGATACATGCATGTAGTGATTAATTGCAGCATTCTTTGTAATGAGAATATTGGAAACAACTTGAATGTCCATTAATAGAGGACAAGTTGTATAAACTATGATATGTCCATAAAACGGAACACCCTGTAACTGTGGAAAAGAATCAGAAAACACTCTCTGTATTAAGTTGTAAATATCTCCAAAATATTTTGTGAAGTTAAAAACAAAAGCGCAGAACGTTTGTATTTTGTATTTCCTTTGTAAAAACAATCAGGGGTGGGATTATATTTTACATTTTATTGCTCTTAGTAAACACAAAAATAATTTGTGTAGGAAACTATTCTCGGGTATCAAGAATCATTGGATTGAGGAATAGTAGCAAGGGAGATTTTATCATTATACCATTTTATATTTATTAACTTTCAAAGTGTGTTAATACACTATCCAAAAAATGAAATATAATGTAAACCTGGGAATCCAATGTAAGATTCAGTTGAAAGAAAACTACTATCCCATTAAATGCTAATACACACACACACACACACACACACACACACAGAGATATATAAAATAGACATGACTGGTATATTTATCCAACCTCATAGGTGTTCTTCTAGAATATTAGCTGTCTATGGCTTAAATGATGTAAAATTGTCATTTTTTATTTAAAAAACCCTTTTAAGTATTGGCAATTTCATACTCTTAGCCTAATCTTTCCTTGTCTTAAGTTGAGGCATCAAAAGTCTATCCCCAGATTGTCTGAGCTATTATTTTCTTTAACTTTATTCTTCTCCTGTGCTATAGAACCTTTTGGAGTCATATTTCATTAATCTCCCTGGGTCACGACTGACTATGAGGTTTGGCCGTCCTGAATCAGCTTTCCATTCTCGCTTCATTAACTTTACACTTAGCTGTAGATTAAACTGTGATAATCTGCCACTGGGATTATAGTGTTGTTTTTAACTGAGAATTCGTTCTGAATCCCAGGCTTTCCTTGCAGGTCTAATGTCTTCATTGCCACCAAATTGATCTTTCTACAATGCAGTTTGAGTCCTGTTCCTTCTTACTAATTACCTCTCGTGTCTTCTTATGGCTACAGAATATATATGGGCTAAACTCCTTGGCAAGCATGCAATTTAGCTTCGTTCTTATCTCCACCCACTGATCTTTTCATAAACTCTCTAAACTGGTTCTTTCACCAAATTATGATCCCAAATAAGCCCCCATGGCTTTGTTAATGACTTTTTATTTACCAAAATAAGCTTCTCCATCTTCTATGCCTTGCAAACGTCTTATTACCATTTAAAGGTTTTACGCAAATAAGTCTTCTATTTCTGATTCCCAACTGTCCACAATTAATCTCTTGCTTATTTATGTTTCCATGATCCTACGTAACTACACTATTATAAATGTAGTCATTAGAATGTATTTCAGATATTTGTTTATGTGAACTACCTACCTTCTTCACTGCCTTCTGTGTGCTTTGCAGCACAGATGAAGGTCTTGGTTACCCTTGCATTCCCTCATACTGAGCCCAGTGTTGGATATACAGTTTTGTGATTAGTAAATATTGGTTTATCAAGTAATCCTTCAGTCTTACTGCTGGAATCCTTTTCTATACGGAAGGAAATATTTTAAAAATCACCTTTTAAAAAAATGGGAGACTAATGTTAAGGAAGTTATTGGGAATGGGGAAAGATATGCCTTTACATTAAGGACATGAAAATTAAAAGTCCAAAACACACTCTAATTTGTTCTGAGGACATGATTTAGTTTTGAATATATTCTGCCAGGGTATCTTTATCTCCTTTGCTTCATATTAGTGTTTATTTTGATGATAATTAAGCCAGTATGCTAGTAAGAATTGTGCTGGGTTTTTTTTTGTAAATTATGCCTGAAAAAATATTGATTGTTCCTGTTGCTTTGAAGTCTTATGTTTATATTTAATTGTAAAAGTTAAGGTTACCTCTACGTGATAGAGTGTTCTCCAAAAAATATTCTGCAGATTTGGAGTGGAGAAATGACAGTTGTCTCCACCTACTTTCTCCATTCTTCCCCTTCCTCCTCCTTCTGTTACTTAATATTATCACTATTATAATTATTTCCATCTAATCTGGAAAAATAATAGCTTAATAGCCTACCCTCACTGAGTTAGAATTGTACATTTGTTGAAAAATATTAAGTTATAACTTTGGAGTAAATACTCATCATAAAATGAGAATGATTTGATGGCGTGTGGCCTTGTGTATTGAACAGACACAGGACTGAGTGACACTTGGAGTTGCAGTGAGTTTTACTATAAGGGAGTATTTTAGCCATCATATCTTCAACTTATGCAAAGATCAGATGCCTTGTTTTCTAGGTCCTAATAAAAGCTTATATTTATATGTAACTCACAATTGCCATTTCAGTTCATCAAGATTAGCACCAAGGCGTCATTATTGATCACATCAGAGTGAGGCTAGTAGAATGCTAGAATTTTTTGAGGATAAAACAAAGTGATCTTAGTCTCTGGCATCTTAGTTGTTGAGTATCTTCCTTTTTCTTTTATCAGTAAATGATTGTTTTCTGTGACTAAAGAAAGAAGAGATATTGGCATTACTTGATATTTTAGCTACTTAGGTGGCACTTACTCTGGTTTAGTCTGTTATACCATCATTATGTCTTGCTAATGGCACCATGCAGTGCACTTCCCTTCAACTGTCTTCAGAGTGCCTCTCCATTTAAACAACGTGACACATTTAAATAGTTTACTGGTACTATAAAATTCTTGGCTTATTGTATATTAGATTTTAAAACTCAGCAAATTTTCTACTGAGCGCAGGAGTATATAATGGTGGGCATGACTTTAAATATTGAAATGAAAAGTCGTTGAGAACAATGAATGGCCATTATCTTTTAGAAGTGATCAATCTGTTTTCTGTAAATGTGAATAAACTGAAATGAAATTTTAAAGCTTGTGGGATTAAACAAAAAAGGGACATTTAGTATGAAACAGTTTCTTTCAATTCTACCATCCCTGCTACCCAACGTTTCATCCCAGAATTAGGGCTGGTCTGTTGCTTTCCACAGGTTCCATGCAATAGTTAGCTGATTTAAGAACTTTGGAATATGCCATATTTTCCCTCAGCCTCCAGGTAAATTTATTGGTAGTTGATGTTACTAGTCTTTTCATGGCCTAGAAAATTGTTCTCTCTTTTCTTCACTTAGTTAACTTCTATTTTTCCTTCTAATGAGAGTTCAGGCCTTTCCTCCTTAGGCAAGACTTCCCTGACCTCCTTGGTTGGGTTAGCTCTCTCATAAAGGTGCTCAGAGCACTGCTTACTTGGCACAACTTCAAATTCACATTTGTTTACATGATTATTTTTATTAGTCTTCCTTCCCTATTAATCCAAAAGCCCTATAAAGCTGAGGGCAGTCTTCAACTCCCTATTGCATTATTAATTCCAATATAATGTTTTGCACATACTAGTCACAGAGTAAATATTTTTGAAACATGACAGAGTGTTCAGATCTAAAAACACTCATTTTCGGCTATAGAATATAATTTGGGGTATCGCCATCAAATGCATACTTAGTTATGATTTTATTAATTTTCTTCAATTAAATCAGTACTGTTTCTTTACTCTGAAATGTAAATTAAGGTTCAGTGTTTAATGCCACTATATAGGTAAAATATATGTTTTTGGTTTTTGATTCCTTAACATGTATCTTTTACCCATAAACTTCAATGAAATGTTCTCGAGTTGTTTTTTATGTGTTGTTGGGGGTGGGGAAGTTGTATGCTCTTTTGGTTTTAGAGCATAACTACGTCCATACTTTTATAATCAATTTACAAGTGTACATGAACTTTAAAATGTATATACAAGTCTTCAAAGCTCATGGTGTAATTAAAATTTGGAAGGGCAGGTGGTTGAGAGGTTCTAGTAATCTACTGTATCACTCTAAGATTAGGATATAAATTTAAAAATCACAGGAGATTCTATAGCTAGCATGTGTCCAATTGATATACAATAAAAGCCACAGAAAAAGGATTTATTAGAAGACTCATAATGAAACCAAAAGAAATAATCTATTAGGAATTGAGTCATAGAACAGTATATAGAAAACTGAATAAGATTTAGGGAACTGTCTTACTGTCTGGCTCTTCTTTGGGCAGAAAGTACTTCAGAATATTAACTAGGTAGATTTTCATGATTACCCATTCAGAGAAAATGAAGTATTTCGATGTGCCATGCATTGGGTCAAGCTTAATGCATATTTAAGCACAGTTCTAGCATCTGAGTGTTAAAGTGATCCTTGACTCTGTAATGGAATTTTTGTTCTTGACATGGAAAGAATCACGTGGAAAATCTGAAACTTTTGTTACATTCACAAGGTACTTTAAAATCTTCTTCATTGCTCCAACCTCTAGAACAATTTTTCCTATGCAACTATTCAAATCTTTGTGAAATTTGCATCTTACTCTATGACATCACTAGGGCCTATAGCTAGAACAGACCAGGCCTTCAGAGCCTTACATCTGTACCACGTAGGCCTCAGATAGTGTTTGGACAAAGCCCAGGTCTAACACTTGCAACTATTGCTAATTTTTGACTGTAAATCCCTAAGTTTGAATATACCACTGTGTGGGATTTTGGTCTCTATTTCCCCACACTGCAAAAATCTGCCTTCCTGGATTCCCATGGTCCTGTTTTCAGAGTGGGTGTTTGTTTGTAGGTGCTAGCAGTATGTTTGTAATTCCAATTATGTTTGTCACTCAATAGCTTCTGCATTCAACCACCTCTGTACTGGAATAAGTAATAATAAGTAATATTTTAAACTAAACTACTTTATCTAATTTATGAAATCATTTGGGCTGGAAGAGCCCTACAGTGAAACGCATAGCTCATCCCCTTGTCTAGAATAGTGGGATAGCTTATTATTGTCTATAAAATCCATTCTGGGTGGGTATCTATTCTCAGCCTTCATTATCTACAGTGATAACAATTCCACAGTCTCCCTTGGCAGCTTTCCCTATTGCTGAACTAGGCTTGCTTATTAATCCTATAATAATACCTTATGTTCTCTAAATATTGGAGCAGTGCTTAAGTTTCCCCTGCTAACTCATTCCTCCCTCCCCACCTTGTGAAATGCTTCTGGAGGGGGAATAATTATATAAGCACACAGCACCAAATGATGTGTTGTGCAGCCTCGTCCTAAGGCATTCCGCAAAGGGCTTGTTAGGATGGACGTTGTCAGTCCATAGAAAATTAAGCTATTAAATCAGCAGCACCCGGGTGGTGATTGAATTGCTTGTGCCACTGGAATAAAATTGCTTTGCAGACATATGAATTTCCGAGCTAGTAGTGTTCTTCCCTTCCTGCATGCTCTAATTGTATTTTTATATTAATGCAGTGATTTAGGGGCTATTCTGGCATATTTGTGCCCTGGGACAAGGGCATTGGCGGGACTTGTCCTAAAGGGTGTAGTCCACAAATTTTCCCAGATACAGAATTGACTATGCTGATGGGATAAGTCTGTCTGCTTCCATTTTCCATCAGTCTGTGCACTGCCTGGTGTTGGCACTCATACCCGTATTTTTTGAATCCTTTTTTTTTTTTTTTTTTTTTTTTTTTTTTTTTTT
>NW_016107554.1:2678954-2737011 GCF_001604975.1 Cebus imitator
TCTGGGTGCTTGACTTGTGCAGGCTAGCACTTGTAACTTTCTTCAGAGGACTGCCTTAGGACAGCTGGAGACCTCAGGTACCTGGGAATTCACAACCTCCCAGTTGTATATGAGAAACCAGCTCCCTGGCCTTAAGACAAACTCTAATATGTAACTTACAGCCTGTAGTTTCCCAGTAGGACTGAACTAAAGCTACCCTTCATAGAACTTCACTTAAAAAAGTACTCCTACTGGGCATATATCTCTTCCCTGTCTTGTTTCCCCATGATTTCCTTACCAATTATCTTGGGAGCACTTCTTTAATAAATTTTACCCACAAAACCTCATCTCAGAACTTGCTTCCAGGAAACCAGACTTGAGGCATCATTCCTTTTTAGACCTTGGATTTCGAAAGTTAGACTGTAACATTCTATGTAGAATGGTAGAGTCAGACTTCTCAGCCTCCAGTGGCTGACCTGATTTCCAGGATGGGTTTTCTTTCATGGTTCCCACATTTGATCCCACCCATGGAAATCACAAGGTTTGTTTTCCAGATTCACAGGGGCCTGTCCATAATAGTGATTTGAGTTTCCTGAAATCATAAAATTTACTTGTTTTTCAAACCTGGAATAGTTCTTCTTTTGTTTTTTCTGTTTGCTTTTCTAAAGTGCCACATCATATTTCCTGTGTTCTGAAACTGCCTTGTTCATCTATTAGAGCACAGGCCACATACTATACCCAGTTACAGAATTTGTCTCTCAACATGGCCTGTGAACTCTTTGGGAGAGTATCTGGTCATCAGAATCCCTGACAAGCAACCCACACGGTGTCTTCCACTCTACAGCTGCTCAGTAGTTGTTTGCTGCCTTCTACTGATGAAAGGACTTAAGTTTGCCTAGGTTTGCGGTTACAGTCTTTGTGACTGCCTCATTTTCATTGACCTCTTCTGTTTCAGCTTACTCAGCTCAGCTCCCAAAACACTGACTGATTTATCCCTCTTTTTTTTTTTTAATTGTACTTTAGCTTCTGGGGTACATGTGAAAATCATGCAGGATTGTTGCATAGGTACATACATGGCAACGTGGCTTCCTGTCTTCATCCCCACATCTCCTCTATCTGGTATTTCTCCCCTCATTATCCCTCCCCATCCCCCGCTGTCCCTCCCCACCCCCTGCTGTCCCTCCCCTAGCTCCCCCAACTGACTGCAGTGTGTGATGCTCCTCTCCCTGTGTCCACATGTTCTAATTGTTCAACACCCGCATATGAGTGAGAACATGCGGTGTTTGGTTTTCTGTTCTGGTGTTATTTTGCTGAGAATGATGCTTTCCAGATTCATCCATGTCCCTATGAAGGACACGAACTCATCGTTTTTTTTTATGGCTGTGTAGTATTCCATGGTGTATATGTGCCATATTTTCTTTATCCAGTCTTTTGTTGATGGACATTTGGGTTGGATTCAGGTCTTTGTTGTTGTAAACAGTGCTGCAGAGAATATATGTGTGCATGTGTCTTTATAATAGAACAATTTATACTCCTTTGGATATATACCCAGTAATGGGATTGCTGGGTCAAATGGAATTTCTATTTCTACGTCCTTGAGGAATTGCCACACTGTCTTCCACAATGGTTGTACTAATTTGCACTCCCACCAACAGTGTAAAAGTGTTCCTATTTCTCCACTTCCTCTCCAGCATCTATTGTCTCCAAATTTTTTAATGATCACCATTCTAACTGATGTGAGATGCTATCTCAATGTGGATTTGATTTGAATTTCTCTAATCACCAGTGATGATGAGCATTTTTTCATATGTTTATTGGCCTTATAGATGTCTTCTTTTGTGAAGTGTCTGTTCATATCCTTCACCCACTTTTGAATGGGTTTGTTTTTTTCTTATAAATATGTTTCAGTTCTTTGTAGTTTCTGGATATTAGTCCTTTGTCAGATGAGTACACTGCAAAAATTTTTTCCAATTCTGTTGGTTGCCGGTTCACTCTAATGATTGTTTCCTTTGCTGTACAGAAGCTTTGAAGTTTAATTAGATGCCATTTGTCTATTTTGGCTTTTATTGCCATTGCTTTTGGTGTTTTAGCCATGAAGTCCTTGCCTATGCCTATGTCCTGAATGGTGTTGCCTAGGTTTTCTTTTAGGGTTTTTATGGTGTTAGGTCTTATGTTTAGATCTTTAATCCATCTGTAGTTAATTTTAGTGTAAGGTGTCAGGAAGGGGTCCAGTTTCTGCTTTCTGCACATTGCTGGCCCGTTTTCCCAACACCATTTATTAAACAGAATCCTTTCCCCACTGCTTGTTTTTCTCAGGTTTGTCAAAGATCAGATGATTGTAGATGTGTCATGTTGCTTCTGAGGCCTATGTTCTGTTCCATTGGTCTATGTCTCTGTTTTGGTTCCAGTACCATGCTGTTTTGATTACTGTGGCCTTGTAGTATAGTTTGAAGTCAGGCAGCGTGATACCTCCAGCTTTGTTCTTGTTGCTTAGGATTGTTTTGGCTATTCGGGATTTCTTTGGGTTCCATATGAAGTTTGAAGTGTTTTTTTCCAGTTCTGTGAAGATCATTGGAAGCTTGATGGGAATAGTGTTTAATCTATAAATTACTTTGGGCAGTATGGCTATTTTCAGGATGTTGATTCTTCCCAACCATGAGCATGGAACATTTTTCCATCTGTTTGTGTCCTCTCTTATTTCCTTGTGCAGTAATTTGTAGCTCTCCTTGAAGAGGTCCTTTACATCCTTTGTTAGTTGTATTCCTAGGTATTTTATTCTCTTTGTAGCAGTTGCAAATGGGAGTTTACTTTTGATTTGGCTCTCTGTCTGTTATTGGTATATAGAAATGCTTGTGATTTCTGCACATTGATTTTGTATCCTGAGACTTTGCTGAGGTTGCTTATCAGTTTCAGGAGATTTTAGGCTGACATGATGGGGTCCTCTATATACAGTCATGTTGTCTGCAAATAGAGACAATTTGGCTTCCTAATTAAATACACTTTATTTCTTTTTCTTTCCTGATTTCTCTGGCTAGAACTTCCAATACTATATTGAATAGGGGTGGTGAGAGAGGGAATCCTTGTCTTGTGGCAGATTTCAAAGGAAATGCTTCTAGTTTTTGCCTGTTCATTATGATATTGGCTGTGGGTTTGTCGTAAATAGCTTTTATTATTTTGTGATATAAACCATTGATACCTAGTTCATTGAGGGTTTTTGGCATAAAGTGCTGTTATATTTTGTCGAAGGCCTTCTCTGTATCTATTGAAATAATCATGTGGTTTTTGTCTTTGGTTCTGTTTATGCGATGGATTACATTTTATAGACTTGCGTATGTTGAACTGGCCTTGCATCCCCGGGATGAAGTTTTCCTGGTCATGAAGAATAAGCTTTTTTATTTGTTGTTACATTCTGTTTGCCAGTATTTTATTGAAGATTTTTGTGTCGATGTTCATCATGGATATTGGCCTGAAGTTTTCTTTTTTAGTTGCATCTCTGCCCGGTTTTGGTATTAGGATAATGTTGATCTCATAAAATGAGTTGGGGAGGATTCCCTCTTTTTGTATTGCTTGGAATAGTTTTAGAAGGAATGGTACCAGCTCCTCTTTGTACATCTGGTAGAATTCAACTGTAAACCCATCTGTACCTGGGCTTTTTTTAGTTGGTAGGCTATTAATTGCTGCCTCAACTTCAGCCCTTGTTGTTGGTCTATGCAGGTATTTAACTTCTTCCTGGTTTAGTCTTGGGAGACACAAGTATCCAGGAATTTATCCATTTCTTCCAGATTTACTGGTTTGTGTGCATAGAGTTGTTTGTAGTAATCTTTGCTGGTAGCTTGTGTTTCTGTGGCATAAGTGGTGATATCCCCTTTATTGTTTTTTATTGCATCTATTTGATTCTTCTCTTGTTTCTTTTTTATTAGTCTGGCCTGCAGTCTAGCTATTTTGTTGACCCGTTCAAAAAACCACCTCCTGGATTTGCTGATTTTTTGAAAGGTTTTTTGTGTCTCTATATCCATCAGTTCTGCTCTGATCTTAGTTATTTCTTGTCTTCTACTAGTTTTGAATTTGTTTGATCTTGCTCCTCTAACTCTTTCAGTTTTGATGATAGGGTATTGATTTTACCCTTGTTCCTCATGTGGGCATTTATTGCTATGAATTTCCCTCTAGACACTGCTTTAAATGTGTCCCAGAGATTCTGGTATGTTGTTGCCTTCATTCTCATTGGTTTCAAAGAACATCTTTATTTCTGCCTTCATTTCGTTGTTTATCCAGTCTACATTCAGGAGCCAGTTGTTAATTTTCCATGAAGTTGTGCAGTTTTGAGTTAGATTCCTAAACCTGAATTCTAATTTGATTGCACTGTGGTCTGAGAGATTGTTTGTTATTATTTCCATTCTTTTGCATTTGCTGAGGAATGATTTATTTCCAATTATGTGGTCAATTTTAGAGTAAGTGTGATGTGGTGT
Source organism: Cebus imitator (assembly GCF_001604975.1). NCBI lineage: Eukaryota > Metazoa > Chordata > Mammalia > Primates > Cebidae > Cebus > Cebus imitator. The sequence continues at coordinate 2,683,400 of NW_016107554.1, forward strand.
TGAGAAGAATGTATATTCTGTGGATTTGGGGTTAAGGTTCTGTAAATGGCTATGAAGTTTGCTTGGTCCAGATCTGCATTCAAGTCCTAGATTTCCTTGCTGATTTTCTTTCTCATTGATCTGTCTAATATTGACAGTGGAGTGTTAAAGTCGCCCACTATTATTTTGCGGGAGTGTAAGTCTCTTTGTAGGTCATTAAGGACTTGTTTTATATATCTAGGTGCTCCTGTATTGGGTGCATATATATTTAGAATAATTATCTCTTCTTGTTGTATTAATCTGTTTACCATTATATAATGCCCTTTTTAGGCTCTTTTGATTTTTGTTGGTTTAATGTCTGTTTTATCAGAGACGAGGATTGCCATCCCTGCTTTTTTTTGCTCTCCGTTTGCTTGGTTAATCTCCTTCCACCCCTTTATTTTGAGTCTATGTGTGTCTTTGCATATGACATGAGTCTCCTGAATACAGCACACCGATGGTTCTTGGCTTTTTATCCCATTTGCCAGTCTGGGTCTTTTGATTGGGGCATTTAGTCCATTTATATTTAATGTTAATATTGTTATATCTGAACTTGATCCTGGCATTTTATTACTGGTTGGTTGTTTTGCCCTTTGGTTGGTGTAATTTCTTCATTGTGTTTTTGGTCTTTACCTTTTGGTTCTTTTTTTGCAGTGACTGGTACTGGTTTTTCCTTTCTGTGTTTAGTGCTTCCTTCAGGAGCTATTCTAAGGCAGGTCTGGTAGTGACAATATCTCTCAGCAATTGCTTGTCCATAAAGGATTTCATTTCTCCATCACTTATGAAGCTTAGTTTGGCTAGATATGAAATTCTGGATTGAAAGCTCTTTTCTTTAAGGATGTTGAATATCGGCCCCCACTCTCTTCTGACTTGTAGGGTTTCTACCAAGAGATCCACTTTGAGTCTGATGTGCTTCCTTTTGTGAGTGACCTGGCCTTTCTCTCTGGCTGCCCTTAGTATTTTTTCCTTCATTTCAACCCTGGTGATCCTGATGATTATGTGCCTTGGGGTTGCTCTTCTAGAGGAGTACCATTGTGGTGTTCTCTGTATTTCCTGTATTTGAATATTGGCCTGCCTTGCTAGGCTGGGGAAGTTCTCCTGGATAATATCCTGAAGAGTGTTTTCCAGCTTGGATTCATTCTCCCTGTCATCTTCTAGTACACTGATAAGGTGTAGATTAGGTCTTTTCACATAATCTCATATTACTTGAAGGCTTTGTTCACTGCTTTTCACTCTTTGTTCTCTTTTCTTGCCTTCTCGTTTTATTTCATTGAGTTGATCTTCAATCTCTGATATCCTTTCTTCTGCTTGATCCATTTGGCTTTTGAAACTTGTGTATGCTTCATGAAGTTCTTATGCTGTGTTTTTCAGCTCCGTCAAGTCGTTTATGTTCTTCTCTAAGCTGGTTGTTCTAGTTAGCATTTCGTCTAACCCTTTATCAAGGTTTTTAGTTTCTTTTCATTGGGATAGAACATGTTCCTTTAACTCAGAGAAGTTTGTTAATCCACCTACTGAAATCTGCTTCTGTCAATTCATGAAATTCGTTCTCCGTCCTGCTTTGTTCCCTTGCTGGTGAGGAGTTGTGATCTCGTGGTGGGGAAGAGACGTTCTGGTTTTTGATTGTTTCATTCTTCTTGTGATGGTTTCTTCATCTCTTGGATTTGTATACTTTTAATCTCAGGTAGCTGCTTGGAGAGGTGGCCTTTGCTTTGTCTGCCTGCAGAGGGGCTTCTGGGCTGCCATGGGATCAGCGGAGCTGCTGCATTTTTTATTTACTCAGGAAAATTAGGCTGGCTTCTGTAATGGCGCTGCCCTTCCTGCACCGAGTTCGATCGTCCCTGGTCACTCTAACTGATATTCTGGGTGTGTAACTCTGGAGTGAGAGTTTTTTAGGCTGCTGGGCTTTGTGTGTGGGGGTGGGGGGACCCATCCTGCCGCTGGGCTGTTTGACTGCATTCAATTCCCCTCCTTCCTAGAGGGGAGTAGCTCCTTCCTGCTGGCCTTTCGGCTTTCTAGGCGTTAGCCTGTGTTTCTGCCTAGATCTAAGCTGACAGCCCCGGTGCCGGCCGAAGTTGCTGTTCTGCCTGTTTAGGCAGCTTGCTGAGGCTTTTCAGCCTGGCGAAGGTGGGTTGTAGAGGGCTTGGATGGAGTGCTGTATCTGAACCAGAATCCCAGCGGGGGAGATTCCCCAGGCCTCCTGTTGGTTGCTCACTCCTCCTGGGTGAGGCAGTGCCCCACCTTGCCACAACTTGCCCTATTTGGTTTATACCCACTGTCCAACCAGACCCACGAAATGAACCTAGGACCTCCTTTGGAATTGTGGAGATCACTCGACTTCTGCATCTCTCTCTCTGGGAGCTGCTTTCTGGAGCTGCCTCTTATTTGGCCGTCTTTGGATCCCCTCCTCTCTTTTTTTTTTTTCAGACAGAGTCTCTGTCACCAGGCTGGAGTGCAGTGGCACAATCTCTGTTCACTGCAACATCTGCCTCCTGGGTTCAAGCAATTCTCCTGCCTCAGTTTCCTGAGTAGCTGAGACTACAGGCACCTGCCACCATATCCAGCTAATTTTTTGTATTTTAGTAGAGATGGGGTTTCACCATGTTGCCCAGGCTGGTTGCGAACTCCTGAGCTCTGGTAGTCTTCCTTTCTTAGCCTCCCAAAGTCCTGGGTTTACAGATATGAGCCACTGCACCTGGCTAATTTATCTCTTTTAAATTAAATACATTTGGCTGGGCATGGTGGCTCACTCCTGTAACCCTGTCGCTTTGGGAGGCCGAGGCAGGCAGATCATGAGATCAAGAGATTGAGACCATCCTGGCCAACATGGCAAAACCCTGTCTCTACTAAAAATAGAAAAATTAGCCAGGCATGGTGGCACATGCCTGTATTCCCAGCTATTTGGGAGGCCAAGGCAGGAGAATGGTTGAACCCAGGAGGCAGAGGTTGTGGTGAGTTGAGATTGCAACACGGCACTCCAGCCGGGCAACAGAGCAAAACACAATCTCAAAAAAAAAAAAAAAAAAAAAAAGAAAAAAAAGAACAGGGCCAAAAAAAAAAAAAAAAAAAAAATTCAATACATTTTCTATCCCCAATCCAGTGAGTATCAGAATATCAAGATAATCAAGAACCAATGGCAAGTTAGGAGGTGATGTATTTGGCGACAAAACAACAAGAAGCAGTCATGAGCACTCCCTTGCCTCCTTTTGTTTTTTTTTCCTAAGGTCTTTATTCACAATTGAAATTGATATTGTTTTTCAGTTCTCTCTCTCCTCCTGTCACTCTGTGCCATTTTCAAATACATAAGGAATATTAACTGAGAAACATGCTTTATCTCAGAAATGAATATCTTTTCAAGAATGAATGCTGACCTGAATATAATGTTGAATTACCCTGGGCACCAAAGATGGCTTGCCTGGGCATGATTGTTTCAGAAGCTGTTACTGAAATTTAGAACAGCACCCTCAATGTGGTGTCAATGTCTCCTTCAGTTCTGAAGTTCTGAAAAGAATCCTTGAAACATCCAGTTATACGCCCTCTTTCCAAGAGTGTTTGCACACAGTTGGTGCCCCACAAGTTTTTCAAATTAGTTTTGCTGAAATAAAATAATGACCAGATGAATCTGGCACTATATTTCTTGTGAGGACAAAAAGCTGTTCTTCCGAACCTTGCCCCAAATACATAATTGATAACACTGGAAAACAAATAAGGACATTTTATTTTATGTTGCGTGTTCCTGCAATCGTTAGCAGACTGACTTTGAAATAAGAATCCAAAGTATAATTAAATAATGGCATTATTATAGGATGACTTCATACCATTGTTGTAGACTAGCATATGATTTTACTAGTTATTATTTTCTCAGCTAGTCACTTAAATATAGAAAAAATTTACTAACAGAAAATATTGAAAAATTTTAAAAACAGGAAAATCTAACCTTTAACTCAGTAACCATGCACTTTTTTTTCATTTGACTGATATCCTCTTAAATTTGCATATGTGTGTATAGAATCTGTATGTATAGTAATATTTGCATATGTTACTTTTATATCAGAGAGAAATTAAGGAAGATGCTTCTGGCAAACTCAATATTTAGTCCATCTTCAAATCAATTGCCTGTCCCTTTCATGGCATGATCCTATCTGGTAGATTATTTCCCTTATTCCCAGAGGTGAACTAGTCAGTGATCAGTTGCATCCAGGGCGCTCTCAAGAGTTTATGCCCAATTAGAAAGCTGTAGCACTGTAATGCAGCATCAGCACATATAACATTCAGTGCTCAGATAGTGGCTTAAGAATTCATGGGGCTTGATACAAAGTGTAATTGTATAATTTAAAAAAAATTCCACTACATTAACCCATTCTTCTTTAACTCTAAGATCAGATTGGGGGAAAAGTAAAACAGAACAAAACTGCTTTCAACCTACTGGGCAGTTTAAATTTTAAATTTATATCAAAGCTACAATTAAGGCAATTTAGTATAGTCCCTATTCTGTTAACAACTTCCCTTTGGAACTGGGGTGGGTGAGGCTTGAAGTATTCATCGAAGAGTGATGCATGTGACCAAGATGAGTTGTTGAATCTCCATTGCAACAGCCCAATGAAGCCTCCATCTGGAATGAATTCAGCATCTTTAACAAGTAAGAACAGAGATGCAAAGTTGTCTTTATTTTCCTAGTAGGATTAGGCTATGATTTTTTGATATGACAGCCAGTTCTTCATAGGATACTCTGAAAATCCTATTTAGTATTTGTTTATTCAAAGAAAATTTCTTGTTCAGCGGAGCCAGAGGCAAGAAGATATAGTAAAACAGAATGGTTAAGTGCTCAGTACTTCCATGACCAGAGAGACCTAGACTTGCATCTAGCATTATGACCATAGGCAACTTGTACAATTCTATGTTTTATTTTCCACATCTGTACAGTGGGACTATATTAGAGAGTTGATGTGAGTGAAAATAAAAAAAATTATGCTAAAGTGCTTATTAGTCTATTACCTGACAACTGGCAAATGTTCCTTAATAATGGTGCCCGTGAACAATAACAGGAAAGTCATCGTTGCATTAGCCTTTTGCATTTATTACACATCATTACTATTTAAGCTTTTCACAATTCCTGTTTGCAATACAAAGATAACTTAATCCTCTAAGTTCATTTCAAGATTGAGAGTTGAGATGTCTTAAATATGAAAAAATTTAAGAGATTAGCTTGCTTCAATTACGTGCTATTCCTAATTTTGATCAAGTATTTTCTTAATCTTTTGGATTATTTAATAGCTAATTTTTTCTCATCTTATAAGAATGTTTGTAAATACTCTTATGTCTATATTTTTAAGAAACAGTCTTCTGTTTTTATATTAATAGTTTAATGTTTCTTTTTGGCAGCTATGAGGCAGCAGATAATAAATCAAAAACTAATATTTTCAGCTATCTCAAAAAATATGTCTGACAGACTAAATATGGGCTAAATGGGGCTTATGAATGATTTATTCTAATTAGATATAAGGTAAATGCTCCTGCAATTGTGAATTTTATTAAAGTCGGAACATGTCGTTGTTCAGGCTTTCCCACATTACCCTTTAAAAATCATTTGAAAATATTTTGGGTCTGCTATTGCTGAGACAATATGGCTTGGCAGTGTATTGGTAACTTAATAAGCTCACCACATTTGTCATGCAGAAACTGTTCTTTATATGCAAAGCTGTCAGACGGATTGAGTATATAATTCTTCTTTGCATGAAATAATATGATAAAACTCCAGTATCAAATTGAATGCTGTACGAGAGTTTGCAATCTTTCATGCATAGGTTGGAATTGTTTTACAATGGAAGCATTGTTTGATGACAAATACTCTTTTTGTAACATTCATCAGTTATGTTTTAATAGTAGGCATTTTCTTCCTGACTATAGGTCTGCCTCTTTTGCTGTTAACATGCTGGAAAATGAAGCCTGCTTCTCAGTTACGTTTGACATTTTTTGTAATGGTTAACTACTACAATTAGACTGCACTGTCAGTATTGTGGATGTTTTAGTTCTTTCTACAAAAGACTACTGTATTGGATTTTGCCAGTTTTGTGAGAGAGCAAATATTATTTACCTCCTTCCTGGTTTTGAGTCTGTCCCTGATTATAATGCTTACTGATACAATATTTTAAGTCTCAGTTCACCACAGAAGAGAATTGCATGTTATATGTCCATATAATGCATGTTGGTACAAGCAGTGAGATAATAAATTAGCAGAAATTATGAATATCGTTCATGTGGCACATTCTAGAAGATTAAGCATTTACTTGTATTTTGATCAGTGACAGCTATCCTCAAAGAAATCCCCCACCATGTCAATTTCAAGGGTCTAAAAGGGAAAGAAATTGCTACAAATACATACACAGCAAATGTGCTTAAAGCAGCTCTTTGCCAAGCAAATTCCTGTTATACAGTGGCCCGATGCCAAAGCTCTTCCAAGCACTCTACTGCTACTTAATGTATTTGGTATGTGGGAGAAACTCGTAACTCTGGGACTGCCCAGTGTACGGCGTCTGTCACGTCTGAAGTGTGAGCATTCCAAAGCCTTACAGCCTCCCAGCTCAGGACTCAGCAGGGAGGACAGGAACAGGGGTCAGCCTGAAGAGAAAGCAATCAAAAAATACATTTGTGAAATTTGTCAAGCTATCTTTTTCTCTTTTCCCTCCCTCCTTTTTCCTTCCTTCCTCTTAATTTCTCACTTCCTGCCTCCCTCCCTCTTTTTCAGTTTGTTTTTATACTCTTTTGTTTTTGAGTGATACCCTGTTCTAAATGTATTTAAATGATTATAAAATATCCATGAAAATTCTGAGAGCTGGGTCTGACCTACCTTAATTTTTCAACTGATCAGCCTTTCCGGTTTGTCTTAACAAAGGAAAACCATATCTTTTGTGTCCGAAAACTTCATAGCAAAGCTTCCATCTGGAATGAATTCGGCATCTTTAACAAATATGTGATCTCTTTTCAAAAACTATCTAAAAATAGTTCTCAAACAAGTAAGAAAAAATATTTTGACATTTTCTTCATGTTTTGTGTGGTAAGCACAGTTTGAAACAAGCTTTCTGTTAATTTTCAGAGGCTTAGGAATCAATGTACTTTTGTGTGCATGTACAACATATTTTGCTCAAGGATGGTTTCTGATCCAAACTATATCATGTAGTTGTGTTTCTTAGCAGGTGCAATTCTTATCACAAGTCAGCTTTTCCATAAAACTCAATTATAAGTACTCAGAGTAAAACGCTCAGTCAGGGTCTACTGACACATGCCAATACTGATTTTGCTTATGTAGTTTTACATGGAAAAAAAATATAATCAACCTGTGAGATTATGTTTGCAGCCTAAACCCCAAAGATACTGATGACAGTGACTTTATTGCAGAACTGAAAGATGACTTTAAAGGAAAGCTGAGCCCCTCTAAGAACAGTGTCACCTCCTATAATTTAATCAGCTACCATGTCTTAGACATCATGAAATGAAATGGACATATATGAACATTCACATATGGAGATATATCTTGTTATTTAATCTTCAAAATAAATTATTAGTCACTGTATAATGAAAAAACTGAAGCTTGCAAAGTTGAGCAAATTGTCAAAGGTAAATTGGTATAGACATTCAAAGGCAGACCTGACACTGGTTGATTTGCCATCATGTTTTCCTTTAGGAAAGAGAAAAAAAGACAATTATGTTGATTTTTGGGGTCAACTTCATATTTAAATAATTAGAAATAAAATTAAGTCAAATTCCGTGTATCTTCTCTTATTTCCTAGCCTTCTAATACTCTTTGGTGTTTTAAAGTCTACACTTTCAGCTGAAACTAAAAAAATCTGAAACTAAAAAAATGCTGCTATTATAATTTCATTGTAACATGCTTCAAGTTCTAAAATTAACTCTAGACTATTAATGTATGTAATATAGTTAATTATTCTTAACTCCAAAACTTAGCCCTTTTGTTATTTTGTAAAGATGATTTCAGTTTAAAGTTGGTGGTCATTTATAGGAATGTTTGTAAACTAATGAATACATTGCTGTCACTGGAGTCATTTCTAACACCCAGCATAGTGTCCTTGGGATATTCGATACGAAATGTTAAAAAATTCTCCCTACTGATCAAAATTATTTTTTCTATAGTAAAAATAGTACCTATATGGCCCAAGTGATTCATAAGATTAGGAATATGTGGCTGGATGCAGTGGCTCATGCCTATAATCCCAGCAGTTTGGGATGCAAGGGTGGAAGGATCGCCTGAGGCCGGGAGTTGGAGACTAGCCTAGACAACATAATCAGACCCCATCTCTACAAAAAATTTTAAAATTAGCTGGTTGTGGTGGCATGAGCCTTTTAGTTCTAGCTACTTGAATGGCTGAGGCTGAGGCAAGATGATTGCTTGAGGCCAGGCCGTTGAGGCTACAGTGAACTATGATCATGCTGCTGTACCCCAGGCTGGGTGACAGAGTGCGACCCTGTATCTAATTAAAAAAAAAAAAAAGACTCAGGAATAGGAATATACTAGGGAAAGTTATGTTTTAGATGTTCTAATGTTACATGAAGCCGCACAGAATCAAAGACTAATGTCATGATACAACCATCCCATAAAACAAAGCACAGGCCAAGGGGCAGTGGCTCAAGCCTGTAATCTCAGTACTTTGCAAAGCTGAGGCAAATGGATCACCTGAGGTCAGGAGTTTGAGACCAGCCTCACCAACATGCTGAAACCCTGTCTCTACTAAAAATACAAAAATTAGCTGGGCATGGGGGCCCATGTCTGTAATCCCAGGTACTCGCGAGGCTGAGGCAGGAGAACAGCTTGTTCATGGGAAGTGGAGGTTGCAGTGAGCCAAAATCACACCACTGCACTCCAGCCTGGGCCACAGAGACTCCACCTCAAAAAAAAAAAAAAAAAAGGCACAAATATAAAACAACTTCACAATACTACTTGTCTCCAAACGTTGTGTTTCCAGGTAGCATAGTTAGGGGACATATTTGGCAAGGTTGATCTTTCTAAATTTCATTTGTAGTACAAAATGGTTTCTGGTAGTTATAATTTAGTAAAAAGCAGGTTGGAAATCAACTCTGTGGACTACCTTGTAACCTCAGCTAGAATGGTGTAAATGGAAGGAACTCATCTATTTTGACCTCTCTATTTTTGAGATGGGAAAATTGAGGCTCAGCAGTATCAAGTGACAGAAAGCTCAAGACCTAAGTCCAGTTAAAGATGTAGGGATCTGGGAACACAATCTGCATGTCAGGGTCTGTGCTGTTTCATCTGCGTTGTGATTGGCTCTCTACGCTTTTGTTTAAACCAAGTTCCACATCTGTTTTGTCTTTGATTTGCATTCCTTTTCATATGCCAGTTATAAAGTGTCAATTCTAGCATCGTACATATCACAAATGAGCCTTAGAATGTATTTTATACTTCATCTGTGAGTTACATAAAAGCAAAGAAAGTATGTCATAATTTACAGATTGACGTCAACTGCAGCACAAAAAAAAAAGAGTAATTGGTTTGCCTTCAGCCCAACAATACGTCCTTTGTAAACGAGAGAATAGAATTTCTCCTGTAAAGGTTTAGAACGGTGGATCTCAAAGTGTGGTCCCTGGACAAGGAGTTTTAGCTCCATAAGGGAACTTGTAAGAAATGCAGATTTTCAGATTTTTCCTCATACTTATTGAATCAAAAACACAGTGGGTGGGGTCCAGCAATCTGTATGTGAAAAGCTCTTCAAATAATTTTGGTAAATGCTAATGTGTGAGTTACTGTTCTACTGGTCTAGATTATGCTGTCTAGAATTTGTTCCTCCCTCTCTCCTCTACTCCTCCCTCCCTTCCTTTCTCTCCTCTACTCCTTCCTTCCTTCCTACCTCCTTCCTTCCTTCCTCATCCTTATTACATAAATGATTGATTTCATAATTATTATATAAATAATTTCTTATTTTTGCATGAGTAATGTCTCTTAAATATATAGTTATTAAGAGCCACTATATCAGCTATTACTCCAGACTTCTGATATGGTTGAGAACAAATTTTGTCATCGTATTGTGGTTGAGTGGCACAGCATCAATTTTGATGTCATTCTTGGTGGGTGTTTTCCTTGCTAATTTCAAATGATTGCCTCACCTGTTTGTCTCTGCCCCTGTTGCTACTAACTGGCATCTTTGCTGGCACACCTCACTCAGAAGTCAGCCACGGTAAGCCAGGAGACTCCAGGATCCTCTTACTCTTGTTGCCCTCCCACCACTGCCTGTGATACTCCTGACAGGGCTGTGGAAAGGATGAATTAGTAAAGGAAGCCTGACTTCTCTAGGGCCCATGCCATAATTCTTCTGGAGATAAGTAGGGAAGTCTCATTCTTAAAGCTGTAGGCACACATTCTGTTTTCACCAACACTAAATTCACTCCATTATCCTTGTCTGCCTGAAGACAGACCAAGACAAATGGCATTTACAAATGAAAATCTTGGGGGCAAGAGCACTAAAGTGTGCCTAATAAGAAATCAGTCGTTCTCCCAGTGTTTCATGTCTTGGTCTGAGCACCAGGAAGTGGCTGCAGGTCCTCGCAGATGTGGAATTTCTGATCTTTCCAGTCCAAAAATGGCTGGAAAGTACTAGGCTGCAGTCATTAGTCATGATTATTAAGCAGAGGATTAGGAGAGCTTTACAGCTGTTATTTAACTACTAGTGGCACTGCAAAGTGAACAGATCTCAAATAGGCATTATTTTTTTTAAGAATAGAATGATGTTGTCAGAAAAGTCATACCTTTTTAGTGAGGGAAACAGTAGTATTAAATAAGCAGTTGCCTTACAAGTACAATTGCTGGCATTCTGGCAAGAACTACTATCTAAAATAATATGTTATTTTAGAAATCTCAGAAGTTATGTTATCCTTTGATAGAGTAAAAAAAAAATTGAATGAATTAGTGGAAGATCTGAAGGATCCTAGAAATACCTTGAGAAGAGATGAACTATTGCCTTAAAGTCCCAAGATGGCACCGAGTATGTTGTCTGTGCATCAGTGTAGGGTGAGGAACACATTGGGTTGCCTGCAGGTAGGAGGAAAAAAACAGGAGTAGCATCCTTTGCACCTAAGGAGACAGTTGTCAAGGGAAAACATTATGCAAAAAAACCGAGACAGCGCCAGACACAAACATTACCTTGCATTTTTCTGAGGATGGGTCTCTACTGATAGATTTCTTCTATTAAAGCACAATCCTAGATCAAAGTAATGTCGCACATACAGGAAGATATTTTGATAGAGTTCTTCAGTCTTTTCCCACAACTGGCTACATAATTTGTGGAGCCTAGTTCAAATAATAATGTGAACTTTCTTATTAAAAAAATAAAAAGAATTCCCGAGGTGGTAGCACAGAATTAAACTAAGAATGGATCCCTCTAGGTGAAGAGCTGTGTGCACAAGTCTCATGCCCGTGAAGCTGACGCTGTCTTCCCTTAGCACATTTACTTTTTTTTTTTTTTTAATTTGGCCAATGTACACCGCCATTGGGGTGTTATGACACAGTGCAATTTTGTAAAGTCGAATTTTAACATTATGTATTAAAAGTTTTCTCTTGACTTAATGAAAGACTTTGAATACCCCCTCTAGTTGCCAAATAAATTGAGCTTAATGGATCTCAGAATCATATGTGTCTGCCCTGTTCATCGTATTCTTTATAGCACCGGTTCCAAGTTTGTACTGGTGAGATTCAACAAAATGCCAAATCTTTTCTTCTGTTCAAGTCACGTAACCTTAGAAGAGAGGCGTACCTTTGGCCTGAATCCATTATAACAAAAGTAAATCTGGTCTTACTGCAAAATCCCCTAAAACCAATTCTACTTTTTAGGAGATGTCACCTCTCTGGATTTTCTCTATGTGCTTTGCTTTTTCAGTTTGACATGATAATTAGATCATATTATTTTAGTGGCATAGCAGAAATGGTAGCAAATAAATTACATTTTATATTTGCTATTCCTCCTTCTCATTATATAGTTATCATTTTTTTAAAATTTAAAGTAAGTTAAATCATTTTGGAATAGGTAAAATGCTATCTTAAATGCTTTTTAAGTTAACTTAAACTTAATTTAATAATTTTTAACCTATTTTTTCTGTTGTATTACTTTTCAACATGTGAGATATCATTGTCATAAGCTCCATACCACTCTTGCAGTGATGAGGGAGAGCAAGCCACTAGCAATAATCCTTTTTTTTGTTAAAGATGAATAAGTGTAATTATGAAAACTCCAAATATTTCTAGAAATAAAAATCCATATATAAAAATTCATATATACATAAAATGCTGTTATAATGCACATACATAAACAAATGAAATCTTAAGTAATGAAACTTATAAGTAGTAATTGCATACAAAAATTAAGAAATACAGAAGAATCAAAATGTTTTATATGTTCTCTCAGTTAGTTATTAACAACTCTGTGAAGTTACCTTTATCACTACTTTGTCAAAAAAGAGATTCAGAGAAATTTCATTATGTTGCCCATTGTTACTCATTGGAGGATTTTAACACTCATCTGTATTAATTCCAAAATGCAAGATCTTTCCATATCACCCGGACATATCAAGCATAACATTTAAAATCTTGTAAGTATTTTTATTGTATCATCTATTTTTATTTCTAGTTCTTTTGCTGTCGTTCTTCTTGTTTTTTTATGATATGGAGTCTAGCACTGCCACCCAGGCTGGAGTGCAGTGGCGTGATCTGGGCTCACTGCAATCTCCGCATCCTGGGAGATTCAAGCAATTCTCCTGCCTCACCCTCCCAAGTAGCTGGGCCTACAGACATACACCACTAAGCCCAGCTAATTTTTTTGTATTTTTAGTAGAGATGGGGTTTCACCATGTTGACCAGGATGGTCTTGATCTCCTGACCTCATGATCCGCCTGCCTCAGCCTTCCAAAGTGCTGGGATTACAGGCTTGAGCCACCGTGTCTGGCCTATTTCTACTTTTCTATATTAAATCAGGTAGTAAATATTCAACTTGACCAGCAAGATTATTAAAGCTCAGGGAGGTAAGGTGAACTGTCTGAGCTTGCTCAGTTCTCTGGGAGCCCTTCAGAGGCTGGAAAGTTGCACTGATGACCCCCAGCTCTGTGTACTTGTCCCCAGACCTCAACTTACTGCTCTTAAGTGGAGCCTTCTCCTCCTCTTACTGCTCTTAACTAACAGCATGCATTTGTCTTTAGCGGTTTATAATCCTTTATAAGAATGTCTGCCTATTTAGCATATATGGAATTACTGTTTTTCATCTCCCACATCTAAAATAATAATTACCCTCAAACAAGGGCTAAAGTCATTTTTTATTCTGAAAATGTAGAACTCAACTCTTCATTTTCAGGACAATGCCAAACACTACTAATTGGATTTCATTTAATTGGATTAAAACTGAAGGGGCACATATTCTCTTGCCTGTGTGACCTCACCCCTCTTGCTTGATCTTTATAAAACATCATATGTGGCGGGCATGGTGGCTCATGCCTGTAATCCCAGCACTTTGGGAGGCTGAGGCGGGTGGATCACGAGGTCAAGAAATAGAGACCGCCCTGGTCAACATGGTGAAACCCCGTCTCTACTAAAATTACAAAAAAATTAGCTGGGCATGGTGGCGCGTGCCTGTAATCCCAGCTACTCAGGAGGCTGAGGCAGGAGAATTGCCTGAACCCAGGAGGCGGAGGTTGCGGTGAGCTGAGATGGCGCCATTGCACTCCAGCCTGGGTAACAAGAGCAAAACTCCGTCTCAAAACAAAACAAAACAAAACAAAACAAAAAACATCATATGTTTAGTCAAATTGCATCCCTGGAGATACCGTTGGGGTAGCTGGTGACTCTAGAGAATTCTGAAAGTAAGATAGTGATTCTTAGTGTGATAAGGAGATATATTTTTGAAGTCATAACATGAAATAAATCAAGAATAGACTGTGCTGAATTTTGAGTTATTTCCAGAAATGAGGGCTTCAGATGTGAACAGAAAATGGATACCTGGTTTTCTTACCAATTGATTTACTGGATCATACATGGGGATTTGAGACCTAGTTCTTTCTACTGCTCACAGATATATTGAAGAGCTGCCCAATCATAAAACCAATTTCGAGGCCAATTTCAAATGGACAGATAATGGTAAATCTTTTATTGGTTTGATTATATTTTTAGCCAGTTGCTTTTCTGGATGTGGAATATGCTAAAAATTAATTTTCCTCTTCCGTACTCATTGTGACTATTATTGACACCTCTCATTTCTATTGGCATAAGCTATTGAAAGTTTTGAATCATTGAATAAAGTATTTTCTAAAGTATCTTTAAGAATCACAGTGCAATAAGTAGCTAACTTAAAGACTGGATCCTGAAAACAAAATAAATAACAGAGTTATAGTATAGCATAGCCATATGCTGAGGATATTACCAAGTAGGTGAGGAATTTATTTCCATAGTTATAAAAAATATAATACCTTGAACCTTATGTTCTACTCCTATTTTGGTTAGTAATATAGTCAGGTAAGTATATGTTAAAATCTATACGTAGTGATTGAATTATACAATTTTTCACACATGGTCTCAAATTGTTTGAGAAAGAGTTGATGAAGATCCTCCAGCCTCTTCTCACTGTAAAACTATGATTCCAAGTTTACAAGATACAAAAGGGCCAACTAAAAGTTTTTATTGGAAAAATTTACTGATGGAAAAAATGATTTACTGTCTTGTGTGAAAGCAGAGACTGAAATTCTAATTAGACGAATGTTATATATTATATGCTTAAGCTATTTTAAAAGTTGGGCTGTTAGGAAAGAATTTTAGTGCAACTGGTTTCTTACATAGTTGCTATTCAGTAGGATAATTTTGAAATGGTGAAAAGTTAGTATCTGTATATATAACTCAATTCAGTAATATGATTTCATCCATTTTTGGATCTAATGCGGTAATAAAACAACGTAAGGAAGAGCTTACACGCATGCATAGAAGTTATGAGCTGTGGTCTGAGTGAAATATCTTTTGGGATTGGTTTATAAAAATAAATAGTTGCATAAATAATGCTGTTTGGGAGGTTTTTTAAAAAAGAAACCTCTTAAGATATAGTCAGTTACCTAAGAAAATTCTGTGTTTGTTATTTTCGAAATATTATTGACACTGATAATTCTAAGAAATCTAAATTAACCACTTTAATTGGTAAAAAAAGAATAATGCCATTTGACATATTAAATACTTTGAATTATTTTTGGATCTTTCAAAATAAACTTGCTACTTGAAAAAAATTTACATATCTGCCTAATTAATAGACTGTAGTTTCCCTTAAATAGGTGGCTAATATTTTACCCTTATTTATGAAAAGTTTTTATTTTGTATGTAATATCAAATCACAGAAAAAAAATGCTCCTAACCTCAAAAATGGAAGATAACATGCCTCTCAATTGGAATGCAACTTAAGTCTTGGCTGGAATGTTGGCGAATTGAAAGCACTGAGCTCAGAAAGCCAATTCTCACTCAGTGTCCACTAGAAAACAGTTCTTTTACAAAATAAAGAATCAAATATAATGGTATAAATTTAACTTTCCTGCTGCCTTTGATCCTAAGGTCACAGCTAGTAAGTAGTGGAGCCAGAATCTGAATGAAGACCGTTCTCTGCATTCCCCATTTTGCTATGCTATGTAGTGGATTGGGCTGCACACCGGTAGTTTGCTTCCATTCTTCTTGTCCTTCACTACAATTCACTGCAAGCATTAATAATAGTGTTTTCATTTTATAGATACAGAAATGGGAAGTGAGTACAATACAAGTACTAGCCTAAGGGCCTACAGTAATAGGAGGTGAAGTTGTCATTTGAACTTAGATCTCTTTCCTAAGTCTATATTATTGCCTATGTTGATCCCAGACAGAAGAAATTACATTTTTGTCCCTTTTCTCCTCTGTCCTCCCTTATGTCTGTCCTCCCTCTCATTAAAGCAAAGAAACTAAGCTCCCTGCTTTTTGTAAGGAAAACCTTTTCCTATCACTTCTTTTCGTCCATTATTTGTAAAGGCATGTTGTAGACCAGGTGCTGTGCCAGGCACCATGGAGTGCTAAACAGTTTAGAACGCTGTCACAGTGAGACAGTGTCACACTGTCTTCACCACGGTACCATGTGGTCTGTAGAATTTTATCACATAATAGCGATTGCTTATTTCCTGAAAAGTAGAACAGACACTGTTTCCTAAAAACTTAACATTTATCTTAACAAAACAAGGGCAAATTGAAATTGTCCTTGGTTCTGCTTCAGTTCAGCAGTTCTGAGTCTTCTTTTGGGAATTGCTGGGAGAGAGCAAGTTCCCAATCATAGCTGCTATTTTTAGTTTCATAAGACTCTTGTGTCTATAAATGATACTCCCTTTGTTGAGGATAATGTCATAAATGCAGTCCAAAATCAATTAGCTATTATGGGCAACCAGGCTACCCATTAGAAAGGTGACTGTTCTCTTTTGTATATACTTACCAGTACCTAGACCACAAGGCACGGGATTGAGATAGTTGCTGGTATTTTTCTGGGAGTAGTTTAAACTGATAATTTTCATGTACATATTTCCCTTTCTCTCTTTCAAAAGGGATTATTTAAATTTTCAACATTTAAGCATAGAGGAAATAAATAAAATAGGTTATCTTGTAATTTTCTCCGTAGGGGACTTCTTCAGAAAAGATAATATGTAGACCCTCCCCATGGCTGTCATTTCTAACTCAAGCCCAGGACCTACAGATTTCTCTGTAGCCCAACAAAATGTCTTTCCACAAAGTGCTGTAGGATTCTTAATTACCAAATGTCAAATTTCAGACATCCTGAGAACACCATTTAGACAACTGTGGTGGCAGCAATATTTGTCTTGTTAAAGACCCTGAAGTTAAATTTCTGCTGTACTATTTTCCTTCAAGGTTGACTTGTTAGTTATGGTGGAAGTGAGCTATTGACTGGGGTCTTCCATTCATCTAGACTTCCTTTATTATTTTAAATGATCTCTTGAGCTAAGGGGCAGCAATTTGCATTCTTTATTCAATGAATTCTCCCTGATAGTCTTGTCTATAATTTCCCTTGTGAAGGGAACAGAAAGACTAAGAATGAATAAATTGTCTCTTGGAAACTCATGGCTTTATCTGCTTCTGTCACAGAAATGGCGTAGATTTCAGTTTTCTTGACTGAAGAATATTTAATAACAAGAAACTACATTCTAGCAGTTTCAAAGAAGGAGGAATTTTTTTCCTACCCTTTCTCTCTGTTTCTTATTCTAGCTATACTTTACCTAAAACTTGATTTCCCCCATTGCTTTTATGGGGATTCCTCTGAAAGACATAAAATGCCTTTCTCTGTAAGAAGCCCTGCTATAGAATACAGCTCTTTCCATCTGTATATTTTACTTGCCTTGCATGTGGTTTTCTCATCCAAATGGAAAGGTCACCAAGCACTAGTGAAACTTATTAGAGTCTCCCAGAATATTCATATGACCAGGTTTATGTGTGGATCTCATGTTTTAAGGGACAGGCTGATAATGCATGGCCAGAGGAGGCCATTAAGGAAAGAGGTTTGATTGAAGTCCTGACACAGATGTTGACAGCATAATTAAAATGATTAATTTGGAGTATGGGAAGTGTTTCAAACTAATTAGAAAAATGGTTTGGTTATACCCCCAGAGTGTACATGTGACCACAGGAGCCAATTTTTTTTTTAATAGAGAGAAGGGAAAAGTAAAGATATATGTTAAAACAATGTCATTCTTCTTTTATCAAGAGGATACTGCAAAGCTTAAAATTATGAGTATTTTTATGTTGGTGGATTTCCTGTGAGTATTTAGGTCTACTATCCCAGCCCCTTTCGGTATGTGGCTGACCGGGAATAGGGGTGCAGCCACGTTAGAGAAACAGAGGGAATACTTGCGTAGAACTGGAGTTGGCCCATATGAACATATGACATTTCTCTATCACAATTTACTGTTTACTTGCATGTTGTTTCTCTAGAGAGACTACAAGTACCCCAAATTACCATCTTAGCACATAGTAGGGCTTCAGTATTTTGTGTGTTTGCTGAGTCAGCCAAAGCCATATTTTAAAATATGGCTAAATAATAGGACTGAGAAGTTTTTCTTCCAGTTATGCTTTTGTTTTCTTGATCATTTCTGTTATATTGTGAAGCCTGGTGAAGGAAATTCATTCTTACACCCACAGAAAACCTAACATATCATGGACCAATCAGTTTTAGAAATTGTTAATGAGCATTAGCAGGGGCATGTTTCAGAACTCTTTGCATACACAATTTAGTTAAAACATTTCTTAGTTTCTATAAAAGCAAATGTATGCTATTGTGGTGTTGAAGCTGTTTGTATGCAGAGTAAACATTACATAAAAGAACTCCTTCGGCCTGTAAAGGTAACAGTTAATTGGCTCTTGACCATATATATCTAACTCAAAGCACTACGAAAAACAAGTTCTTGCCAGATTTCAGGTTTTTCTTCTAGTTGTGCTCTGTGAAGCCTGGTAGTGGGTTTTTAGTTAATGCCTTTGGCTACATGAGCAAGGAGTTTCACCAAGAATGTCGGGAATTCCTTTGGTGACCAAAAGGAAATATGAAGACTCTGGAGGCTGATGAGAGAGACAAAAAAATGGGGAGACCGTAAACATCATGCCAGTTCCTGTAATTTATTTCACTTTCTTTCAAAAATAAGATCTGAAATTGTTTAAAACAATTTTTGAAAAGCATGAATTAACTTTCTAGCACTTTTAAGTTTAATGAAAATCAGTATTCTTCAAGTGCCACATAAATATGTATAGGAAGTGCGCCATTTCTAGGTCTGTAATCTTTAAAGATATTTAATAAATAGGTTTCATTTGTTGCAGGCGTGATACTGGCTAAAATTGATATGGGAAGGGTCTAGGGGTTTGTTTATTTTAATTTAATAATATGAAATACACTTGTAATCCTATTAGATTATAGTCTATTTTGTATATTCTTGATAATTAAAGTTATTATCTATGGGTGTGAGTGTTCATGATGGGGGGAAATGGTCTATTGGGAAGAATGGCATTTTGACAAATCTCAGGAAATAGTATATTATGTGGATTTCACAGGGTTTCCAAGGTTATGACAAAGATTTTAACCCTGAAATTCATGAACCATAGTTTTGAGGGAGTTTGGCTGGAATTACAATTCAAGTGGTTTGCTTTGGGAGGAGTACAGGGTGGGGACAGAAATGTTTATATCTCCAAACAAAACCCTTAAGAGGGAGAGAATGCAAGCTTGTTTTCTTTAGCCCAGAATTTCTAGCAGTATGAATTACTGAAGCATTCCAGATGATAATGGCCTTAAAGCTTAGGTTGGTGATCATAACAATAACCTGTTTAAAACATTACGGGAACTAAGACAATAACGTTGGCTATATACATGAAGTGCTAATGAAGTAAGCAACAAATAAGTTTTTTAGGATGCTGCATACTTGAAATTTACTGAGTGTAGGGTCTCTTTATCAATAAAGTTGGAAATTTATGTTATTTTTCTCAGTATTCTTGTTTTCCTCTTGTTTCAGGTCTCTTGACTGCCTTGTCACTTAAGCTATTAAGGCTGAAAATAATTCCCCAAAGGGGACATTGAACTAAAATATTTCAGGCCAATTTATTTCTAAGACTTTTAATCTAGTCAGGAAATATTAATAATATGCAAGTGAAGTTGTATATAAAAGAAATTCTTTAAAATGCTACATTGTTCATCAAGCATATAGTCAGACATAACACTGCATTTACTGTCTCCAAAAAATGAAAGTTAATTTATGCACTTCATCAACAGCCTTTATTACAGTGTCACATATTTGTGGTAGACTTAAGGCCATGGGAACTTTTCACTCTTGACTTTTCTCGGTTAAAAAAAAAATCAAATCAAACTACTCTTTATGTTTAAAAAGGGTTACAATACAATAATAAAAATGTGGCTTACAGTCTCTGCTTTTCACTAATAAGTTGAGTAGCAATTGGCAAAAACCAAAAATCGTAAACTCTCTGAGCTCCAATTTCCTCCTTAATTAAGTGAGGTCACAGAGACCAGAATTCACTTTAAGTAGCAAATTGAGGCTCAATTCCAAAAAGAATGTGCGGTTCCCATTCAATAATCCATCTTTAATAAAAATGTAGATTCACATTGTATCCCTTCCTCCAGCCCAAGTCTGCAGTAAAAGGGACTTGAGAGTAAGACGCTTGGTGCTTCTTTTTCTTTCCTCTCTTGCAGTTCACCTCATCCTTCAACTACTGATTCTCATTTTTATCCCTGCTAGTGTCAAAGTGTGAAGGTGCAGGGAGGAGAGGTGCAGGGAAGTCTTACTTGACTTTCTTGAGAGGGCTTTGTATATTCTTACCAGGTCTCTCTTAGGCTCCTTTTAGGCCTTTAGAGATCTTTCTTAGGCTCCTTTGAGGCCTTTACTGTGAATGTTTGAAAGGACATCTGTGACATTGATGATAGATTTTTCTCCAGCTCTCTGCTTCCTTTGTGCCCTGTGGAGATCTACTCCTAAAATTCTCTCTGTAGGAATCTCATTAGCCTCCAGTGGTTTTCCTGGACAGGAGACAAAAAGGCTACAGCCTTACTCTCTCTATCCTTCTGTTACCCACAACTTGTCCAGGGACATTGATCCCTGGCTCCAACAAAGCCTAAGAATGCAGGCAAATCCCTATGCAGCTACACCTTTGCACCTTGTGCCCAAAGCGGTTCATCAGTTACTTTGTCCTCTACGTTACTGGTCCCTGTATAGGGACCAATCACAGTTCACTTTGCCTTATTAACTCAGAGGAAACACATTAAGCTCTTGAGGGGGTCTCTCTGAAGCTCCTTTCTCTTAACTTGAGAAACAAGCACAGAACAACTTTCTCCAAACAGATCTTTAACACAAGTCCTTCTTCCTAGTTTCATTGGTTTGCACTAGTTTTTAACCCTCAATGTAGATATTAGGCTGCTTAGCTTTCTGTCATCCTGCTCTGACATTTTGCAAGTGGTATTGTATGATGTGTCTAACGACTCAGCTGTCTGCTATTTGTTTTATCTTGGTGCCTCAATTAAAGGATCCAATTTAACATACTGTTGCAAATGATTTAAATTCTAATAGGCTTCAGAACTTCTGATTTTTTCAATTTTCCTTTGTGAATCCATCCAGTGAATCTCCATTTATTCATAAAAATCTAGTCATTTTGAACATTTTCAAATGTTAGGGATTTTTGTTTTTTTTTAAAACTGTCATTATAAAATTATGGCTAAGAATTAAGGGATGGCTCTTCCTGTTAACATGGTTCATGGTTTCTTGTTTTTTGTTTATTTGTTGGCAAACTGAATGATCAATTGAGTTAGATTTGGTTCTTTCATTTTAGAGATTGCCAATATATTTAAAATTTGTGTAGATATGGATCGATGTCCACAGAACAGGAAGTTACATAGGTAATTATATAAAGTAAACTAATCCCAATTAGTTTACTTCATTTAAAATAAGTGAAAACATAATTCAGTCTTAAAAGGCCTTCATGTGACGAAATTGCCCTAAGCATCTCATATATGCAAGGCACTCTTCCGGGACAAAGCTTACGCTCTGCTTTCAAAGTGTTTGTCTAGAGCGAGCCTTAGTAAGTATCGCAAATATGGAGTATCTTAGTTTCTTTTGAATTGTAATCGATTATTTAGGGGAATAATTTTAAATGTATTAAATAATGCGTTTTTCTTTTAATGTTAAGGAATATAAAAAAGAACCCCCCAAATGGTTCATAATCCACTGCCCAGACAAGTCTTTTGCCATAAAAGTTAAAACAAAAACAAAGTAAAAAGAAAAACCTATATGTGTCCATTGTTAAAAAAAATTAACATTATGGAAAGCTATAAAAGGAAAAGTAGATATCTTCTGTGTCATTTTCTCCTTCCAAGTCTACCATTAACAATTCTTGTATATTTTTCTAGAAAATATTATGTATATATATTTATATTTGCATATACATAAAGTTAGTATAGATATACATATACCAATTTACTTACTTGATTTCTTCCCTCCCTCCCTCAGTTACTCATTTTGCTTTTTCTCTTAAAGCTCTACCTCATTCTTTTTAATAGCAAAATGTTGTATTTGCTTTAATTAATTAGTCCACTTATTAATGGATACTTTCATTGCTAATACAAATAATGATGTGATGAACATTTTTATGCAAATATCCTTATGAACCTCTAGGAGTGTATTCTTAGGATTAATTTCTCTAAGAGTTGCAATATTACATCAAAGAAATCCTGAGTTTTCTGTTATTGTAATAGAAATTACTAAATTGCCCATAAGAAATCATCCATGCATTTACACTTTACCCAGTACAGTTTTCTGTGTTTTCTCATAATTGCTGCAACATTACAATCACTATATTTACAAATTTTTGCCAATCTGAACTGTGAAAAACACAATTTCTTAATTTTACTATACATCTACTTCATTACAAAGGAGGATAAAATATTTGTATATTTTTCCTAGAAACCTACCTTTCCTTACAGATTTTTCACTTTGTATTGTCTTTTACTGGCTTTTTCAAGTTCTTTGTAGATTAAGAAAATTACATCTGCATTTTTTAAGGCGTTGCATGGATTTTCCCTAATTAGTTTTCTACATTTTGATTCTGTTTATGATATTTTTGCCATATAGAAGTTTAAAATATATGTGTAATAATATCAAATATGTTTTTATTTTGTGCTTTCTTGGTTTTGATGTCTACTTAAAACAGCTTTCCCACTAGAAGTTCATGAATAAATGAAAACATACTTTCTTCTAGATTTTTTGTATTTATTTTTATATTTTAGTGTAAGTGATGAATACACACATACACATATACACGCCCATACGTTATGTACACACACACACACATACACATATATGTACACGTATATAATTTCATTCCAATCCGCTGGACCTAGAGTCCCAACATTAATTATTGTAATTACTGAATAAATCCTCCTATACTGATTTGAAATTTGGTTGTGTCATCCTGGATTAAATTCCACATGTTTTGGTTATATTTCTGAATTCTCCTATTTTTTACATTTACTATAGATCTATTCTCCTTCATAAAAGAGTTTTATAAATTATGACTTTATAATTAGTAATAATATATTTTAAGGCTATTTTCAATGATTGAATTGAATCTTACTTTTCAAACATTTTCTGCAACTTTTCATGTCTTTTTTGAGACAACTATTTTGTTCATTTTCACAAACATACACTAATTTATGGATATTTAATTTGGCCGTACATTTTATTTATAAATTAATTTTGAACAATTTTGACCTCTTTATACAATCATGTCTCCCTTTTATCGTGCATGATGTTTTCATTCAGTAAAATATTTTATGATATGTAGTTGAATTATATATTTTTTTCACATAAGTGATATCAATTTATGTTGGATTCATACCTAGTATTTTATATTACATTTATTTTCAATCAAAACATAATATATTACATATTTACATGGTACATGTGATATTTTCTTACATGCTGTAGAATGTGTAATGATCAAATGAAGGTATTTGAGTTATCCATCACTTTGGGTATTTATCATTGCTATGTGGTGGGAACAATTCGTTTTCTAGCTATGTTGAAATATACAACACATTGTTATTAAATATAGTCACTCTATTCTGTTGTTGGATGATCACTCTTAAACCTTTTGTCTAACTGTATGTTTATACCCATCAACCTACTGTCTCCCTCCCACCTGTCTCCCACCCATCCACACTTCCCAACCTGTAGTTTCTATCATTCTACTCTCTATCTTTATGACATTAACTTTTTTAGCTTACACATGTGACTGAGAACATGCAATATCTGTCTTTCTGTGCCATGCCTATTTTACTTAACATAGTGACCTCCATTCCCATCCATGTTGCTGTAAATGACATGAATTCATTCTTTTTTATGGCTGAACAGTATTTCATTGTGTATATAGTATTTTATGTATTTGCTTGCTACTGAAAATTGGTTCATGCCTTCATTATACTTAATACATTTAAATGGCTATTTTATATATTATTTTCTTATAGAATAATCTTAGTGTTCTTAATATATTTTTAATTTGATATTCTTGGTTTTTTCTTAGGTATAATCACATCACCTAAGATAAATGATAAATATGTGTCTGTCTCTGCTGTCCCATTTCTGTAATTCTTTTTCTTTCTCTTATCTGATTGCCTTACCTAGTACTTCGGAGCAGTATACAATTATGGCATATTTTTATTATGTTCTTCATTATAATGAGAATAATGCTTGTTTCCCAGTTAAATGTGACGGTGGCATTTGACTTGTGAGTATTGGTACAAATAAACTAGATATTTTTATTAAGAGTTTTTTATTATTAACTTGAACTTGAACTCTGTGCCATTTTGTGTTGATTAAGGAGTATAGATTTATAGAAGCATTTATTAAATAGCTATGAGCTACTTTCTTTGTTCTACTGAAGCTGGGCATTTTTGCTGTTCTTTTACTTACTAATAATTAGGTCTGTGGGAAGGAAGATTTTTGTAATAATGCTTCATTTTGCCATCTGAAATGAAAAGTCTGGTGGGAATATTTTAATTATTCATCCTGGAATCTCTGTATAGTAAATCAAATAGAGTTATGTATTTTTTACTTGATGATTTTGCTAATGTGGTTCTAGTATTCACAACTTAAGCAACCAAAAACAACCAATAATGTTTTAAAACAACATAATTAATTATTGCTTGAAAGTTTCTACCAAGGGGCATATGGACTTCAATGAGATAAAATTATAAACCAGGAAAAAGAGAGATCAACACTTGTATTTTAATCCATATGCAGTTTCTTATTAGCAACATTTCATTGATAAACATATGCTAAGTAAGCCAAAAGTCTTTTAGAAGTAGACATGTTCATACTTTCTCTATTTCTAAGCTTTGTTGACATGGTTAATTCTGTGGTACCCAGTTGCATGCCTACATAGATGTGTGTGTGTGTGTGTGTGTGTGTGTGTGTGTGTATTTATATATATTTTTTTCCTGATTATTTCTATCCTTGGTGTGCATGCATACACAAACACACTAGTATATATACACTGCATAACAAGTCAAGTTTTTGGGGACTTTCCTGAGGTTAAAACAAGAATTTCAATATATGATTTTAAATATCATATGTTAATATATGATACTATTACTAAACACCATCAGGCACTGCAAACCTGATGCATTCATTGCCAACATCAGGACATCTAACAGAGTGGATACTGACCAAGGGAAAGGATTCTTGCCCAGATGATAGTTATTTAGGCAATGCCAGTGTTGGCTAATTGCACTTTTCCTTCATGGCTTCTGCCTCTCTGTTACTTAAATAGCATTCTGTGTCAGACTGTTTTCTAAGAACTTCAACTATATTATCTTACTTAACCCTTGGAAAGACTTCTGAGAGAGATACCATTTATCCATTTCCTTTTCAGGTGGGAAATTGAGGCATAAAACATTTAGGCAAAGTGTTCAATGACAATTACACAGCTCATAAGTGCCTGGTTAACCAGGATGTAAGCCAGGCATTTTGGTTCCTGAGCCCACACTTTCATCTACTCTAGCACTATCTCATTCAGACTGCATGTTCTATGAATAAGGGGCCGTGTCAGTCTTGTCCGTCTTTCTCTCTTGTAATGCCTGGTAGGTAATAGGGGATACATAACTGGTTTTCATTTTTAATAGAATTAAAGTAAAAGTTTATCTCTATAAGATCCCTTTTCGTATGTCTTCCTAATAAAAAGCCTGTTTTATAAGCTTAAAAGATGAGGTTTGGTTAACAGGAGGTAATACGGAAAAACACCACCATATTTTTCCAACTTATGCCTCATCTGGCTTACTGCTTAGGCCTCATTTGTCATCAGTGCCGTTAAAATGTTATTTTGAAAAACTGCCATTATTAATATCTTGGACCTTCCTAACACATTACCTATTTTTTTAATCAAACAAGGTGATTCCTTATGGGAAAATATATACAACAACAAAGAAAAAAAGGAAAAAAATATTGATGATACGTGTTTAACTGGGAAACATGGTTGTACATTTCTAACATCCCAGAAAAAACCTACTACTCATTATAGCAGCACTGGATCTTCCAAAATATCAGTGACTCCACAGTGTGTGCCTTCATTTCCAAAATAAGAGGAACAGCACTGAGTGTATGGTAATTCCTTCGTTTTCCCCACAAAGAAAAAAATCATAGTGGAAATTACATTGAAGAATAACCTACCTAAAACAAAAAAGCACAAATGTTATGATTCTGGTTCAGTGACTTTTGATAAAGGCAGCCCATCATTACTAACCCAATCAAGATATAGAACCATTCTGTATCTCCAGAAAGTTCCCCTAGTCTCCCTCCCAGTGAGTCCTCCCCAGTCCCACCCCTTGGTCATCACTGATACGATGTTTTTCACAATAACTTAATTTTGCCTGCTGATGAACTTCATTTTGAACTTCATAAAGTATTATTAAAAAGTTATTAAAAGAAATGTGATTGTAACCATCTTTGTTATTGGATGGACCACTAGTTAACTACATGTAGACACAGCATCCAGAGAAAAGTACTGATAAAAGTGTAATCAGTGCAAGTTGAATTCACAGGTAGTGTTGACTGCAGACATGGAAGGGTGTTTTAAAATTACTCTTGAGAAACAGGTCTCAGGCTGTTTCTCTCAGTTTTGTTTACATATAAACAAAAATGTCCAGTTTAGAATGGGAAGAATAGTGAAATAGTGGGTACAATCACAGCTTTAACCTATATGGTTTCTTCCATAATTCTGCAGCTTCCTTTTTAGGTTGAGCCATGTATAGTGTACTGCACAAATGGATTAAGGTATTGTAAGGTATTTTTAGGTGAATTTTTATTATACTTTAGCTAATTAACACTGACCTAGAATCTACTCCCTGGTAAAATTAAACTCCATTATACTGCTAGTCTTTATTTATTTATTTATTTTGAAATGGAGTCTCGCTCTGTTGCCCAGGTTGGAGTTCAGTGGCACAATCTCAGCTCACTGCAACCTCAGCCTCCTCTCCTGCCTTAGTCTCCCAAGTAGCTGGGACTGCAGGCGCCTGCCACCATTACCAGCTAATTTTTTGTATTTTTAGTAGAAAACAGGATTTCTCTGTGTTAGCCAGGATGGTCTCTATTGCCTGACCTCATGATCTTCCTTCCTCAGCTTCCCAAAGTACTGGGATTACAGGCATGAGCCACCTTGCCCAGCGTGTATTGCTGTTCTTTAGTACCTTTGGTAGAGTCCCATTTGGGATATTATTCCAACATACCTATCTGTCTGTCTGTCTGTCTGTCTGTCTGTCTATCTATCTATCTATCTATCTATCTATCTATGTATGATCTTGCTGTGTACAAAGAAATAAATGATTCCCTTGCTTTTGACATTTTGGGTCAACTAGAAATTTTTCATCTCTCTTATCTATGCTTAAGGTTGGCCTCACGAGCTACATGCAAGTACATCCCAAATATCTGATAATGGGTTCAGTGTCTAATTTTTTTTTCTTTTTGCTTATCTCAAGGCCTTTTTAGTTGAACTTGGCCTCTCTTCATGCTTTGGCCTAAATCTGAGGAGCGCCTTATTATAATCCTTCAGGAGACTGAGTATGTAATTCAGAAAGAGTGGGATGCAGTACATTTAATTTATAATGCATTTGGGCAGAAATATTTCTGGGAAGATTTGAGACTAGATTGTCCCTTATTTTTGTTTGTCTACTTTGTGACCCAGTGTCTTTACTACAAATATTCATGAAGAGATCAGCAAGATCTGATTACTATGAAATATAATACCTACAGAGAGTCTCTAACCTAGAAATTTATCAGTCATCAAAATGTAAAAAGGATGATGAAGGCTTCACTGTGTAGTGAAAATATTTATACATTACCAGAAAGTCAACTGATGCTCAAAACAACTGTTGGCCAGGCATGGTGGCTCACACTTGTAATCCCAGCACTTTGGGAGGCCGAGGCAGGCAGATCACCTGAGGGCAGGAGTTTGAGACCAGCCTGGCCAACATGATGAAACCCCATCTCTACTAAAAACATAAACAATTAGCCAGGTGTGGTTGTATGCACCTGGAGTCCCAGCTACTTAGGAGGCTGAGGCATGAGAATCACCTGAACCTTGGAGGTGGCGACTGTGGTGAGCCAAAATTATGCCGCTGCAGTCCAGCCTGGCTGACAGAGTAAGACCCTGTCTCATAAACAACAACAACAAAAGCTGTTGTTTTTAATAATAGTAGTAGTTATTAATTAATAACACAACTACTATTAATAGTAGTTGTGTTATTAATTAATAGTAGATTTTATTTTCAGAGAGCCTAGTTAACCTCCCTCCACTTGCTTAAACTAGCCAAAATGTGATTTTAGTGACTTTCATTCTATTAAATAAGTATTGATGATTGTCCTAACCATTTCTCAGACCAAGCCTACGAACGTGTAGACACTACTAACTTTTTAAAGCAACACAGTCCTTGAGAAAAATTGACTGACTTAACAATGACAGTGGCCATGCTATTTTCATATGCATATTTGCAAGAATGGTTAGGACAGTCATGAATACTTCTTTAATAGAACAAAAGTCACTGAGATCACAGTTAAAACAAGAGTTTAACAGTTAAACACAACAAATATTTTTAAAATCGTTAAAAATAAATATTTTTTTGCTATTAAATGAATAGAAATTTAAAACATATCATTTAATGTGGCAAAAATGAGCAGAAACAGTTATTCCCAGATACTATTAAGTATAATATAGAAAAAATTTTGTGTTACCACTTGGGAATATCCATCAGATTTTTAAATTCATATATCTTAGGGCCAATATTTCTACTTCTAGGAATTGGAATGATCTAGGTACAGGAATGTTTATTGCAGACACGTTGGAACCACTAAGTGCCCCAAATGAGGGGGAGGGGTGATTAAATACAGCAGATGCATATAAGACATTGAACAATCTCAGATATATCAGTAATCAAAAACAATTCTGTAAAAATGCATTTAGAATGATATGTTATGTAAAAATCAATTGATGGGCATATATTCATCAACATTTACAATTGCATAAAAACATTAGCAGAGAATAAGGAAGATTCAGGGAAGGGTGATAAAGCGGAGAGAACAAACATTGGCAGAGGACCTAATTATGGCAGACCCTGGCTATAGTTTATAACTAAGCAGAGAATTCCAGAGGTTTTATCCTAAACACAATATGTCTTATCTAGGTATTCTCATGCTTCCACAGCAACGTATGAATACGTATTCAATAAAAACAACCTAAATATATTAATTAAAGTTTGCTGGCTAAAGTTGGCTTTATTTCTGAGGAATAGATATGAAGGTAACTTGCAGCAAAACAGCATAGGTAGCATCAGTCTTGAGCCTTTTTCACATACTGTGCATTTTCCCCTCTATAAAAAGATGCTTTGGCCACAGCCATGAGAATCCTTCAGGAGGAGCCCAGTCTCGGCAGCCTTATTAGATGCATAGATGTGTGTTTCCTGGCGAGAGTCTCATGCTGTGAAAGTCATTAGAATAATAAATTAAACTTCTCTGTACACAGGCTTTTTAAGTTTCAGGTGTATATCCTTTTATGCCTTTTCCATTTTCTTATAGCTTGAAGTATTGAGATGGCTGACCAATTCCTTCCTCCAAAGTTTTGCCAGCATAATGAGTTCGTGGAGTCACTGATGCCTAAAATAATTTGTACAGTTTAAGTTGAAATAGCTCTACACAGTCCTTTTTCTTATTTCCTAAGAGCTAAGTGAAAAGGCCTAATAAAAATAAACTTCACAAGGGTCAGAATGGAAGATTGTATAAAATGATTTTTGATATTTTCTCTTAGGTTGTGACTACAGGCTCCACTAACGTCGACATCAAGATTATTCAATAGTACCTATTTTTATGTGTGGAAATTATTGCCTAAAATTATAATTTTCACATAGATTTTGGAAGAGGCCTTGGCTGCACCAAATGGAAAATTTTTAAGTGTAACAATATTTGCGGGGAAGACTTCAGAAAGCAATAATGCATAGACTTATCATTAAGCTGTGTCTTTTAAAAGTAAAGATATCAAAGAGAATTAGAAGAGCTAGGGGAGGGATAGCAGGGGGTTGGGGGATTGGGATGGGATAACATTAGGAGAAATACCTAATGTAGATGACGGGGGGATGGATGCAGCAAACCACCATGGCATGTGTATACCTGTGTAACCATCCTCCCCAAGCTGCACATGTACCCCAGAACTTAAAGTATAATAAAAAAAGAGATAGATATTGTATATATTCTTTAATATTTTTCGATATTGCCATTCAATTTAAGAAATTCAGTGAAAAAAACATTTTTCCATCATTCATAATGTTAGCATGTGTTATTTTCTCTCTTCGTATCAGAGAAGTAAAGGAAAACAGTACAGCTTTACTTCCTTACAGTGGTGATCAACATCTGAATCTTCTAGGCCAAAATTTGAAAAAATTTTATTTCTAATTACAATGAACGTGAAAAAACAAGACGGTATTCTTTGTGTTAAATCTCTATGTATTCTTATAAACGATCACCTTTGTTCTTGTAGGCATCTCTGCTAGTCCTTAGGTTCTCCTGTGGATGCAACGTCTATTGCCCTGGCCTTCTTCAAATCACCCTCCTTCACTTTTGCCATTAGGTACATTCAATTGTCTACTGTATTTCCTCTGTTCCTGAGTGCAAAAAGAAATCACCTTAATGTGGCTGCCAGTTTTTCTTACTAGTTCCCTATATTTTATTTTGAAACTTCTTGAACCTAACATTTACACCGACTTTTCTTTTTTCCGGTTTTTGAACACTGCCTCCTTAACGTTTGTGAGTCTGGCAGGTTCTCACCAGTTTACTGAGTATTCTCTTGAAAT
Source organism: Cebus imitator (assembly GCF_001604975.1). NCBI lineage: Eukaryota > Metazoa > Chordata > Mammalia > Primates > Cebidae > Cebus > Cebus imitator. The sequence continues at coordinate 2,714,350 of NW_016107554.1, forward strand.
CTCATATTTGACTTAAATGATTTTACTCATTTGCTCTTATAATTTTGATTGAAGGAAAAAAAAGTCACATGATATAATTTTAGCAGAGAGGATATGAAGTAAGAGTTGAACCAACCTTCAGCTTTAAAAATATTCCACACTGTGGTATGCATATAAATTTGGAACAGATAAAAAAAAAAATCCTTCTTTATAAATACGTAACTAGAGTCCGGTTTATTTTTTTCATATAAAGTGCCTAAAATAATTTGTGGAGTTTGAGTTGCAAATAGGATATATAATAATTTAAAAATAGGATTACTTGGTTAAGTGAGAGTCAGTGGCATGCAGACATGACCCAAACACATAGATGTAGATTGATCAGTTTGAGAACTATAAAACAAACTTAGGTCCTTGATCAAGTAATCAAAATAATTATAAAGGCCGATCAGCAACCTAGTTGTCTAATAATGGGAAAAATGTTATATAGAACACAAAATGGTATTTGGTAACACAGGAAAGAATTAAAAAGAAAAAAGACTACTAATTTGTATATAATGTCTAGTGAAAATTGTGTAAACATTTCTGAGTTGAATATATAGGATTTATGGAGAGAATTGAACGTGCTTAAAATTTTGATAGGTTTTTTCATTGTGTGATAAATGGCAATGTGAATTCAAGAAAAATTAATGTTCATTTTATTAATTATAATAGAAAAATGATTTTACCTAATTCAAATAATATGGAAGCATTCAGCTATTTTAAATCTATATGAATATTATATCTCTGCTAAAACTTATATTCAAAAATGTTTTTAATAACCTGAAAAACAATTGAGATATATTAAAAAACAAACATACAATGTGAGTGTCTGTATTTGTGAGTGAGAGAGAGAAAGACAGAGACTGAGACAAGCAGTAAAAAACATTTAGTATCATATTGAAAGGAAACATGCCAGCACAAAAGCATTGGTATAATCCCAGATATTTTTAATACAACTCTCGATATTTCAAATTGGCTGTTAACTTATATTTATAATCAGAAACATGCAATACATAATATATTATTTACAAACAAAGCATAATACTCAAAAATGTATTACTTTTAAAATAATGTTTGTATTTGCTTACAGGAATATAATTGCCTGTTGTTTATTTCTGACTTTCTGTAGTGTCTATTTTTTTTCCTGTAAAGAATATCTGTCACTCTTAGAAGAAAATATAAAGTTGATTTTTTTAAAAAAAGGCAAATAATATTCCCCTATGCTTAATCCACTATTTTGATGAAGTTAGAAAAATAAGACAGTAATGCCCTTTCTCTGCAACTAGATTATTACTAATCAGGAAGGACAATCGTGCTCTTTATTTTATTATGCTTTCTTCCTCTTTTCTAAGCCAATAGATGAAAACAAAATTAATAAGAATATGTTCAAACATCCATAAGAAAAAAATTAAGATTTCAAATTGGATAGAACTAAGTGAAACATTGCCACAGCTTTCTTTTATACATATAGACCAGTTTGCACACAGAACTCATTGAAACTGTAACTACCTCTTCAAATCATGCATTAGTAGTCAGATAATTGTAAAATGTCTCCTTGTATACAGATTTGGAATACTTATGTGTCCATCAATTTAGTTGACTTTCTATCAAAATAGAGAAGTTTCAGCCTGAAATAGCTTACCAATAGAAGTTAAAAGTGGGTCTAACATTGCATTATTTGGTGGAAAAGACCATCAAGGTCTGTGGAGTAAAGCTGATGCGGCTCTGTGAACTAGGAAATCCTATTAGTACTTAGCCTGATCACCTGGGAAGATGAAATTGTCCTTACTGAGATGTGGAAGACTGAAAGTGAAGCAGGTTGATCTATGTTTATTGGAGTGTTGCTGGGTAGAAAATTTGTCATCACGTTATCCCCAGAGCCTAGCATCTAGGTATCTAGTGGCATTTGGTTGGTATTCAATAAATATTTGTTGAATGAATTCCTGAATTCTAAAAGGCTTCAGTCTGAGCTGTCTTTCACATCACTACTGAAAAGTGAGAGTTCACCAGGAGCTATTATTTTAAAAAAGGCCTTAACTTTAAGTTTCAATAGAATAAATAAAAATGAGATTTTTTAGATTTTTTTGAGGCTGTGACAGTCTCAATTTGTATGGGTCTTTAAAAAAGTCTCACAAATATTTATAGAGAAAAAAGAATGCCTATACACTATTGCTGGGAATGTAAATCAGTTCAGTCTTTGTGGAAAACAGTGTAGTGATCCCTCAAATACCTGAAAACAGAAATGCCATTCGACTGAGCAATCCCATTACTGAGTACATACCCAAAGGAATGTAAATCAGTACACATTTCACAATAGCAAAGACATAGACTCAACCTAAATCCTCATCAATGTAGACTAGATAAAGAATATATGGTACACATACATCATGGAATACTATGCAGGCATAATAAAAAGAACAAGATCATGTCCTTTGCAGGAACATGGATAGAGCTGAAGCTGTTATAATCAGCAAACTAATGCAGGAACAGCAAACCACATGCCGTATGTTCTCACGTATAAGTGGAAGCTAAATGATGAGAACACACAGACACATGGAGGGGAATAACATTGAGGGTGGAGGGTCAAAGGAGGGAGAGGATCAGGATAAATAAATAATGAGTACTCGGCTTAATACCTGGATGATGAAATAATCTGTACAACAAATCCCCAGACACAGGCTTACCCATATAATAAACTGGTACGTGTATGCCTGAAATAAAACAAAAATTAAAAAAGCTCACAAATGTTTATATTAGGTTGGTGGAAAAGCAATTGCATTTTTTGCCATTACTTTCAATGGCAAAAACTGCAGTTACTTGTGCACCAACTTAATAGTAATTTAAAGGAAATTTCTTAAACCAGTGTCCCCAACTCAGATCCTCAGATAATCGCGCCTTCACTCACGTGTGCACGTGCGCATGCGCGCACAAACACTCATACAAACTGAGTGAGGGTGCGGATTGGGGAGAGAACAATGAAGGAAAAGTTCTGCCAATTAAGGGAACTTCTGAAGTTTCCTTTCAGCTAGTCTTGGTGATGGTTAGAATAACATCAAGGAAAGAGGGACTATAGGTAACACAGGTGGGAAAATGATTCACAGTCCAGAGCTAACGGACAAAGAGAAAGAAATGTGGGGAACTAATGTGGAATAGATTATTGATCCTAGAAATGAATGGAGCCAAAATGTTTTCCAGTAAAGAGATCCCAAACTGGGGATAGGACTTTTAAAGTTATCTGCCCTCTCCAATTCTACCCTGATTTAACAGTGATAAGTTTTCTTAGTAAAGAAGCATCTTTGTCTGAGACTTCAATTTCAAACCTCCAAGACTCTGGCCTAGTTAATCTGAAGATATAATACAGACACCAGCTTTTCTTTTCAGATGTTATTTTGAGTTTAAAATCATGTCTTTCTAACAAATAACCCAAAGAAATGACTTTGTGGTTTTTCCTTTCATACATTCAGGGATGATGGACAGACCGGCCTCATGACAGGTGTTCTGAGAGGTCTTTTTTAATTGACTTGTCTATACACGTAAAGAATTTAAACAATCCAGTTGCCTGCTCTTCTCTCTATCACTTTCCTGAGCGAGTTTTCTCAAGAGAACAAGTGAACTATGATGTCATTTATTCCTTCTAATTGGACTTTGTTGAACCTGTGAACCTACTTGAGATATAGTCATAATATCTTGGATCTCATGTCTGAAAATTTATGTGAACACTTTACAGAGATTGCTGTTCAGGTTGTCCATCCATTTTCATGTTAGATAACTTGTTTTGGGAGTTCTGGCTCTTGGTAAATTTATTGCTTCTGATAATCTGTGGAACTTTTAATTTCTATGTTTTAGTTCTTTTTAGACTCAACTATGCACACCCTTTAGATTTAGTACTTGGCTTTTAAGGCATATTTAGATCAGACCCTTTCTATTTGTTAATTCTGGTATAAACCTGGCTCCTCCACTTGTGAGACTCTTAGATTCCAAGTGTCTAATAAATCACCAGAGGAGGAATAATTAAAAGCTTCTTTAAGTTCTAGTATTAAATCAACAAGATTGCTTGGACCCTGCTTCTAGATGCGCTGTAATTTATACTATTAGAGTGGATTGTTTTGGTTTTCTAAAAATAATAAATGACCCAGTGAATAGCATTTGGCCAGAGGCAAACAGGAAACAATCCATAGTATATAGATTTGTTCAATGGCATTTAAAAGACCTTGATTAGAATTCAGGCTGGTCTGGAGTGTTGAGAATGCTGTTTACTGATGGCTGTTTGAAGTCTCCCTACATGGCAGAGGCTAGGGAGATTCACAAATAGTAACGTTTCTTAACTCCAATGGCTGGACCCAGCTGCCTGGAAGAGCTGACATTTTAAAAGAGAGGTACAAAAATGTCTGAATGTCATGATTGCTGATGCCATTTTCATGATTTTCTTTTAAAGTGATCTTTGTTCGTTCAGTGCTCCAGCAATGAGCTGGGTCAGAATTCCCCAAAAGCTATGTTAAAGATTCCTTGAAAAAATGAAGTGGTTTTGTTCACGGAGTGGGAAGTATTTTCTCTGACAAAGCTGTTCATTCATACCTGTGGTTCCTGCCACCCAACCTAAGAATCGTTTCAACATGCTTAAATGTTTTAAGATTGGTAGGTTTTACTTGGATGACATAGGGATAGGGCAGAGGCAGAGAGAAGGCAGGTACAAGTCAGTAAGTTTGAATAGCTCATCTTTGAAACAGAAACAGACATTTGGTTAGCTTTGTCAGTGAGCTTGGGAAATTCCTGGTGTTGAAAAAGCAAAAGCAAGTACTTGATGGTCCAGAGAAGCTTATACACCAGAATGGGCTTTAAATATCTATCAGCAAAAACACACATGCTTTACTGAGTGAGAAAACATGTGGTCATTGCTTGCAAGGAACTAAGGGACCCCATGCACAAATAGCCATACTAAAACACAATAGAGATAGTATTTGTGCATGAGTATATATGACAGTATGTGTGTCACTGTGTTTGCATGGGTGTTATTTTAAAGGGAGGTAGGAGATGGCACTTGTAACACAAGTAATTTTTTTTTATTGGTTCCAAGGAAGACTTTAAATTTGATCTAAGTTTCTCAAGAAAGGTCCAGAGTAAAGCTAGATATGATACTCTGGAGGAGACAGGAATTAAAACCAGCAAACCTAACTAACTTAGAGCTTGGAGAACTGGGCTATGTTTCAATCAGTTTCATTTAAAAGGAGTTTTTTAAAAATTATTTTCCCATATCCTCATCACCTTTAAAAAAAAAGACTGCTCCATTCATTTATTTCTTCATTTATTAATCATTTGAACATTTTAAAGTAATAAGCATGGAGCAACATTTTGTTAGATGGGAGGGATTCAAAGATAACTGTTCTGGAACACAGAACAATAAGCAGAGCGAAAAAGCACCTGGTAGGTAAGGGGAAGAGGAAGACACCACAGAAGCACGCATAGCTTCCAATGATTGCCTTCAGAATGCAAGTTCAAATGTGTTAAACAGTTACGTAAGAAAATTTACCAAAGCAATGATTTTTTTTTAATTTTAAAAAGAACTTTAATAATTTTGGGTTCTATTTGTTTATAATGAGATAAGCTGGTGTCATTAGTTTCCCTTTTTGACAAACAAGATGTTACCTAGTAAATAATAAAACAGAAATATTTCAGAAATTTAGGTTGGAAACTATTGTAAAAAAAATTATAATGGCTTTGTTAGGAGGCAAAGTCCCAATGTCTCTTTGAGTCAATAAGCAACCAAATAATTCAACTTGCTTTTTTAAATTGCACTGTTTTTACGTATTGGTTTTCTGTTTCCCTCTCTCAGTTTTACTGTTACTCTTCTAGTAATAAATGTCTTGGGGAGACAAAGCACATCTTTCTTGTGTGCTGGGGAAAGGGAAGCCATTAATTGAAATATCTACTCGCCTACATTGTGTAAAATGGAAAAAGGACAAAAAGATTTGTCTTCAGGCTTACTCATCTGTAAAATGGGAATGATAATATAACCTGACTGGTAGCTGTATTGTGTTGTTTCAGTGAGGAAAAAAAAATGCACTTGAAATCATTAGAGTGGTGCCTGGAATACAGTAATTGCTCATTTATGTTATCTCTATTTTATGCTTATATATTAGTAAACCTAAATATAAATTTTGAAAGCTAGTGTGCAAAGTTCTAAGACATGGGCACATATAACTTTATCTGGATTTTTAATACCACAAAGCAGATGCTTGGAATTACTTTCTGAATTATTGTGTGATGTCTCTCATATTAGAGTTACTGTCTGGGGCCACATGCATGTGGTGGTGATGTCATGGTCTCTGTCTGTGTTAATCTTTAATTCCTTCTGTCCATTCGCTTCCAGAATCCACTGATTATGTGCAATGCAGTGAATTCTCAGAACTGTTACTCTGGGTAGAAGCAGCTTCTGAAACTGATAAAAAAGAAAAAAAAAAGATACTCTTGGGTCATGCCAAGGATAATCCTTCCCTTAAAAGAAATTTTGGCTTCCCAATATACCAGCTGGGTATTCTCCCTAACTTCCTGGATGCACATATGTAATGAATAATTGTGATTTAGCAAAATAAAGTGAATGGAAATGGAACAAATTGAAACAATTAACCAAAAGATGCAGAAGTGAAACAAGAGTTAGACTTGACCCCTAGACTTTGTGGGAAGGAAACCCTTGGTGTTGGTTTAAAAAACGGTAATGATCAGTTTCTGTTTCCAGACTGTTATCAGTGGTTAAGGTCCTTATGATTTGTGCTAGAGACTGGGAAAGAATGCTAACATATGAAACCAAGCAAAGAAGTGACAAGTAATTGAGACTTGAAGGATCCCTTTGGAAAGCGTCTTGTCATTTAGAAGGATACATTTTTGATATTCATATAGCTGGTTTCTGAGTGCCTGTTTGCAGGAAATGAAATTCTAGGCTTTGCTGTTTGAAAAGGGTAGGACGGGGTGGGTAGTGTTCTCAAAAGTAATCAAAGCCTTTTTAGTATTAAAGATGACTGTGGAATGTTTAGAGCTAGAGGCACAGTGATGCAAATCAAATGGCGAATTAGTATCCTGCCTAGTGAATGTGGAAGCCTTAAAAATTCTGCTGGTGAATGGATGGTCAGCATTAGAGCATTAGATACAAGGCACTGAGGCAAAGAAACCCAGAAGGCTATGCACTTTTGCTGGGAAAGAGAGTTTATTATGAGGGGTGGGTGGGACAGCAATGGGCTTGCAGAGAAGGGGAAATGTATCAGCCTGGGAACTAAAGCCGTTTGACTTTTCTCCATCTGCATGTAACAACCAATCCAAAATGGCAGAGATCAGCAAGAAGAAGATACTAAAATTGTGAAGCTGGATCATCCACAACTTAGATAAATATCCTTTTAGAAAATGTGAGTTGATTTTATAAGGAGAATATATTAGTAAAGTTGTAGAAGGTACTGTATGCTACGGATAACTCAGACCAACTTGTGAGAGATGAGTTTTTGATTTTTCAGGTTTTGAAAAAAAGCCAATATTAAAAATTATATCATAGAAACTTATACAGATAGTATATAACTTACTGATGGTTTGAAAGCAGTTTGCATTTGGTAGGAACTGTACTTTGGGCACCCATACAAACATTCTGTTTTTCACTTTCAGTATAGTGGTCAATAAATTATATAAGATATTCAAGACTTTATTATCAGACAGGCTTTTTGGTAGATGATTTTGCCCAACTGTGGGCTAATGTGAGTGTTCTGAGCATCTTGAAGGTAGGCTAGGATAAGCTATGATGTTTGGTAGACTAGATGTATTAAATGCATTTTCAACTTGTGATATTTTCAATTTAAAATGGATTCATTGGGACATGATCCGATAATAATTTAAGGAGCAACTATATTTGAATAAATTATAGTATATAGAAAAGGCAATACTCAAAACTCATCACTTTATAATAACTGTGCTATGTTTTACCATTATCTCTGTGTTTGCCTCTATTTACATGTATCATGTCTGTATGATGACAATACTACATAATGAGGTGCTACTGCACATTTCTTTCCAAACCTGCGTTTTATAATATGATGTTGGTGGCTTGAAATTGGCTTTCTGCTACAGTAACCAAAACAGCATGGTACTAGTACAAGAACAGAAACAGACCAGCGGCACAGAATAGAGAACGCAGAAGTAAGTCTGCACACCTACAACCATCTGATTTTTGAAAAATCTGACAAAACAAGGAATGGGGAAAGGGTTTCTTATTTAATAAATGGTGCTGGGAGAACTGGCAGGCTGTATCAGAAAATTAAAACTGGAGCCCTTCTTTACACCACATAAAAAAATCAACTCAAGACGGATTAAAGATGTAAATGTAAAACTCAAAACTATAAACATCCTGGAAGAAAATCTAGGCAATACCATTCAGGACATAGACAGAGTCAAATATTTCATGATGAAGACACAAAAAGCAATTGAAACAAAAGCAAAAATTGACAAGTGGGATCTAAGTAAACTAAAGAGCTCCTGCACAGCAAAATAAACTATAATCAGAGTGAACAGACAACCTACAGAATGGAAGAAAATTTTTGCAATCCGTGCATCTGACAAAGCTGTATGGATATCCAGCATCTACAAGGAACCTAAACAAATTTACAAGGAGAAAACAAATAACCCCATTAAACAGTGAGCAAATGACTTGAATAGACACTTCTCAAAAGAAGACATACATTTGTCCAACAAATATATGAAAAAAAGCTCAACATCACTGATCATTAGAAAAATGCAAATAAAAACCAATGTGATACCATCTCACACCAGTGAGAACAGCTATTATTCAAAAGTCAAAAAACAACAGATGCTCGCAAGGTAAAAGGGAACACTTTTACACTGTTTGTGGGAGTGTAAATTAGTTCAACCATTGTGGAAGTCAGTGTGGGAATTCCTCAAAGACCTAGAGAGAGAAATACCATTTGACCTAGCAATCCCATTATTGGGTATATATCAAAAGGAATAGAAATCATTCTGTTATAGGTGGTGGCTGGCAAGTTGGCCATATAGGAACTGCTCCACTCTGCAGCTCCCAGAGAGGTCAACACAGAAGGCAGGTGATTTCTGCATTTCCAACTGAGTGTAAACAAAGCTGCCAGGAAGTCTGAACTGGGTGGAACCCACCACAGCTTGGCAAAGCTGCTATAGCCAGACTGCCTCTCTAGATTCCTCCTCTCTGTGCAGGGCAGCTCTGAAAGAAAGGCAGCAGCTCCAGTCAGGAGTTTATAGATAAAACTCCCATCTCTTTGGGACAGAGCACCTGGTAGAAGGGGCTGCTGTGGGTGCAGCTTCAGCAGACTTAAATGTTCCTGCCTGCTGGCTCTGAAGAGAGCAGCAGATCTCCCAGCACACCATTTGAGTTCTGCTAAGGGACAGGCTGCCTCCTCAAGTGGGTCCCTAAGCCCTGTGCCTCCTGACAGGGAGACACCTTCCAGCAGAGGTGGACAGACACCTCATATGGGAGAGCTTCAGCTGGCATATGGCAGGTGACCCTCTGGGATGAAGCTTCTAGAGGAAGGAACAGGCAGCAATCTTTGCTGTTCTGCAGCCTCCCCTGGTGATACCCCAGCAAACAGGGTCTGGAGTGGACCTCCAGCAAACTCCAGAAGACTTGTAGAAGAGGAGCCTGACTGTTAGAAAAGAATAACAAACAGAAAAGAATAGCATCAACATCAACAAAAAGGACATCCACACAGAAACCCCATCCAAAGGTCACCTGCATCAAAGACCAAAGGTAGATAAATCCATGAAGGTGAGGAAAAACCAGTAAGAAAAGGCTGAAAATTAAAAAAACCAGAATGCCTCTTCTCCTCCAAAGGATCACAACTGCTTGCCAGTAAGGGAACAAAACTGGATGGAGAATGAGTTTGACAAATTGATAGAACTAAGCTTCTGAAGGTGGGTAATAACAAACTCCTCTGAGCTATAGGAGCATGTTCTAACCCAATCAGGGAAGCTTAGAACCTTAAAAAAAGGTTAGGAGAATTGCTAACTAGAATAAGCAGTTTAGAGAAGAATACAAATGACCTGATGAATCTGAAAAACACAGCAAGAGAACTTCCTGAAGCATATACAATTATCAGTAGCTGAACAGATCAAGAAGAAAAGATATACGAGATGGTAAATCAACTTAATGAAATAAATGGTGAAAACAAGATTATCGAAAAAGAATGAAAAGCAATGAACAAAGCCTTCAAGAAATATATGATTATGTGAAAACACCAAACCTACATATGATCGTTGTCCCTGAAAGTGACAGGGATAATGGAACCAAGTTGGAAAACACTCTTCAGGATGTTATCCAGGAGAACTTCCCCAACTTATCAAGACAGGCCAACATTCAAATTCAGGAAATACAGAGAACACCACAAAGATACCTCCTAGAGAAGAGCAACCCCAAGATACATTATCGTCATATTCACCAAGGTTGAAATGAAGGACAAAATATTAAGGCAGCCAGAGAGAAAGATCGAGTTATCCACCAAGGGAAACCCATCAGACTAACAGCAGATCTCTCAGCAGAAATCCTACAAGCCTCAAAAGAGCGGAACAAAGAGCAGATCTCTCAAAAGAAGTTTGTCGGGTTTCTGCTGAGAGATCTGCTGTTAGTCTGATGGGCTTCCCTTTGTGGGTAACTGACCTTTATTCAACATTCTTAAAGATAAGAATTTTCAACCCAGAATTTCATATCCGGCCAAACTAAGCTTCATAAGTGAAGGAGAAATAAAGTCCTTTCCAGAAAAGCAAATGCTGAGAGATTTTGTCACCACCAGGCCTGCCTCACAAGAGCTCCTGAAGGAAGCACTAAACATGGAAAGGAAAAACTGGTACCACCACTGCAAAACATATTAAATTGTAAAGACCACTGGCACTATGAAGAAACTGCATCATAATAGTCAGCTAACAGCATAATGACAGGATCAAATTCACACATAATAATATTAACCTTAATGTAAATGAGCTAAATGCTCCAATTAAAAGGCATACACTGGCAGATTGGCTAAGGAGTCAAGATTCATCAGTGTGTCGTATTCTTTATCCCATCTCTAGTAAAACCACACATAGGTGGAAAATAAAAACAAAAAAAAAAAAAAAAAAGTAAGATAAAAAGAGAAAAAAAGCAGGGTTTCAATCCTAGCCTCTGATAAAACAGACTTTAAACCAAGAAGATCAAAAAGACAAAGAAGGGCATTACATAATGGTAATAGGATCAATGCAGCAAGAAGAGCTAACTATCCTAAATATACGTGCACCCAATACAGGAGCACCCAGATTCATAAAGCAAGTTCTTAGAGACCTACAAAGAGACTTACATTCCCACACAATAATAGTGGGAGACTTTAACACCCCACTGTCAATATCAGACTGATCAACGAGACAGAAAATTAACAAGGATATTCAGGGCGTGAACTCAGCTCTGGACCAAGTGGAACTGGTAACCATCTACAGAACTCCTTACCCAAATCAACAGAATATACGTAATTCTCAGCACCATATCACATTTATTCTAAGGTTGGCCACATAATTGGAAGTAAAACACTCCTCAGCAAATGCAAAGGAATGGAGATCATAACAAACAGTCTCTCAGACCATAGTGCAATCAACTTAGAATTAAAACACTCATGCAAAACTGCACAACTACCTGGAAACTGAACAACCTGCTCCTGAATGACTACTGGATAAATAACAAAATTAAGGCGGAACTAAATACGTTCTTTTAAATCAATGAGAACAAAGACAGAATGTACCGGAATCTCTGGGACACAGTTAAAGCAGAGTTTAGAAGGAAATTTATAGCACTAAATGACGACAGGAGAAAGTAGGAAAGATAAAAAATTGACACCCTAAAATCACAATTAGAAGAACTAGAGAAGCAAGAGCAAACAAATTCAAAAGCTAGCAGAAGACAAGAAATAACTAAGACCAGAGCAGAACCGAAGGAGCTAGAGACACGAAAACCCTTCAAAAAAACCAATGAATCCAGGAGCTTGTTTATTGAAAAGATCAGTAAAATAGACCCCTAGCCCGACAAATCAAAAAGAGAGAATAATCAAATAGATACAATAAAAAATGATAAAGGGGATATCACCATTGATCCCTCAGCAAAACAAGCTACCATCAGAAAATACTATGTACACCTCTATGGAAGTAAACTAGAAAATCTAGAAGAAATGAATAAATTTCTGGACAAATACACCCTCCCAAGTCTAAACCAGGAAGAAGTTGAATCCTTGAATAGACCAATAACAAGTTCTGAAATTGAGGCAGGAATTATTAGCCTACCAACCAAAAACAGCACAGGACCAGATGAATTCACACCCGAGTTCTACCAGAGGTGCAAAGAGGAGTTGGTACCATTGCTTCAGAAACTTCCAAACAATAGAAAAATAGGAAATCATCCCTAACTCATTTTACAAGGACAGCATCATCCTGATACCAAACCATGGCAGAGACAAAACTAAAAAAGAAAATTTCAGGCCAATATCCCTGAGGAACATTGACACAAATATCTTCAATAACATAATGGCAAACTGAATCCAGCAGCACATCAAAAAGCTTATCCACCACAATCAAGTCAGCTTCATCCCTCAGATGCAAGGCTGGTTCAACATATGCAAATCAATAAATATAATCCACCGCATAAACAGAACCAATGAGAAAAACCATATGATTATCTCAATAGATGCAGAAAAAGCATTCAATAAAATTCACCCCTTCATGCTGAAAACTCTCAATAAACTAGATATTGATGCAACATATCTCAAAATAATAAGAGCTATTTATGACAAACCCACAGCCAATATCATATTGAATGGTCAATAGCTAGAAGCTTTCCCTTTGAAAACCTCCACAAGACAAGGATGCCCTCTCTCGCCACTCCTATTCAACATAGTATTAGAAGTTCTGGCGACGGCAATCAGGCAAGAGAAAGAATTAAAGTGTATTCAAGTAGAAAGACAAGAAGTCAGATTGTCTCTGTTTGCAGATGACATGATTGTATATTTAGAAAACCCCATCGTCTCAGCCCAAAATCCCCTTAAGCTGATAAGCAACTCTAGCAGAGTCTCAGGATACAAAATCAATGTCCAAAAATCACAGGCTTTCCTATACACCAACAATAGGCAAGCAGAGAGCCAAATGATGAGTGAACTCTCATTCACAATTGCTAGAAAGGAAGTAAAATACCTAGGAATACAACTTAGAAGGAATGTGAAGGACCTCTTCAAGGAGAACTACAAACCACTGCTCAAGGAAATAAGAGAGGATACAATCAAATGGGTAAACATTCCCTGCTCATGGATAGGAAGAATCATTATTGTGAAATGGCTATACTGCCCAAAGTAATTGATAGATTCAATGCTGTCCCTGTCAATCTACCATTGACTTTCTTCACAGAATTAGAAAAAACTACTTTAAATTTCATATGGAACCAAAAAGAGCTAGTATAGCCAAGACAATCCTAAGCAAAAAGAACAAAGCTGGAGGCATTATGCTAACTAACTTAAAACTATAGTACAAGGCTATAGTAACCAACACAGCATGGTACTGGTGCCAAAACAGATATATAGACCAATGGAACAAAACAGAAGCCTCAGAAATCACACCACACGTCTACAACCATCAGATCTTTGACAGACCTGACAAAAACAAGCAATAGGGAAAGGATTCTTATTTAATAAATGGTCCTGGGAAAACTGGCTAGCCATATGCAGAAAATTGAAACTGGACCCCTTCCTAACACCTTATACAAAAATTGACTCAAGATGGATTAAAGAGTTAAAAATAAGACCTAAAACCATAAAACCCTGGAAGAAAACCTAGGCAATACCATTTAGGACATAGGCATGAGCAAAGATTTCATGATGAAAATACCAAAAGCAATGACAACAAAAGCCAAAACTGACACATGGGGTCTAATTAAACTAAATAGCTTCTGTACAGCAAAAGAAACTATCATCGAAGTGAACAGACAGCCTACCGAATGGGAGAAAATTTTTGCAATCTACCCATTTGACAAAGGGTTAATATCCAGAATCTGCAAAGAACCTAAACAAAGTTACATGAAAAAAACAACCTGATCAATAACTACGTGAAGGATATGAACAGACACTTCTCAAAAGATATTTATGTGGCTAACAAGCACATGAAGAAAAGCTGATCATCACTGGTCATTAGAAAAATGCAAATCAAAACCACAATGAGATGCCATCTCACACCAGTTAGAATGACGATCATTAAAATGTCAGAAAACTACGGATGCTGTAAAACACCGCATGTTCTCACCCATAAGTGGGAGTTGAACAATGAGAACATAGGAACACAGGGAGGGGCACATCATACACCAGAGCCCGTCAGGAAGTGGGGGGCTAGGGCAAAAAATGGAAACCATTCTATTATAAAGATACCTGCATGTACATGCTCACTGTAGCACTATTCACAATAGCAAAGACATGGAATCAACCTACATGCCCATCAATGATAGATTGAATTTTAAAAATGTGGCACATATACACCATGGAACAGTATGAAAGGAAGGAGATCATGTCCTTTATAGGGACATAAATGGCGCTGGAGGCCATTATCCTTAGCAAACTGAGCAGAAATAGAAAACCAAACATGGCGTGTTCTCACTTCTAAGTGGGAGCTGAATGATGAGAACTCATGGACACACTGGGGAGAACAGTACACACTGGGGCTTGTCAGAGGGTCGGGGTGGAAGGAGGGAGAGCATAAGGCAGAACAGCTAATGGATAGTGGGCTTAATACCCAAGTGATGGGATAATCTGTGCAGCAATCCACCATGGCACATGTTTAACGATGTAACAAACCTGCATATTCTGTGCATGAATCCCTCAACTTAAAAGTTGGAATTAAAAACGTTAAATTAATTGGCTTTTCATTCCCCACTTTGATTGCCTTACCCCTATCCATATGTAAACAGCAGCAGGTGGTGATTCCGAAGGTTTCACAGGGGCAGTTAAAAAGACGCTATGTGTTCAATACAATGCTATTTGCTAAAATCGGCCTCTGTATCAGTTTTCTGTTGACTTCTTTCTTAGTGACTCCACTTCTTAGAAGTTAATGAACAACTCCGCTAGAGCTTCTAGCAGCAGAGCCTTTACCAAAGCAGGAGGCTTCAGGGCACCACTGGTAGTCGGGTGCACTGGGTGTGAACTTGAGCGTGAACAGAAGCAAAGTGTCTGATTTAACTGGTCTCCGGTGAGGCCTGCACACTGGGATATTTAGAGGCTCCCCAATGATAACTACTAAGAATCCAGGGTTGAAAACCACATCTAGGACAAACTGTGATTAATTTTTGCCTTCCACTTCCTTATTGATGTTCTCTTCCCCTTATAACCCTGCTGCCACATGACTGTTGCGTTCACTTTCTCAATGAATCTTCCTTTACCTCCATGTTTGTTGTCAGCTTCAAGACTGCACGCCCCTCTGAGCAGCTTAACGCCAAACAGGAGAGGTAGTCCTTTCCAATATTTCCATTAAAAGTCACGCGGAAAAATTAATTGGCCTGAGTTTGGACCATGTGTGTCTCTCTCAACCAATCGCTGTAGCCAGGGTCGTCATCCCTTTGCCTAGTCATGCTCCTGTATCAGAGTAGCACTGCCATGACAGATATTGGGCAAGCTGATATATGACCCCCAATACTGGATTTGGTGCTCATCATTGTTAACACACGTGTTAAGGGTTTCATTCTGATCATCTGCAAAAACAGTGGTGGTTATCTTTAAACTGTTACCAAAACTAGTCTTTCAACAAGAATCTTACTAGAATAAAATTGCTCTTTCTACCTGTATTTTTAATCAGCCTGTGTATACTGATCCCATTTCTGATATTATAGCCTCGATATGCAGCAGTTCCAATTCCTCTTATTGAGTATTGGTTGCTAGGGAAAGCAAAAAATTATAGTGCAAAACTATGGAGATTTCCTCTCTAATTTGCCTCTGTCTGCTTCTAACTAGCTTTGAAATCTTGGACAAGTCCTTTAATGGTTCTCTATCAGCCGCTTAGTCTGTGAAATATAAATACCCATCTATTTCATGGAAGTATTGTGAAAATTAAATGAGGTAATGTTGATGAAGTGATTTTGAAAAGTGTTATCAATGTGCAGCTATAAAGTTAAAGTGGCGTAATTAAAAAAAAACTAAAATGTAATGCTTATAATGTGCTTGGTACTGTTGTAATTTTGATAAGTTTCATTGCATGTGATAAGTTTCATTGCATTTTAATTTTCACAACAAGCCTATGAGATAAGTATTGTTTTGTTACCATTTCACAGATAAGAAAACTGAGGCATAGAGGGATTAAGTAAATTGCCATGTCACACACATTTGTAAGCAAGGGATGGAGCCAGGATTGGGGCAGGTCAGTAAGACTCAAATCCCATAGTCAAAATTAGTGGTACTCAAAGTGTAGTTTGCAGATTGATGTCCATTTGTGAATTATTTGTCAGTAGTCTATGATAAATACAGAAATTGAAAGTAAATGCGTGATGAGTGGCCTTGTCCTATTGAACAAAGTACAGACAAGTTTGCATGTAGTGGGGAATTGCATGTGACATGAACTACGTATGAGTCAGGAACTGCAGGAACACATTTCCATTCATGATAGATTGCAGATAAATGGTCCTTCACCTCAGATAATTCCAAAGTAATGCTCTAAACTACATGCTGTGCCGCCATTGATGAAATAAGGTGTTAAATCTCCTCTCCTGTGTCTCTTGATACTCCACATGATATATCATGTGCAAAAAGTGCCATTTGTAATTTGCCTTGGGGAAATTCACTTTTTTTCTTACCTCTTGGACCTGTGAAGAAGTGAGTATGACAGAAACGTCCAGAAAGGGAAGAGGTCATATGAGCTCCTGCTCTCCACTGGGATGGACAAGTAGTAGTTTGGGTTCCGTAGTATCATAGTCAATTTCCTGCAATCATTCTGCAACACCTCTGGAAATTATCAGCCTATGAGAGAAGCAAGGAAGTGTAAGTGCTAAATACTTATCAACATACTATCTGGTCAAGTGGTCCAGAAAATTTGAGCGTTGTGTTAATTGGACCAATGGTATGTGCTGCCTTTTTTCTCTATTAAGGTGATAGCCTACTCTTCTAGCCACAAACTACCAGCCTACAGAAATGAGATCGGTTTTGAGATTTAGATAGATTGTTGCAATGTTATTATCCTGAAGTAGGGTAGAGGATGCTGAACAGAGTTTCACGGTGCCATGTTTGCATGTAAAAATGGCACGATTATCCTCAAGTGAAGAAATAATGTAGAAAGAGCTGAAGTGGTGGTTTTTCTACCATCTTGCAGAAGATCAGTGTCAGCAGCACATTATTCAGAAACCTTTATCTTGTAATCTAATATACTAACCCTAAACATATCTGCCCCTGCCCTGTTGCTCTCACTAGAGAGGTTTATTTTGTTCCCTTAGCTAATGACTCTCTCTGGGTCAGACATCACATATGTGGCACCTGGGTGGAAGTGATGAGTTCGTTTAGTCTTTTTGTTATTGTTATTAAGATCACCTCATGTGTTTGGTATTCTGTGTTGGCTGTCAAACCAGATTCCTCTTCCTTTGCTGAAAGAAAACAGGGCCTAGCAGAGGAACAGTTTCTGTCTTTCTTTCCTTCCCTGTCTCTTTCTTTTTTCCTTAACTGGTGAATTAGGAAACTACGATGAAAAATCAGTATCATACTGTTGGGTAAATATTGCGAGTAGATGAGCATTTCCTTGCAGTTTTGAATAGAATCATACCCCTGATAAAGACATTCTGAAGGCTTATAATTCTCACAAAGTCCAGATGTTTCTACAAACAAGACACACACAAAGGTAAAATGTGGAATTTTTGAAAGATGTTTAGTTCCCATGTTGCCTTAGTCAAAAACAATGAAAATTTCATTTCCAGTTAACTCCCAGCTACCTTCAGTAGAAGACAGACATCTTCCTTGGGTAGTTTGCTCCATGGATAGTAAATGGAGACAGAGAGCAGTTATTCTGCAGTACACGATGGCATGAATGTGCCCATATATATAATAATGTCTGTGTAAAAGCATGGATTTGTGACGTATTGATTTCTTCCTCAATGCTTACTACTTTTTGCCTCTTCAGTGTTGCAAGGTTTTGTCTGTTGCTTTAGTGTTTAAATTGCCTTACTTAAGAAATGTGCCCATTAGGTGTGGGGAGAGGAAGGGTTACATGAAAACGGAGGCTCTGAAGTGTTCGAAATTTTCTGTGAGCACCAAAGCACTGAAACTCAAACAGCTTTTATTTGCTCACTGCTGTGTTCACCAAAGTCCTGGAAGAAACACGTTGTTTTGACTTGAAGAAGCAATACCAACATTATAAGATCATCTGTTAACATCTTTCCAATTTTATCATTGACTCTAAATATGTAACAATTCAGAATTTTATTTTTCATTTATATCCCCTTTCTATACTACCTCTCCTTAAACCAACACAAAGTTATTTTTACAGTTTTAATATAGAATCCAGAGATGGCATTCTAGATTCTGTTATTTTTCTCCTATTTCCTTTAATAACCCTATTTAAGCAAATTAACAACATCTGGGTTAATTCATGACAAAGCCACACATACGTATAGGCTCATCTGTATGTATATATTATGAATGACCCCTCTGATCAGGAAACCAAACAAGCAAAATGAGAAAACCTTTTCGCTTGTTCAGTGGATCAGGTGTAACTGTCAAAGAGAATTGTTTGGGGAACTATACCTTTCACCTTTGCTCTGGACTTTTAGGCCCCACAAACAGCCTCTAGGGCTTAAAGGTCATAGATGATATATTCTGTTAAAAAACAATGCCTTTTATTTTTAGGACACTATTTGTGTAGGGAAGACGATCTTTGCCAAGATAGCAGTTACCAATGTGATTCCACCAATAAGTTAAAAATTATCTTTTTGGATCACAAGAATTGACACTTGCGTGGAAATATTCCTTTGATGAGACTAGCTTGGTTTTCTCTCACCACTTGTCTGTGTAGGAAGAGTTACAATGCAGAGCTGTCCTTTTTGATTTTGCCACTGATACTGAATGTAAATATTTTGGCTATCAATATTTCCTGATACTACTTACTCCTTGAAGATGGGGAAGAGGCTGAAGAAAGTTATTTCTGTAATGTAAATGTTTCTTCCATGATACTTGTAAACCGATTTACCAAGAAGAGTAAAATAATCAATGCAGATGGCTAGTGAAGTTGATTGTGGTTCATACTCAAACTGTTGTATGTGAAGGTACACTTGGGAGTCAAGGGAAAGGAATATATTGTTAGCTGAAAATATCCAGTTCCATACTAACTTAAGAACATTTTTAGGTCATTCATCTTAGTCACTTTATTTCCTGGCACCTCACTTAGTATCTGGCAATGTATTGTAGTTGCTAAGAAAATGTGTGATCTGGACTCTGACTATCCAGGTTCAAATTTTTGCTCTTATACTTAAACAGTATGATTCTGGATCTTAAGTTTTCAGTAACCATAAGTTTGCAGTGTCTTTAGCTGTAAAATGTGGGCAATACTACTATTTAACTCGTAAAATTATTATAAAGATTGAAAAGACAAAGTGTAAAGTACTTAGCTCATAGTGAGCAATTAGCATATGTTAACGATACAATAAGTATTTCTTTACTCACCAAATTTTGAAATAAACTGTTACCTGAGGTGGTTGGTAATGATGAAATTATAATGGAAGACTTCTGGGCATAGTGGCTTATGCCTGTAATCCCAGCACTTTGGGAAGCCAAGCTGGGTAGATTGCTTTAGCACAGGAATTCAAGACCTTGCATATCTACACACACACACACACACACACACACACACACAAATACAAAAATTAGCCAGGCATGAGATGTGCCTATACTCTCAACTAATAGGGGGGATCTCTTGAACCCGGGAGTTTGAAGCTGCTTTGAGTCATGATCGCACCACTACACTCCAGCCTGGGAATCAGAGTGCATCTCAGAGAGGGGAAACAAAGAAATTATAATCGAAGAGAATCTGAATGTGAAGATGGAATTCTAACCTTGCTTAAAAAGTAAAGCATATACACCAGAGAAATAATAATAAGCCAGAAAGACTCCAGACTTCGGAAATAACATCTGACTGAATTTGAAAAAGAGGAGTGAAACGAAATAGAGGCCCACAGCTCCTCTTTTCTTGTCTAAAACTTTTTATTGAACTACCTGTGTCATAAAACAGGGAGATAAGTGTTGCTACCGATTGTGATGATTTGATGCCTTAACTATATTAATGTAGCAAGTGTGACTCAAGGATGTCTGGAGTCTAAATAAAAAGGCCTGAGAAGAGACATGAGTGTTTCAGAGGTTTAGAGCTGTGAAGCCAGTAAGTGGTTTCCTGCCTTCCCAGGCCACTCTGCATAAAGCATCCTCGCTCCCTGAGGGCCTCTGACATTCCTCAGTGTTGTGATCAGGGAAGAGAGAAATACTTTTTAGTTGGCTCAGATTACCTTGTCCTGGTTAAATGAAAAAGTATTAACGTACGTGTCTTGTCCCCACAATTCCAGCTGTCCAAGTCAGTGCTTTTGGAGCAGAGATGTATGATCTTATAACTCCTGAGGTTAAAAACAAAATGTGTTACTGAACAGACCTCCTCATCTTTGACACCCAGTTTCCTGCCTATCGTGTGTGTGACAGGAAGGTAAAAAGGTAAAGACTAAACAATAGATACTCCTCAGTAAGCGGTTAGTCCAACATTACCTGATGGTATATAGTATTTGCCATTCTGAAAGATGCTGATCAGAAAGCAGACCCCTTAAAGAGAAAAATTAACCAGATTGTTTTGGCAGGCTATTCTGGAGCACATGCCAAAGTGCCCACAGTTGTTTTTAATGCCCAGCCGACCTTCACAAGCAATCTGATCACCACAGGACTCCCAGGACTGTCTGGTTAGCACTCAGGCTCTAATCCCCACAGATTTGTCCACTCTCTTTTCTGACCCCACAACCAATCCCTTCCCTTGGGCCCTCTGAAACTCACAGTCACATACAAAACTTCCTTTATCTTCAAATTTTCCTGAATTTCTTGGTTTCACTTTTTCACTCAAACTTGGATACCCCGGAAGACACTACTTCCTCTGAGCCACTTCAAACTGGGGGAGCATACCTGCTGGTGCCAGTAGGCCTTCTTCATTCAGTTTCAGATCATTCTCATTTCGTCTTCTGTGCAAACCCCCTCTAGGAGTCTCGTGAGTCTTTGGACTGTGTCACTCACTATCTCTCCTGACTTCATTCACTGTATCCTATACTGACCTTGCTATATTCTTGGAAATTTTAGCACCCTGACCTCTCCATTCTCTGGCTTCTTCTCCTCCAGTGATTTCATATTCTACCTCAGCCACACATGCAATGGCCATATTGTAGACTCTCTCATTACCAGTTACTAAAATGCCTTCATAAGTCCTATCTCAGGCATCCTACTTTTGGGTCATTTGTTCCGATTTTAGCAGCTCCATACTTTGAACATTCTGATACCAACACTTTATTTTTAATCGCGTTAGGAACTGTGAGCCATTGCATCTATTACTTTTTCTTTGTTGCTCATTTTCCTCATCTCCCAACGTCTCTCGATACTCTGCTTAGATTTTATGAAAAACCATTATTTCGTGAAAAATCATTCCAAACCTCCAACATCTGTATTCTTATACCCTTCCTTATATAAACTCTCTTGTCCCTCTCTCTCTTCCTTTGAACAACTCAGGAAAAATCCTGTTCCTGCTATATCCAATTAACTTTTGTTTTACCTGCATGTACATATCCTATCAGAGCTGGAGAAAAACAGTCTATCCTGGTTACCAGTCTCATTTTAATAGCATGATCACTCACTCACCTTAAGTGGGTTCTCAGTGCTGTACACAATCCATTATATTTTTCTAGTCTATTTATTCTCCCACTCCCCTAGATGACTATTTGGTACATCTTCTCTCCTTTCTCCTCAATATTTATTCTAGCTGCTAACTTTACTATTTCAGTAAAAACAGAGACGGAATGGAAAGAGAACTTCAAAATGACCCCACTATAACACCTCCCAACCCTTCCATGTTACCAGCATCTATATCTTTAGACTCTTCTTCCTTTCATGTTACTGTGGATGAATCCTGAGTGTCCTTCCTAGCAAAGGTCATCCCTTCTGCTCGTGCACTGGGCACATATCTCTTCCTTATACAAAGAAGAAATGGTTACTCTCTTGAACCATCAGTTATGTTTTTTTTTTCAACTATTTCTACCAGCATACAAACCTACTGTAGTGCTTCCCGTCTTAAGAGGAAAAAAGCTCTCGGCTCCATTCCATTTTCAGTGACTGTCTAATCTCTGACCCATTTTAAAGGAGAGTCAGTATATGAGAAATCTCTACTCACTGTGTCCACTTCCTTTCTTCCTGTTCTCTCTTAAAGCCACTTCAATCATGTTTTCATTCCTACTGATCCAGCAAAATGATTCTTGTCAATGTCATGAAAGATCTTTATGTTGCCAGGGCCAATGGACCATTCTCATTTCTCATTTTACTTTAAATTCTTAGTAACATTTGATGCCCTTGATCAACTCTTCCTTCTTTCTTTTTTTTTTTT
>NW_016107554.1:2737047-2773738 GCF_001604975.1 Cebus imitator
TGTCTTGCTTTGTCACCAGGCACCAGGCTGGAGTTGCGACCTTGGCTCACTGCAACCTCCGCCTCCTGGGTTCAAGCAATTCTCCTGCCTCAGCCTTCCGAGTAGCTGGGCCTACAGGCACGCGCCACCATGCCCAGCTAATTTTTGTATTTTTTTAGTAGAGACGGGGTTTCGCCATGTTGACCAGGATGGTCTCGATCTCCTGACCTCGTGATATGGCTGCCTCGGCCTCCCAAAGTGCTGGGATTACAGGCATGAGCCACTGCGCCCGGCCTCAACTCTTCTTTCGTAAAACTAGGATTGTGAGACACTCTTCTCTCATGTCCCTCACTGTTCACCAGTTACAACTTCTGAATCTCACTGACTTCATTTTCCTTATTTCAATGCTAGGGGATTCTGGCTCTCAGTTCTTGGATCTCTGGATGTCTTTATCTTCACTCATTTCTTTAAGGAGCATTTCTAAATTTGCTTCTTTAATTATGATCTGTATCAAGATGATTCTCAAATTTGTATCACTGTGGTTGCCTTCTCACCCAAACTCCAGACTTACAAAAAACTAAAAACTAGCATTTCTTATTTTATTTTATTTTTATTTATTTATTTTTTTAAAAAAAGACGGGGTTTCACCATGTTGGTCAGGCTCGTCTTGAACTCCCGAACTCAGGTAATCCGCCCACCTTGGCCTCCAAAGTGCTTGGATTACAGGTGTGAGCCACTATGCCCGGCCAAAACCAGCATTTTCAAACCACCATGGCATGTGTATACCTAGGTAACAAACCTGCACGTTGTGCACATGTACCCCAGAACTTAAAGTGTAATAAACAAACTAGCATTTTCATTTTGAATGTTAGGTAGGAATTACAAAGTTAACATGTTCAAGACAAGTCATTATTTCTCCAAAACCTGCATTACTTTCAGTCTTTACAATCACAAAGGAAAAGTAGCTCCATCCTTCTCACTGATTTAGCTAAAACTTTGTCCCCTTTTTTCTCACTTGTCACATAGAATTTATCAGCAAATATCAATAGCTTTACTTGACTGTGTCTCACATTTTCATCTCTATCGTCCTTGCCCAAACCTACGTAATTGCCTGCCTATAGTATTGCGGTACATTTTTAACCAATAAACCTGCATATATCCTTACCTCCGTGTGATCTGTTCTCCACCCTGCAGCCAGAGTAAACATTTTTAAATATATGTAAATTCATGCCATGTTTTTCAGTTACAAACCTTTCAAAAGTTTTGCATCTTGTTCAGAGTAAAAGAAGCAGTTTTTATAAATATCCACACAACCTTGCTGCTTTTCTGTGTTACCTTCTTCTCTTCTAATTTACTGCGTTCTAACAATGCTGGCCTCTTACCTGTTTCTTAGGCAAAGAGGACTCAAACCTTTTTTCTACCACTCCCACCCTCATTTATCTGTTTGGTTTATTAATTCAGTTCTCTGATGATATGTCACTCCATCAGAAATAACTTCCCCAACCGAACTCTCTCTCTACACACACACACACACACACACACACACACACACACCTGTGCATATGTGTATGTGTGTGTGTATTTAAAAAATACATTTGTGTCACCACTCCCTTTACCCCTAGTTTTTCATGTGCCTTTATCTGCTTTATTTATCTCCATATTCTAAATTCACTCAAGATAGAGAAATAAATGGTTTGCTTGTTGTCTGACTCTCTGTAATAGAAATGTCAGCTTCAGAAAAGTATACACTTTTGTGTGTTTTATTCATTGCCAGACTTTTAGCACCTAGAAGAGTGCACGACATATAGTAGATGCACAGTAAGTATTTGTTGCATGAATAACTCACCAAATAAAGGTGTATGAGCTTAGATTTGACTGTTTATCTTTTTTATCACTGCAATGTAAAACCCAAGTTTGGTTTCCAGGAAGGCCAAGTCAAAGAAACACTGTAATTAGAGAGTTAGAGAATTTGGCATTGAGGAAACAACACATTTTCCCACCGCTGTCAATATGTGCACTGGCCAGTTATTTCTGTTGCAATAAGATACTACTATTTTCTTACAGAAAGAACTTGCAGACCTGAGGTCTCCCTTCTGTTTATGTGGACACTTCTTCAGGCAGTTTGCCTCAGTATTGATCTGAGAATGAGAGGAATCCTCTCTTGATTTTTTAAAATTTAAAAGTTTTGTTTAATTGAATCCTTTTGGAGAATTATCCTACCTTAGGAAAAATAGTGAGGATGTAACAGCGGAATCAGTTTGGCACTCTCTGTAGACAAGCAAAAAATAAAAGATCTGACTCTCACTGTCTTTTCTTCCCCTCTGATTGTCCAGGTATATCTCTTAGCCATGGGTTCTCATTTTTCTTCTTTGCCATTAGTTTGGCTTTTTAATTTTCTCTGTTAAAGCATTCCACCCTTGAGATTGCTGTAACAGTGATCTCAACCTCTGATAAGACAAGTTTATAAACTTAATGAGGAAAAAATGGGGAAAAAAGGCCACTCTTCTGCTGCAGAACTGTACCTGGCCTTATGTTTGCTGCCTGTTCACTGGCATTAGAGTACCTGATCAAGTGTTTTATCACAGAGACTGAACTGTTGAGGGATGTTTGTGACGCATTGAACATCTCAGGCATCATTTATATGTGAACTTGGCATCCTTAAATACATTCTGACTTTGTGATCAGGTTACCAGGCAGTGCAGCTCCCACTTGCTATCTTAATTCAGCATCTCCCATCTGCCCAGAGTTGAATTTTACATTGAGTTGGAGGTTGAAATAAATATGGTTTGCACAAGTATCTTCCTTGCTTCTGAAGTTCTCTGTGGTGATAAACACTGGCTGGGACCAGGGAAGTGGGCCCCAAATAAAACAATTGCAATGATCCCCAGACTGCTTGGGTGGTTGCTGTCTTAATTCTTGTTCACTAAATGGAAGTTGTAGTTTCGTTTTATTTCTCTCATAAGGCTCCGCTGTTTGAGGACTCAGCTTTGGGGCGGTTGAGCGCTTATTAGTGGTAACTCCAGAATTGCTTCATAAGGGTAGAAATAGGGAAGTGGGGGGCTCCTGGTGGGTGCAAGGAAGAGTAAGAGACTGTTACTGAAAGTCACTATACTTTATTTAATCTTTCTTTATGATGACTTTGGTAAGGATTGATAGGCAGCACATGTGCTGATGGAGATTAAGGAGGCTTTAAAAGACTCCTCCTACGAAATCCACTCCTATGAAAAAAATAAAGTTTTATTTATGTTTGCACGGCTTTGATCAAATTCCATTTTGAATGAGTAACAAGGCTATGGGAGACTTTTAAAACTGTTTTGAAAATTGAAGATTGCAGGAATCCCCCTTTCCCCATCTCCTCTGCCTTTGTTGACAGTTTGGGGATTTCCAAATTTGGGATAAAATGTTGTTGTTCTGAAATACATAGATTTGGGAAATGTGGTTTTGACACAGTATTTACCAAAAAAGTTCTATTGCTACATATTTAAAGAGATATTTTATGATTTAAAAAAAGCTCCATAGTCAAATAAGTTAGGGAGGCCCTGCCTATTAATACATTTCATTAAATCCAAGATGCTTTTGAGTATAATATAGACTATGCTTTAATGTACTGCAAAGAAAAAAATACTGCCAATTAAACACCACTTCAACTATAAGAAGCCTCTCCAAATCAAAGTTAATTTGTCAAAAAATGAAAAGACATGCCATTAAATTTATGAAATATAATATGTACAGACTTGGAGATCCTCATGGTTAATTAGCGTATCTTAGGTCCTGAGAAATACTGCAGTGAAAATATCTGCTAAGATCTTTAAACAAGCGTTTCCCAAACCACCTGATTAGCCATTTGAGTTTCTATCACACCGCTCTGCCTCATAACATTTGTTAAAATTTCTTTGGCTCTTTCACTACCAAGTTTCCTTATTGAGAGGAAGCGTCTAAAACTGGACTTCACCCATAACTCACTTCCAAGTCCAAGGAAGGCATTGCTTTTGCAGCCTAGTGGACATCACCACCCCTTGGAAAGCAATGTTAAAGACCACCCTCATCCATGACGGCTACCATGGGGAATTTGTGAAGTAGTCACAGCCTTAGGCAAAAGCCACACCCATCTCTGTGTACTTACCTTCAACTGTAATGAGCTTTGTATGTCAAGTTGGTGGAGGACCTTTGTGCTGAACACCAAATCACCTAATTACAACATGACACCAAGAGACAAGGAATTGACAGGGGAGAATCCCCACAAAATTTTTGGCTGTAGTCGTGTTAAGGACTATGGTAAAGAATTTCAGGCCAACGATGTCATCAAAGAATGCTTCAAATACCAGACATGAACAAATAAAATATTGGCTCAGAAAATTATTTGATTCTGGTTACTAGCCCTTTGTCAGACAGGTAGATTGCAAAAATTTTTTCCCGCTGTGTTGGTTGCCTGTTCACTCTAATGATTGTTTCTTTTGCTGTGCAGAAGCTCTTTAGTTTAATTAGATCCCATTTGTCTGTTTTGGCTTTTGTTGTTATTGCTTTTGGTATTTTAGTCATGAAGTCCTTGCCCATGCCTATGTCCTGAATGGTATTGCCTAGGTTTTCTTCTAGGGTTTTTATGGTATTAGGTCTTATGTTTAAATCTTTATTCCATCTGGAGTTAGTTTTTGTATAAGGTGTAAGGAAGGGACCGGGATTCAGTTTCCTGCATATGGCTAGCCAGTTTTTCCAACACCATTTATTAAACAGGGAATCCTTTCCCCATTACTTGTTTTGTCAGGTTTGTCAAAATAGAATATTGTCCAATACAAGCATGACAAAGGCAGCTCTCTTTTGAAAGATTTAAAGAAATTCTGAGACAGAAAGAAACGAAAGACAAACTGAAAAAAAAAAGATAGATCAAGTCAGGTAGAACAACTGTTAAGAATACAGGGGGAAAAAATCAAAGAAACTATAAACAAGCTATCAATTTTGTGAGAGAAGCTGTGACTTCACTCAAAAGAGTTCAATTAGAAAAATGGTAGAAAAGAGATTCAGATTCTGATTGGTGAGAGTTTATGAAGACTGACACAATTAAAAAAGCTATTATTGTTATTAAATACACTCTTAACTAAAAGCATATAACTTTTCCTTGAATGCTATTTAAATCTGACAGCAGGTAACAAACAACATTATATTTGTGTAAGTCATATGGGAAGAGTTGGAGGAGGGAGAGATGTGGATCATCCTTGGGAAAAGATGTTCTTATCAACTTTGCAGTCTCTGCTTTCTTATCTGTAAAGTATGGATGACCAAAATTGAAAAAGATATTTAGTTTTATAAAAAATAATCACATTTTTATAGAATATGCATAATTATTTTTGTAAAACTGAATATCTACAGAAGTGGAAATCAATGACGTGCAACTCATTGACAACTAAGTGAGAAGTATAACTATGAGATTGATTTTTAACATAATAGAGGAATTATAGCCATGATAAATAAAGTTAAAATAAGAAAACTTAAGAGGCTAAGCATGGTGGCTCACGCCTGTAATCCCAGCAGTTTGGGAGGCTGAGACAGGCAGATCACTTGAGGTTAGGAGTTTGAGTCTAGCCTGGGCAACATGATGAAACCCCATCTCTACTAAAAATACAAAACTTAGCTAGGCATGGTGGTGCACACCTGTAGTCCCAACTACTTGGAAGTCTAAGGCACGAGAATCACTTGAAACTGGGAGGCAGAGGCTGCAGTGAGCCAAGATTATGCCACTGCACTCCAGCCAGGGTGACAGAGCTAGTCCTTGTCTCAAGAAAACATAGAGAAAAATGAAAGGTTAGCTCTCTAGCCAAATAGATCTAAAACATATACAAACCAAATGAATATGTGTATGATACTACCTGAAATTACCTTACTTTTTGGTTACTTGTTTATTCTATCTCATCCACCTGGGAAATATCACTTGTAAGAGGAGGCTTTCTTTTTTTCATCACTATTTCCAAGCTCTTATGTTAGTGCCTGGAATATAGGAGTCATTCAGTAAATATTTGTAAAATGGTTGCCAAGTCAATGAATACATTAATGACATATAATTTAACCTTGCCATTTACTACTTATTATAATTTGATACTGTGTCCTTAAAGCCTTTAAACCTTTGCTTAGTAGTTAATATTTTTCTTTGGAGTTTTTTTTAAGTCATAGATAACAAAATATTTTAAACTGCAAACCATCATTCTATGGTGGACAGAATGTTACACCCACACACAAACAGATATATATATATATATATAAGTTGCCTTAATATGATCAGTCACAATGATACATCTATGATGGTAAGGGTGACAGAAGAGAATCTGCTGCTATATTGAGCCAGGTGAAAAGAGGTCATGCCAGTCACTTGAGTGCAGTTGCCCTCTGCCACATTATACGATGGCATGGTGTCTACAGAAAAAAAAAAAAGACTTATCTTCTCCCTGTTATAATTTTTGTTTTAAAGGTCAGGGTCAGAGTCACCCTGCTGAATTTTTTTCCTCCTTTTTGTTAAACAGCCACTATTTCCACAGATTGCTTTAACAATGAGTAAACTTTTGCTGATTTATGTGTGAAAATTACACCCCAAGGTGAAGCTACATCTTTTAAAGTCAGTGGGGATGGAACAATCTCTCGGCATCCCAAGGGCATGACCCATGTTGTTTTTTTTATCCTGAGTTGAAATTTAAACTTCCAAAATGTCTTTCTATGTGAATATGTACAAAGGTCTGTGTTAAACTTGCTGTTACTTTGTATTCTAATATCGCCTCAGAAAAAGTAAACCTTGTAAAATGTTTCATTTGAGTTTTTCTTCTTTCTTACAAAACCAGAAAGGAGATGTAAAATTTCATGTATTTCAGTGACAATCCTCAAGACAGTCTGGTTTGCTTTATTTTGTAGCATCAGGATGTTTTTATTAAACTATTAGCAGAACATAACCTTTTCTATGACTTGTAATATAATATACTGTGTGTACGTATGACAGATATAGCCCATCTCTGTATATGTATAGTCACTCATTCAACATTATAAGGTCCATTCTGTGACCTAGAAACTATTTAGATTCTGGGAATTAAAAACTGCGTGGGACTCATGGTCCAGTATATGATACCAATATGCAAATAAATACAGCATAATATATTAAAGAAAAGGAATGAGCCTTTTGAAATTATTATAAATACAATACAATGTTGAAGAATTAAAGAATTCTGGAGATAGCTTAAGAGGTATATATTCCAAATTGCACACACACACACACACAAACGCGCGCGCGCGCGCGCGCACCACACACACACCTCCAATTAATTAGGTTAATTGTATGATTCAAGGGAAAAACATCAGAAGGAGAAAATAAGGATGAGTGGATGATGAGCTACCCCCATGCCACTTAATAGTGTCATATTTAGCAAAACGAGGCTTATCACATAGAACAAAAACTCCACTTTACTGATTCCATTAAAATGTAAGTCAGCTTGTGTGACTCCTGTGCCCCCAACCCATTTAAAAATTCCCCTAAGTCCTCATGGTGGCCCCGAAGGCCCTCTGTGATCTTTCCAGGCTTCCCATCTTTGACTGCCTCTCCTGTTACTTTTCCGGTTCAGACTGCTTCAGCCACAGTGGCCTCTTTGCTGGTTGAAGCAAAGCCAGATTTGGCCTTGCCTCACCTCTTTTGCACTGTGTATGTCCTCTGTTGGGAATGCCCTTTCCTCGGATAGCCACATCTCCTTCCAGACTTTGTTCAAAAGTTCAATCAAGTTTGCTCTGGCTACCCTGCTTCGATTTACAAACTGCCTCTCTGGCCCCTTTCAGCAATGCAACCTCTCAATCTCCCAGTATGACTCTGTTTAGCTTTCTGTATGTTGGGTTGGGAGCTGATCTGTAAAGAAGAACACATGATCTGTTCAAATCCTCATTACCGCTTGCTAAGCATCAGGAGCCACTTATCAAAGTATCCCACTCCCCCCCATTGCTAGTCATTTTCTACCACAAGCTTTTTCTAGCCACTGTTGGTATTAACCTACACCAGACTTCTGGAATTAGATATTAGCTTGCCAGTTGACAATACTCACATGGATGTGCATCTGAAATTTGTGGGTGAGTCTGTTTTGTGTATGTATTTGTAAAACGACATGTAGGGTATGGGATAAACACTGGGTCAACAGTCATAAGAAATACTTACAGTCAAATCCCCATCTGTAAAATGGGGGTCGTTCCTGTTCTACCTAACTCACAGCATTCTCATTAGATAAAAATGAGTTATGCCAAAATCCTCTTAACGCTGGAGAATGCCATGACGTTTTTCATCAATGTCATAAGAGCTACAAACTTTTAAGCAGATGCTTACGTTTAATAACACCTTACATTTTTATAAAATGTTCCGCTTTCAAAAGCAGTAAGCTGGTAACCATTGTTTTCAAGTAAATCATTGTTTTAACTTTATCAAAAATATTGTTGGCATTCTTTTAATGGTTAAATTAAAAACAAAATCATGTTCCAGGTATTAATGGTAAAATTCCGATTCAGAGAAGGTCAGTGACTTGTCTGTGATCAAATCGCTACTAAGTAGTAACAGCTTCTCTGTTGCTGTTGAGTGTGTTTTCTGCACCAACTTTGCTTCCCACATAAATAATGAGACACATAATGGGGTAAATATGGATGGAGGCTGGAATTATTGCAAATCAAAATAAAGAAATATCAATGGACGTTAAATGTAGGGAAGGAAGTTTGGTGAACTGCAAGATATTTGTGTAGTGTTGAGGCATCTCTCCATGGATTGCGTTTTAGTTGCAAGCTGAAAAATTGTAGTTATACAATGGAGACATTAGATAACATTTTGACCAGTTGATGAGCAGCATGACTGAGGGTCAGCTGGATATTATGTGCCTATGAATGTGATTCTCTGAGAAGGACGCAGAATAACTGTGTATGTTCCAGCAAGGAATCATGCATAATCTGAATTTAATCACAAGGAAACATTAGATAAATTCAAACTAGAGAGGATTCCTAAATAAAACAAGCCTATATTCTTAAAAAATGTCAATATCATAAAGGACAAAGAAAAACGAGACATGTTCCCGATTAAAGAGACTAGAGAGACATAACAATTAAACGTCCTGTAATTTGATGCTGTATGGTAAGAGGAAAAATGCAACTGTCATTATGGGGCTAAATGGCAAAATTGGAGTACTAATTCTGGATTATTGCATCAGTGTTAGATTGACAAATTGATAACTGTACTACAGTCATATAAGTGAGTATCCTTGTTCCTGGAGAACTTATATCAAAGTTGTTAAGGATAAAGAACCATGATTTACCAATTTACTCTTGGACAGTTCAGGAAATAATGTTTTAGATAGTTAGATGGACAGATAGATCTAGACAGAGCAAAGCATTATAAAGTAATTTGGGCAAAATGCAGTAGGTGAATCTAGGGAAAAGATACTTTCTTGCATTTTCTTTGTACATTTATGCAAACTTTCTGTTTAAAATTATTTTCCAATAAAATAGTTTTAAATATAATGAGGCACAGTGGTTAAGGCTTCTGTTTGACTCATCTGAAAGAGTTTATTTTCTTTAGTAAATACCTAACTTACAATCAGGCAGGGACTTTGTCTCTTGGGATGGTAAGATGTTTCCTGCATAAAAATAGCAATACAGAGGTGTTTGATATGGTAATGTTTTACTGTGTTTTCATTTTTTATTATTTATTATTAATGAAATGCAGTTGTCTTTGTAGCCTGCTGAGTGTTTAATAATGAAATTATGCATCATTCATTTTCAAATGTCTGTGCCCCATATGTGTTAGGAACATGGATTCTATATGTGCTTTAAATCATTTCACAAATGGAGAACTACAGTTAGAGTTAACCAGCTGAGGCTCTTTAAATGCATGTTTATATACACAATTGCCAGGTTGACATGGTAGATTAGGAGATTGTGTGCTGTATGAAAAGTACCTATTCATTAAGCTTCTGGATATATGATCTTAGACATCTACTTAAGTGCTCATAGTATAGCATGATTTAGGAAAATGTTTCCTATAGTCTATGATTGAATGTATTCAGTTTCAAAAACTGATTATATTCTTCCTTAAAATTCCAAGATTCTATACATACATTTCACATCAATTTACCCTTAATTTATGATGGTCCTATCCCCAAAATTGGCCTTGGTTTTAAATGCTGACTGTGTTGAATGGTTCTCACAACTTCTACCATTGTGGTCAGCATGTTCAATATAATACCTATCCTTAGCTAGTTTGGAGTGAGGAAGTGAGACTAGCTTTAATCCTAAAGAGAGGAACAGAACCCTTAAGACAGCCATGTCCCCAAATTTTTCCCCCTCACATGTCCTTCTTCTCCCATCCTTTCCTCTTCTCTTCTTGTTCTTCAACTTGCTCTTCACCCCACCCCCTTGGAGCTCAAAGTTCTAAACTTCTCTCCATTTTATTTTGAGTGAAGATCTTGCTATGTGGTTCAGGCTGGATTTACACTCTTGGGCTCAAGCAATCCTCCTGCCTCAGCCTCCTGAGTAGCTGGAACTATAGATGCATGTCACTGTGCCTGGCTACACTTCTCTGTTTTAGCCACAAGTGTGCTGCAGGCAGGTGATTTCATAACCGTAGGGTCTTGCTGTCCGATTGGTGACAGAATAATTAAAAGAGATGCTTCAATGATGAGCAAGTGTTCAAACTGTGATAAGGAAGGATGTGAAAGAGATTACTTTTAGATCTCCTTATGGCCTTTGGGAAATCATACACATAGATATTCTCAGTGATGTTAGTGAATTTGCAGAATCTAGAAGCCAGACTTCTTCTTTACAACTTAGTGGCTATATGATCATCAAAAGTCAACCTCTCTGAGTCACAGACTCCTCCTCCATCAAATAGAGGCAATGATCATACCAATTCAGACGACTCTTGTGGGGTGTGAAATACTGTCTAACATGCTATTTATATTGTCATTTTGGCCAGCAGTGTTATTTCTTTAATTTCACTTTTTGGAGAGTTTACCTCTTCAACACCAAAACAGTCTTTACAGATCCTTTTTGACTAGGGAGCCGGATGGATACAATTTTTGTGAAGGAGCCTACGTACAAGTGAGGCAAATTCCTCTCCCTTTATCTCTTTGGTCATCAGGAAGGTCTCAAGGACCAATGGCTCATCAATTACACCTCCTAGAATCATGTGCCGGCTATTGGAGTAAATAAAATACTCTTTCAACTGGTAATAACCAGATCTTGGTTTGGCAAAAGTCAGGTTTTTGTGTGTGTGATTTGAAAACTCTTCTGAATTAGAGATGCAAAGATCTTTCTCAGATCTTCCCTGTTGGCAGAGTTCCAGCCGGAACACATCGTCATTGACCACCGTAACTGTTTGTGACTAGGCTGTCTAGAAATGCTGTACAGATGGTTATGCAGTGAAATAGTGTTCTTAGTGCTTACAAGATCCCTGTCTTCCAAGATCGTCATATGATCCAAGTGTCAAGTGATACAAAAAATGTTTACATGTCATGAATAAAACTAAAAGTACGAAACTCAGCCAGCCTATTTTTATACTGCATCTACACACAAGAGGACACTTTCAAAGGGGAGAATGTAATGTAGGCTCTGGGAACTCAGCTTTAAGAGGAGGTTTTTTATGTGTGCTTTTGTTTTTGTTTTTGGTTTTTTTTTATGGTTTTCTGCCGTGCATCTGGGAAATGCTTGTTGTGTGTGTGAATCACTTTGTAGCTCTTCTCAGCATTTCCAGTTTTGATATTCCCAGGCTGCCAGTGCTAAGCAGTGTTTCTGGCTGAAGCTTTGAAAAATCACTTTTTCCTATCAAGCTCTTCTCTCCTTTAGCCCTGCCTCATTTCCCTTTCTTGCCTCTAAAAATTTTAACTTGCTTTCTTAAATTTCAGGGCATAATGACGTCAAGCAAATAAACAAAGTTCAAGTCTCAAAGAGCTATGGCCCCACATACATACATATAAACACAAATGTGCATAAATCTACACATCTACATATGCTTCCAAACCACAGGCTTGTATCAGTAATAGTTTGGTGACAAAGTACCTGAATTTCAAGGTGATTTTAACAAAAATCTACTTCTTCCATTTGTTGACTTAGATACAGTGTAATTGAGCATTGTGATTAAGGAATACCAACTCTTGGCTATAAGCAAGAGCAAATCTAATATTAAAAGCTTGAAAATCATTGAGGTTTATTTGTCTTTTATAAAAGAAGGCTGAGACAAATACTCTAGGGATAGATGGCTGCTGAGAAGTTGCAGACATCCAGGGCCCTTTTGCTATAGCCTCATGGTGTCAAAATAGCTGCAGAACTTCCCGAATCATGGCCTGATTACATCAGTGTCCTGAATTTTGCCTATGTTAAAGGCTTCGATAAAACCAAAGGGGAAGGAACCAAAGCCAAATATGTGTGCCAGCTGAGTCTATTACTTTGATTAGAAAAGTAAGTTTTGTTTTGTTTTACCCAAGAATATCTGCTCAGCCAGTATTCAGTTATGCCTTGTTGGCTAGAATTGTCGTAAGGACATTCCTAGCTGAAGCACTCATAGGCAGGTAGAGAAGTAGAATAAATGACTATGGCTAAATCAGCAAATTAATTGTATTTGCCACAGATCCCAAGAGAATTATGGAAAACTGTGGGTTGGTTGGTTTGTTTTGCTTTATTTTAGAATAATCAAGGGAAAGAAACTGTAGGGATCAAATTCCATACATGTACCAGGTTACTGAATTCAGGTTTCAAAGATATGGAGCAAAAGTATGGTAAAAGTGTTGTGGATGCAGAAGCAGAAAGATTGGCGCACCAAGCAGAATATTCAGCTAGAGCGGTAATGAATTTTTTAAATGTCTACTCGCCAGCCCTTCTGGGGAGAAAAGCTGGATAAACCTATTGATACAATTACATATATTTATTTCATTCTGAGATGAGGACTTCAATTCAAGGCAGATTTATGGGTTGTCTACTGAGTTCAAAAGCACTGCTCTGACGCCACAGACATTCTGACACATGCTACAATGCGATGAGCCTTGAGGACGTCATGCTAAGTGAAATAGGCCAGGCACAATAGGACAAGTCCATACAATTACACTTATATGAGATAACTAGAGTAGTCAAATATATAAAGACAAAAAGAAGAAGAGCAGTTACCAGACCCTGGAAGGAGGGAGAAATGAGTATAATTTAGGGAGTAAAGAGTTGCAGCTCAGAAGGATTAAAAGTTCTGGAGATGGATGGTGGTGATGTTTGTGCAATCATGTGGATGGACTTAATGCCACTGACTTATTCATGTATCAGTGGCCGACATGGCAAATGTTATGTATATTCTACCACAATATAAAACAAAGACAAGCAGAACAAAAGCTGCCATCAGTTGAGAAGAGGACCTACTTATTCTTGAACCAGGTGGCATAATGAATAGGTGAAAATGGAAGAACAAATTGTCTGTGGGGATCAACAGGTTGAAAGCATCATACTTGATTGGCCAAATGGATCTTGATAGAGGTGTTCAAGTTTAACAGGTGAAATGATAGGGACGATGATGAGAAATACCAGGAACTCCATGACACTTCCAAGGGAGAAAAAATCCACTCCTTTGCCTGAGTGTGTAGGATAGATTGTCAACAGGAGAGCTGTGGACTGGGAAGTTCAGTTTGGAGAATAAGAGAACACTGAGGTGAAAGATCCAGGTAATTCATTGTAAAGTTGGAAATTAAAGAAGGTTTGGGGGTAAGATCTTGATATGATCAATATTGCTATAAACTCAATTAGTGAAGCAGTGCAAATGATGTGTGAGAAGAAGACCAAGCTATAGTATCAGCTCTTGATTTTAAATGCTGGTGCCATATGGGATAAGATGAAGCAAAATTCAATATTGTTTCAGGCTTTAATCCAGTTCACTGGGAGTGGTCTCATTTTCTCTCAATAGTCATACCTATTAAAAAGAAAAAGTTTCCAGAAATCTATCGTTTATTGTCAAAATAGCTCACATTAATATTATTTAAAATTGTATATATTGTATGTTGGTATGAAATATGTTTCAGTAAAATATCATCAAATCATTAATACAGTAAAGTCATAAACTGTTATGTTTACCTATACAAAAGAAACTTGAAATCTATCTAGGTCTCCTGAGTTTGTATTCTCTGCATTTTCAGTCTAACATTTCTCAAAAGTATGAAGAGTTTCAGGACAATATATACCTTTTCATCTTAAGATATTTAATGCCCTCGTTGGTGCAGAGCTACAGGAAGGGATGTTGCTTCTGCCAACTACTGCTTATTTAAACCTAGGGCATGTTTTAAGAAGAAAAATTATAGCTAGACTAGGTTGGTTCTTCACTTAAACATTGCTAGTCACTTTGGTGTCATAATGGAGCATAGACATATAGAATGACATAGGTGGCAACTTCTGAATGAAGATGAGAGATTGGAATCTGACTTTCTTTCAAATTCTGCTTATAAGTAAAAACCAAACTTAATTTAATTGTATTTAAACTTTGTGACACAGAGAATTTCCCTTTACAGAAAAACTTTAGTGCTAAGATTTTATCATTTTCAGTGTTCAGACAGCTGCTACAATTCTTTACTATCTTGTAGTCATGGCTATGATGATTTTTTTCAAACTTGAAAAGGGGGAATTGCCTCAAATTAAAGAAAGACAGCTTTGAAGAAGTTGCCCCAGAGTAAAGCATTTTACACGTCTAGAACGTTAGTGAAGCTGCCTGTACTGTAATTTAGATAACAGCACAGATACCAAGCTGGGGTGTGTTAGTTGTTGAGACATAGGGGTCATTGCCACTTTCAGTGTTCTTTATTTTACACTACAGTGTTGACTTTTTACATCGACAGTGATGAAAAAAGCCTTGGTAATATATCGAAATCTAGGCTTGTGAATATATACCTGAAAAAGTAGTAAATGCTGTGGCTTTCAGATCATAAGAGGCTCCTGTGTCAGAAACATTATTCTAAAGAATAAAAGGTGTATCTAGAGTATCTTTTACTAATAATTCAAGATAATACTGAAGATTCCAGCAAAACCATGACATTAAGCCAAATGCACGAACAGCTCAATCTCCCACGTTAGAAATCAGTCCAAATATTTTAAGGGATTGTGTTGTATTTAGTTGTATATTCCCTGCAGATTTCGTGTGCAATAAACATTTCTTGAATGAACATATTAAGCAGTAGTGTAGGTTTTTACATCATCAGAAACCAAAGATGTGAGCAAAATTATCTAGTAGTTATGAAATGTACCTTGACTTTCTTTTCTAATAATTATGGCAATGAGTTAGCTCTATCAATGTTGCAGAGATATCTTAGAAATATTCCCCATTTGTTTAAAACGTATTCTTGATTAGAAGTATAACTGGTCAAAGATCTGATGATTTTGAAGACCTCTTCTGTCTTGACTCCAAAATGTAGCATTTTATTGATATATAGAACTGGTATTGAAATTTACGGTTTTCAAGGGGAGGAATGATATTCTGTATAATGTTTGCATTCTGTGGCACAAAACTTTACATAATATAACATTCAAGCTGGATTGATAAAGAAGAATTTAAATTGAGGGCTAGGATGATAAACTGGAGTTTATTGACGCAAGTAACTCAGCAGTTCTAAGCAGTGGGAGACAAAAAGCACAGTGATCGTATACAGTAGTTATCTTCTGTTTATACTTTATTTACTGAGCACTTAACCTTGTATAAGGCCCTGCAGCAATTGGGAAAAAAAAAGTATAAGAAGATCTTAGAATGACTTAAGGTAAAACAGTGCATGGGAAGCTGGGCTGACCTGCTGGTTATAAATGAATCGGATAAGAACTGTTCTCAAGCCAAATAAAAGAGTAACAAAGATAGAAATTAAAACACAACAAAAACGCAAGTATAAAAAAGTATTCATCTTCTACCTTTCTGTAGTTCTTCAAGACTTGAGTATATATTAAATATATTTTCATATTCTGGCAGGAAAATGCTTGGCCACACCTAAGCTAAGTTTCAGGTGGAGAAGTCAAAAGGAAAAAATTATGTATAATATAGATGGATGTGTTTCTTGGTTTCATTTAAGGTGTTTGCTTAGATCAAACATGAGAAGCGTCTTACGCCAGTTTAAGTTGAGATGTGGAATACTGTGGAGTATCCAAACTGGATTTGGCTTTGGGAAGAGTTAGAGCCACTTGCATAGCTAACGTTGCCATCTTCCTATCCACCTGGGGAGATGTGCTGGGGAAAAGCCAATCTAGAACATGTAAGAACGGCACCTCCAACTTTAGGCCCAATCACAAGGAAGATCAGACTGGAAGAAGCAATGGGATTTCTGAAAGGACATTTCAGGGCTGTTGAACTGTTGGAAACTCTGTTAAGATGATAGTGAAGTAGATGGAAAAATAAATCACAATTAAATTTGGAGAAAACAATAATTTTTCCTTCTTTTCTGTCATTTTTAAAAAGTGATTGCAGACATAAGATTAAAGATTTCTGTTAATAAAAAAGAAATTCCTTACTACTGCTTCTAATCTGTGAAAATAATAAACAAGCCAACATATTTTTAAAACTATACAAATCTGTCCCCAAGACAGACAGCGCCATGTAGTTCTGAAACTGCCCAGTGAATTCTTTCTTCTCCCGTATGAAACTCTTGGTACCAGAAATCTGAATGACCTTACGTTATGATATCAACATTCTTCTTAAGTGGATTATGCAGTATCATCATAGATTGGATGAGAGTAAAGAATGTGAATATGTAGTAGAGACATCAGTCTCCCGGGCCCAAGTAGGCCGATTTCCAGCAGTGCTTCTCAGACATCGAAGACGAAGATTGAATTTTTATTTCCAACTTCTTGCAAGCTAAAATGAAATAAGACACTTGGATAATGTCAAACCACATAAAAGTTTTGAGTCCTTACTCTCAATTTCTATAACTGAACTTACTGCGGACTGGTCAGTTTGCCGAGTGGCACCAACCCATGAACCACACTGAGAACACTGATTTAGGGTTCTGGCTGTGCTGTTTGTTTTGGGGACTGTGATTTACTCTTCTTTTTCCCATTTATAAAATGAAATGGGAACACATTAAATGATTGCCAAAATCTTATGAT
Source organism: Cebus imitator (assembly GCF_001604975.1). Taxonomy (NCBI): domain Eukaryota; kingdom Metazoa; phylum Chordata; class Mammalia; order Primates; family Cebidae; genus Cebus; species Cebus imitator. The sequence goes on from NW_016107554.1 coordinate 2,754,118, forward strand.
TCTGTTTTTATTTTGATACTATTTTCTTTTTGCTGGTTAAGAAACGTGTTATAGGTACAGCTTACTATCTAAATAGTAATATCTAAATAGGTCTCTGTTAGGTCCCACTTATATAAATGAGTGAAGAGCATATTTTAGCTGAGAGTTTATAGGCTATATTTCTGCAGCATTTTCACTTAATTGCAACACTGTTTTCAGAGTGGTGAGCTCTTTTTTTTTTTTTTCCCCACGAGCTACTTTGAGGAAAAATATCACTTCCTGGGTAGCTCTGGGCTCTCCAGTGAAACCCTCTGCGACCATGCCCTAGGGATTATAATGATGATGAGTTAGCAGGTCAGCCTTGAGTGATAAATCTTCAATTTGCCTCATTAACAGAAACCTGAGTGTTGGGTTACAAATAGGTCATTTGTGAAGATAGCAAAGTAACTGCAAACTAAATACTTGGTTTTCGCTTTTCTCCCAATACCTCTGGTGAAAAAGTACATACCAAAAAAGATAACAGCAAATATCTGACTGTAAAAGTTGTCAAATAATATAGTCTTGCATAGGAATTTAACTGTGGAAAGATTATAAAGCCAGACTGCTCTTTCATCCTTTCTGAATTATAACGAATGGTAATAAAACTACGAATGGAAGAAAACATTTATCTAGAGTTAAAAGCCGCAATAACCTTGGATAAATGACAGTGCTTAGTCACGTCTTGCCTAGGGTGTATGTTTTTAGAATGTGTTTTACTTCTAGTATCTAAACCCAAGTTTTCATAGATTTTCAAAAGTTCTTCTCAAAAGAGAGTTAGATATTAATGAGAAGGTCAGGTGTTGTTCATGAATAAGTTATTTGACATCTTTGTTCTGAGAATCCAAGAGAATCAAAACTTTCTCGGAGAAAACAGATACTGCATATAGTTTAACCATGTTTATGCTTTTGAATGCTAACTTTCAGACTTTGTCTAGAATCCTGTGCCCATGTTTAAAAAAATTCACAGAAAATTTATTTGCCAGGTCATGCTTTTAAGAATTCTTTATTTTGTGTGCCTCTGAGATTTTTATTCCACCAGTACTTCTGAATTCATAAATATTCTTGTCCATATAGTACTGGTTTTGTGGCAAATCAGGGTACATTATTTTCATAGTGGATATTATTGATTTTTGGCATACTGTAATGCCATTTGCCACATATGTGGTTGTACCGTATTTTTGGAAGGTGCGAAGGAGATAATGTGTACTAATCAGGTGAATGGGACACACACATATACTTACAAACTTGTTTAACTGTATCTTATTCCCTCAATTCGTAAATTTTATGGCTATTGTTAAACTATCTGCTTCATTTCTCACCTACAACATGGGGGAAAATTCACTAAGGTGTACTTAGTGACCTGGGGATTAATTTAAAAAATGTATTTGGTTGTTTATGGTTGTATGATTTGCCACTATTCGTGAAAGGTGGAGAGGCTATGCAACTTTTGGATGTATTTGCTTTCTCATAAGAGGTGTGTTGGATTGGATAGATTAAAACAGTATTTGAACGTCCTCACAAAAATCCCAGATGAACCCAGACTTGACTTTTTTACCTGCTGCATATCCTAACTGTTACATTTTAAAGAACTAAAATAGTTTCTGAACTGTCTTCCAGAGAGATGCAAATAAGCACTCAGACTGTGTTTAACAAATCCTAAAGTTACACTGTCAGTTATTGTGATGTTTGCCTACAGGCAAATTAAAAGTAGATATCTTCGGTGCAGTTCTGAAGGAGACATTCATTCAGCATCGAGATCTGCTCTTGATGTGAGTTAAACAGTTGTGGCTCACAGTTATGCTGTCTCCAAATTCATTCTGTTGAGACTGACCTTAAGATAATGTAAAAAAGCAATTAGTTTTAAACAGTAGGAGTGCCATCAGTGTGAAAGAAACAAATTACACGGTGGGTGATATTTTTAGTGATTTTTAAGCAGATTATTAAAAATGAAATCTGTACTAAAAGCTATGAGTGTTAATTTTAAAACTGACACAGAGCAATGCATTTATTTCAAAGTGCTACAACTCCCTAAATGACAATCCAAGCCCGTTTCTATGTCTGGCTGAAAGGTGGTCTGGCTCATTAAACCACATCACAACTCCCCTGAATAATCAAGCCAAACATTTTTTACACATGATTTGTTAAGTTCTACTCCTTTGCCTTGTAATTCAATATTTCAGCAAATATTTATAATGCACATATCATGAGCCAAGACTGTGCTTGACTTTGAAACTGTTTTTTATAAACCTAAGCTAAACCGTGAACTGTTTTTTTTAAAAAATACAGGTTTATATGCATATATACACACAAACATACATTTATAGCTTAATAATATTTTTCATTAAAATAATTTTTTAGTTCTTGTTGACTACTTTCAGTTAGAAATAGCAAAATATTATTCTACTCCTTTGAAATTGAAAAGTAGTAAAACAATGGTTAAAATAGGCAGAATTTTTAAATTTAAAAATCAAACTTGCTGTCTGTATCACAGTCATTTATCAATATCCAGGTTTCTTTTGCCGAGGAAGAAATGACCTTAACCTTTTGAGTTAGATTACTATTTTAAGCTCATATTCATGAAACTTAGATGCATGCTGATCTTCGTACAGATGGGTCTCCCGATTGAAGTTCTGAAATGATGCAGAAACTACAGAAAGTACATTTTGTAGAATCAATGTACATTCCAATGCAGTTCAGTGATAAATTAAAATACAAGAATGATGCAAATGATAACAATGACCAAGAATTACTGCACACTTGCTCACTACCAGGAACTGTTCTAAAGTGCATTAACATCTGCTCAGTTCAATTATCACAACTACCTAAGAAGGTTGATACTGTCATTATCCTCAGTTTTCAAACATGGAAACCGAGGCACAGAGAAGTTAACTTCTCTCAAGTGCATCTGACCAGCGACTGAGGTGTGTGTAGATGACCTTGGCAGCCAGTTTCCGAGTCCCCATGTCTTACCACTGCCTTCTGTGGCTGAATATTAAGGGTGATCTTTCTTATCAGTATACTCAGTATAATTTGGTTAAAATACACGCAGTCAAAAATCTTAGTCAAGGCAGCTACAATATGCTTATAATTTGATTTAAATATGCATATTTTATAATACATGCAATGTGATTAAATTATGTAGAGTCAAATAATCTTAATATAGAAAGCTGTTTTCAGGGTCCAACAATTTAGCCAGGTACTTAAATGTTTCTACATCTTTCTCCCTCATCCCTCGAACAGATGATTGAGTTAGGGTTGAGCATCCCACTTGCCTCTGTGGCTGAAATGGCACATTTCTGTCCCAACTATTAGCATAGTCTATTTTATAGTGATTACAAATGATGATCCACAAAGCTTATCTGAATAAATCAATATCATCAAGTTATGCTGTTGGAATAATTTTGTGCATAAATATTCTGACTTGCCTAATAATAGTATAATTCATACTGTTAATGAAAATGATATTAGTGAATAAATATTAATATCCTTAAGAGACATTATGGAACTCAGAGGAGAGCAGTCCTAATTTACTCAATTTTCAAAGTCATTTGAAATTAGGAAAATTATGTAAATAAAATATTTCTGTTTAATGTGCATCACAATCACATATACCTTTTGACTTAAGTTTTTGATTAAGCACTTAATCATCTCTCTGTGCCTCAATTTCCTCATGTGTAAAATGTTTGGAACAGTGTATTACATACCATAAACACTGTAAAAGTGATGGTTTAGGAAAAAAATTCTCTAAGGGTCAATAAAAATTATGACCTAGTCTTTGTACTTAATTGGCACAGAATAGCCATTTGATGATGGTCTTTACGTTACCCTGTAATTTTAGGGGGTTTATATGTCGTAAGCACAGATTTTTGACTCTCAAATGTCATTATGATATACTATATTTTTTATATATTTTCTTTCTAAACCATAAAATAACCTTAGAGCATCAGACCCCAGCTTTTTGGGGACATAACCACAGTATTCTATTGTGTCATCACTGTACCAAATAATTTTTTTTCAGAATATGCACAATACAGAGTTGAAGATTCTATATCAAAATGATCAGCTGTGATGAGTCTGAGCTACAAGCCTTTTTCGCAAATAATATTTTGTTATCTGGTGAATTTACATTAGACCATGGCTGCCAACTTAAAATCCCTTTCTTTAAAGGATGCAATGTTGCATAATTAGTGTGCCGTTGCAGTCAGGATGCTTGTACCCTTTGTTTTAATCCTGGTATAGAATGCAACAGGCTATCAGAGTTGGAAGGAACCTCTGAGACCATCTAATTCAACTTGTTCATAATATAGATCAGAAAACAGCCTCTGTCAGATTCAATGTCACACAGCAAGTTACTTGTCCATTAGAATCTCAGAAATGTTTCATTTTTAAAAATGACTATCTCAGTTATTTTCTGCATAACAGGTAGCAATAGATAACAAAGTAGCTAAAAACAGTAACAATTTATTTTTTCTGATGATTCTTTGCATTGACATAGCAGGCCTCTGCTCCACATGGTTCGGATTGGGGTTACTCCAGTCATTGAAGAGTTTGGCTGGGACACCTAAGTTGGGGCACCTCAGTATTTCTCTACCTGGACTCTTTTTTCATATGTTATCTCATCCTCCACAGTCTCTCCGTGTGGCCTCCCTCTCTAGCAGGATATTCTGGGCCTGCAATGACATATGTTTCAGCCGTAACTCAACGCAGTGTTCCTTACGTGAAGCACAAATTATTGTCCCCAGAGCTTGTCTGAGTAAATCGACATCAGGAAATTATGTTGTTGGGATTATTTCCTTACAGCATAGTGGATGGGTTCCAAAAGGCTGAATAGTTGGGTTCTAAGCTACTTAGTTATTCTCTTGGGAGCATCCCAAGATAATAAGCACCAACGTGTGGAAGTGCTTATCTAACCTGTACTTGGATCATACTTGTGACTCTCTTTTGGTTGCAGCAAATCTATGGCTAAACCGAGAACAAATGTGAGAGCACGCCAGATTAGGCTGTGAGTTATGGAAGACGCAGTTCATTTGGAGCATCAGTGTGCCTGTCTACCAAACTGGCAGGGAATTTATGTGGTCAAGGTCAAGGAGCAAGTTGCAATATGCAACACATAATTTGATGCCACTTTAATTAATTGATTTTTTTTTCATTACTTCAGTATACTGTGCACTGTTATGGGTCTATGATTGGATCGGGGGAAAGCTGACACTTTCCAGAATTTGATGAGCCATGGGAATGTTCACATCGGTTTTGGCAACCACTGTTTCTTTATTTCAGATAGTGAGATTGTACTAGAGCCAGGTACCTCTCAAGTCTTTGACCATAAGACTAGCACAGATCCAACATATTTAATAAAAAGTGAAGGCATGTGAATACTATTTTGGATATGATTCACTAATAAAAAGAGCAAGACTTCAGTATTAACCTTTTATTGGAATGAAATTATTCTGACTTGACCATACACTAAACCGCCTACAGCCTGTCACTTAGAAGGAAAAAACAAAGTGCCACCACTGAACTGCTGGCCTTCTAACAAATATCACTTATTAGCATTCACAATAAAGGTAAGCATGAATCAACCATGAAACTGTACCCTATGTAAGGTTTCTGTTAGCTTCTCTCAAGTTTTGACACACACCTGTGTCACTGACAGCTAGTATGCAAATTACCTAAAAGCTCCATTAGGCTAGTCTAGGCAAGGGAAGCCCATCTGTTCTGTGACACTTTCCCTTTTAGATCCTCATGTGGGAATATGTCCTTGAAACACCCAGATGGATGAATTTGCGCCAGTGTCTGCCACCACCAACCTTGGGGGAAGTTGTCACTTCTGCTTGTTTTATTGCCGTTAATATTTGATGCCCTCTTCCTTCAGATGCCAAAGAATAAAATTTTAAATCTAAAACTTCAAAGGGTGGTGAAGGATTTTAAATTCCCAATAAAAAGGACATATTACTTTTTAAGCACAAGAAAATGGAACATCATGATCCCTCTGTTTAAGAATTATGGTGTTCACTGGGTGTTTTTCAATGCTATGTGTGTGGTCTGGTGTTGACAGGAGAGAACATACAATTTCAAGTTAGCCAGTGCTTGTCAGCTGTTGCTGATAGCTGTTGGAAGGTTTTACAAAAGATCAGGGCATGGTGATATTTTAGCAAGTTGCCTATTAAGGACATTTACTGGAAATGACTTTATGATTCCTATCCCTTTCTTCAAAAAAAAAAAAAAAAAAGTCAACACAATCACATGTAAGCAATTAAAAAAGGAAATTCAACCCCCTTTTTTTTTTTTTGGTGGTTTTATGAGTAAACTCAAGTCTCTTGCCCATCTCAGGTTGAAATCCCCAGAGAAAAGGTAGAAGTGGCAGTAACAAAATCAGAAGAGCAGCTATCCCTTTGATAATTGACATCTGTTCATCATAAACAGACTTCTTTCCTGCCATTCATCTGGCCTTGCAGAAAGATCTACTCATATTTCACTCTAAATGAAGGTAAGGTGGCATAAAAGTCATGGCAATCTCACCTCCTGGGTAAAGAAAACATTACAAATCAGAAAATCGCTTTTAGAAACATACAATAACTTGTAATCTGGAACGAGGAAGATAGATATTTCCTCTTTTGACAAATCCTCAAGTCTATAGCCAAGAAGGTGTGAGAATATCTGACATGTTAAGACAAGACAGAAATGATGTTTTGATCATTTTGGCACTAAAATGGTTCATGATTTTATCAGATTAGAGCCTGTTTTCCATTTTTCAGGAAATGGTCCAAAAGACATACTGTTTTATTGACAGGACTTCCAAACTAGTTATTATTTGCTAATAATGTTGTGTTAAAAGTCTGAGCAGAGTGTCTTGCCAGAGAGAGAGCGCGTGAAACTTTTATGTCCAACGGTGTTTGGATGAGCAAGATAATTATACCCTTGTCCACAGCAGATGCTCTGTTCTTCGCTTTGGCAGTTTCCCTGTTCAGTGTGCAAATAATTTTCTCTGCTAAAATTGGTAGCTATGTGCTACAAATATATTTCTTTTCCAGCAAAGAATGGATCTTTTCCATCACCACTCACAAATAGCAACTGAATTGACTGGAGTTTTGTTTCAAACACATACGCAAAACTGATGTGAAACAGAAAGAAACTCATAGGAAAACCCCATGTCTATCAAAGCGTGTGAATAAAATAAGTTATTCACTAAAATAGTTGAAAAACTGCGTTGTAGCAATGATTTGAACTTATTTAAATCAAGATTTTTGAAAAAGTCAATGTTGATAGTCAAATAGTTTTAAAATTCAAATGTGCATTTAGTCAGTTTGCAATGAAGACGCCTACTTACATGTATTATAAAAATCTTATGAGCTCTCTTAGCCCCTGTATTTCTGTAACAGGCAAAATTCACTTTGTACATATATAGTGAGACCAAAAATAAGGAGCTCATGTTCTTCTTCAGTTTTGACAGTCATGTATGACTATGCTTGAAATGGATGAGTGTATTCTCTCTGGCCAACGATGAACAAATACATTTCCGTAAGCCACTACGCTTGCTTTTAGGGTAGCCCAGGTGCTCTGGTTGTGTCTGTAAGCAGTGTGCTGGCAGGTGCTTTGGCAGAGAGCTGCAGAAGGGGAAAGATGGAGAAGTATATTTATTATAGTTCCCTTTTTTGTTCTTACCACAGCCCCAGAAGCATGAAGGCAAGGAGAACCACTCCTCAAGTTGCCATGTTTTCATAGATACATAAGGCAACATACACTTATCTAATAAAACTAATAACATAATTGGGGGTTAGGTTGATGAATTATCCCTGAATCTCCCAACAATAATTATTGTTGACTAGACTTTTATGGTAAAATTCACCTTCCAGCAAAAGGTTCATTAAGTGCCAACTGAAAGATTTTGTTCCAAGTATGCGTATGTAAGTGCTGAGAATCAGAGGTGTGACTGACTGCACGGCCTGTCCTCAACTCTTCAGCATGCCCAGGGTAGAAATACCTACTGACGGGCAAAGTATTTATCACCAGCAGGGACATGCGAAAAATGTCCCCTAGAACCTTAAGCAGGGCGGAGAGAAATCTGTCTATGATAAAGGTTTCTCAGAGGAGGTAAAATCTGAATCCCACCTTCAGGATGAATAGGTCTGGCTACTGAAGAACCAGTAGGAGGGCCTTTCATAGCGAGCAACAGCAGGAATCAGGAGGCAGTAGACTGCTCAGTTTCAAATGGCTTTTTCAGAGCATGCTCAAATACCACTATTAGGATAGATGGCACTGAGGAGAGTAGTAGGGGCCCTGTTTAGAAATTAACATTATTTCTCTTCTCTCATAAGAAAAAGAGTTGCAGCGGAAAAGCCAGGAGAAGTACAGTGTAGTTTTGATAGGAATACCAGACTGTGATGTGTATGTATCTACTAATAAGAATTTAATAACTCAAATATTTAGAAACATAGTTCTAGTTTTATTTGATAGTTACATTGGTGTCGCAAGAGAATATCAAACATGGTAGGATAAACAATGGTGTAGCAGGATGCTAGGTATATGTAGGGTGCAGTAAGGTTAGTAATAACTTTTACCCACATCGTACTTAGGAGGTCCTTTTCCTCTTGGATCCTCAGTGCTGGCTTTCCATTTCTGTTTCTAGATGAAGAAGATTGAATGTCCAATGGCCATCCACAGAGCTTAATCACTGTTTAAAATGTTGTATCAAGGTTATGAATAACTGAGTAGATCCCATGTGAAACTGGGAACTTCCTTTTCTGTAGGAAAATCAGTGCCTGCCTCAGGGATGTGGTCCTTATTCTCTTTTTCTTCCTTTCACTTAACCTGTTCCCTTACTGGCTGCCGGTCTCTCCCTGCCTTTCTGATTACACATGGACACGTCTATGCTTCCACTCTCTCCTTTCGGAATGTGCTTAAACACACTTAGTAAAAACAATCAGTTTTTGGGATATTATTTTCTCCCTGTGCCAGGAGTCTTTTAAGGTTTTAGGATGAAGCATTATTGACAGGTAACTTGCATCGATTTCTAATCACTGTTGAATGATCCCTGTGGTTTCTGTGTTTATTCTTATACCTGATCACATTTGATAATGAAGGTGGTGCAAAACCAAGCCTTAAACTATAATCAAGTAAAGGGAATCTGCTTGGTTAACAAGTTTTATAAAATATTTGTTGGAAAATACATCTATCCCATGAGATAGGCCACAGTCAAAGGACCACCAACCTCATTAACATGCGCGTAGCTGTCTGCTTCTTACTGCACTTTCATTCTCTAAAAATAACCACCAAGGTCTTTTTGTAAAAATAAGTGAGTTAGAACCAAAAACAAAGGAACATCATTCTTCTCCAAATAATTTAATTACTCTGAAATGCTCTTTCGTGAAAAATAGTTTCTAGCATCTTCCATTTTCTTGCTATTTATCCATACTTCGAATTACTTCATTCATTAGTTCTGACAAGAGATTGTATTTGTATCACTGCCTGACAGATGTGTTACATGTTTCAGCCTTAAAATATTCCACTCTGAGCTCAGTTCTGCATACCTGGGTGATAATGTTAAATCAGCCCCACGACACACTGCTGTCATCATGCCAAATAACGCAGGGAAAAATGATAAGGGTATAAAGAGATCAATAAGGCAAGAAAATCTGTGCTTTCAAAAGTAAGGCAAAATATGAGAAAGACTATCAGTCAAGCATCAGGGCATAAATAAAGCAAGAATATGCCATGTTTGGGGCACCATGATGCTACAGTGAGCCATTATCCCATGAGTAGTAAATTTCTCTCACGTTTGCCTAACTCCTTTAATATAGGTCATACTAAAATATAGCCATAAGATTCACTGACACATTGATCAGTCTAGCATTGCTCTTCCTTCTCCCTTAATAGAATAAAATAAGGACATGGTTGATAAATGCTGAGAAGGACAATTCCCAGACCATTTAGATGTAAGTGGTCACACTGGAGTGTTCTCCCGGTGTAAGAAAGATTTATATTACTCACATCTTTGTAAATATGAATAATGCAAATACATATCTGCCCATCGGGTTGATATTACTCAATAGGGCCCTCATAAGTGCCCACTTTTGTTGGATTTTTAGACAGAAAACAAGCAAACTGTAGAAACTGGCAATTTGGAAATTAAATCTTTTATTGAGTAGTAGGTACTCAGGCGTGCATCAGAAAGCAATCATTTTTCAGCAAAGAGCATTGTATTATTACAAATTAGCAACAATAAATGAAATAGCTTGCAGACACAAGACAGTAAATTTTACAAACATTTGAAAATGGGAATTTATTTTTTTGTGCTAATGGTCAGTCTAAGGAAGGTGATCTGCAGACAGTGAAGAGAATTTCAGGATTGCTTTTATTAACATGGGGATGAAGTGTGAAAATTAATTTTTGTCGTGGGAAGATAAAGCTTAAGGCTGCATGTGGGATAGATTAGAGTACTTGGAGCTTGGGAACAGGAAATACAGCTTGGAGACAGTTACATTAATCCATATGTGAAGTGAAGGGCTCCTAGACAAGAATAGAAATAGCAGAATGGATGGAAAAGACAGATGTGGGAGACACTGAGAATGCAGCATAGGCAGGACTTGGTGCTGGGATGAGACTCATTCATGTCAGTGAAATAAAAAAATAATACATATCCAGATGTTAAATTATCAATATACTGTAGATCTGTGGAAAATGATTGCTAACTTCAAGTGAATATTCAAGGCATAGCGTAGGATGAAATTTTCATACCATGACACAATACTTGGAAGTGCCCTTCAGCATGAAGGGCCATCAGGAAAAGTGTCCAGAAAAAGGCATGAAGGGGCATTGGCTAAAAGCATGTTTGTAGACAGAAGGAACAAGTGGGAACACACAGGAAAAGCAAGACCTCTGACTCATTCGTGCAGACTATTCAGAGTTGAACATCTGTTGCTTTCAGCTTTCCGGGTGCTTTCCCTTTTTACCTTAAATCATTTAGCTCTAGCACATGAGATATTTACATCTGAAAATGGGATATAACCTCTTGGTACAACAGAGAGGTAGGATTTTCAGATCACCTGTGGGTATGGGGGAGAGAGAGGTGGGGGGTGGCTGGAAAGGTGGGTTCATGATGGCAGGTTTGCCCAGAGCCTGATAAAATTTAGGCTTTAGGGTCCCTTGTTTTTCCCAACCTCTTCTATAATCTTATATTTAATCCTGTATAATCATTTTGTATTTTTTTCCTCAAAAATGGTCAATGACCATCCAAAGTGTCTAAGATTTGGATTGCACAAGGTGCACATTCTTTCATAACTAGCAATGTGTTTATATGGTTACATCAATTTGGAAAATTTGTAAAAAAAAATACATTTTCATCACAACGGGTCCTTGCTTCTTTTCACTCTAGTTTCCCTATTTGTATTTTTTTAAATTCCAGTGGTGGTGGGTATTGTGGAATTTAGTGAAGGGTAAGTTATGTGGGAGATCCATTTATGTTGTATTGAGTGGGATATGTGTTTGTGTTATTACTAGCTGTTTTGTGGTATGGATTGTTTCCAAGAATATTCATACTGCCTGCTGTACCAATGTCTTGGGCATTGTGGCAGGAACGTTCTGGGCCAAGTCAAGGTTCTATTGTGATAAGAATGTGGTCTCTGGTGCCCAATACTGGAAGGATATGGGAAGTAGAAGAAATAATCTGAAGCCAGAAGCCAACCCTATGCAAAACTCATCCACATTTTTGTGCCCAAATTGACTATTCTAACTTTCCTGTCACCCTTATATTAAAAGAAGTTATAAGCTATTATCATTTATGATTTGTGAAGTTGAATAAAACATTTCTGAACTATCACTAGAAAAAAATGCCTATTAGCCATTAGAGGACAGACAGAATTGTCTGTCTCTAAATGATTCTCTCTAGGGAAAATAGTATGAAATTACTGTCATGTAAAGAGGCAATCAAAAAGTTTGCAGCGAAAAAGGAGACGAGATTATTTTTGAAGTGTGTCGCAGAATTAATATTATTTTCTGCATCTTTTATTTTCATGTTATCAGCTTTGTAATATTGATTATGTGCTGAAACTTTATTCTAAACAAATATCCATTTTTATAAATAATTTTATATTTATAAATTTTGTTCTTTTTTAATGAGTTTCCAAAATTGTATAAACTTAAGGCACAGCAAGACCTGAGTTTGTCTCTGGGTTCAGGGTATACCTTAATTTTCATAATCAAGCACATAATGTTAATGCCTGGCTGATCCATGCAGTCCATTTAGAGTTAAGTATCTGTTGCTTTCACCTTTTATGATGTTCTCCCTTTTTACCTTTGGTTAGCTCTACCTTATAATATCCTAATTATCTAATTATTATAATTTAGAAATATTCTACTGGTTTATATTAAGTGGAATATATTAGCATTCCTTAGTATACTATAATGTAATTCCAGTTAAGAGTGTTCCCCTTTCTGTATAGCATAGTATTTGAGAAATATATTTAAGTAGACTCTTAAAAGTGTTTCAAAGCAGAGATGTGTGGTTCATAACAAAACAACAGTGGAATATGTCCCAAAGGCAGGAATATCTGAACATGAGAGCTGTGATTGCCTGCAGGGTTTCCAGCTGACCCACTCCCTGGATGGGGAGACTGGGTCTGGGATGGGTACCCTTCTCATGGGCAAAATTCAGGAGGAGTACCCAGGCAGGATCATAAACACATTCAGCGTCCTGAATGTGTTATTCCACTTAGAGCAATTTGAGAATATAAACTACCTCATTTCAGAAAAGTATTTTCAGAAGCTATACAATCCTGTGAAATAAAGTATATAATCAGAAGTGTATAATCAGACAAGGGAAGGAATTGTTCATCATTTAGCAATACTCGATTACATTTTAGTAAAACAGATGTAATCATTATTTTTACCCCATTTCATAATGGAACACCTACGATGTGTTCTTGACTAACAGGACGATCATCCACTGGAATTTAAGCTTGTATAATCAGCAAAATTATGTGAGTTTATTTATTTTTCTAGTTTTCTCCCTTATGTCTTTACAGAAAGTGATTAGTTTTCTAGTTTTCCCCCTTGTGTTTTCATAAAAAATAATCTACATCATTAGGCAGGGATAAGGTATTGATTGGTCAGTAGAACTAGCATATCAGCTACAAACATAACTTTCTTTTTCTTTCCATTCATAAACAAGTCATTATTTGACCTGCTATGGTGTGATAAATAGTTCAAAGTAAATGGAACACACTAGGTGATGCCATTCTCAGTCTTCTAATCAAGAGAAAGTAAGTGTAGAACATACTCCTTTTTTGTTACTATCTGTGTCATTGCAAAAAAAAAAAATGTGAATTGGATCCAAGATAGAAACTGGTGGCCAAGATTAGGGGTGTCTATTTGTCGCTTTCTGAAATTGCTAACTAACTGACTATCAGAAGCCTTCGTACTGAATGAAATTAATGACCAGTGGAATCCAAATAAATAAAGGAAATGTGCCTTTGCACATAGCATAGCCAGATTCAGGATGAATAGACAGTCAATGTTGCAGAATATTGTAATACTCCAAAAAGTGCTTCTTGGCCACGGGTGGTGTGATAGAATCTCACTCTTCTGCAAGACTAAATTGAGAGGATTTAGGCATTAAGAAAGAGCTCTGTCTCTGTGGTGTAGTGTATACCTTGAGAATCTTTGCTTTCCTCTGCTGAAATAAGAATATAACTCTAGAAGTTTCCTGTTTTCATTGGGTAAAACATATTCCTTTGCTAAAAAAGTCTTACATATGAGTCAACTGATAGACCTTAATTCATTTGAATACAAGTCACCATGCTAATAGCAAAGTCCTATGTTGTTGGTCCTTCTCTCATTTTATTTTTATCTTGTATTATTACTAAAGCAGTTTTCTCCAATTACTGCAAACCACAAGAAAAGGCAATAAGGTCAATTGCATGTATTGTCTTTGAAAACTCTAGTTATAAAACTAGACGAATCTATCATTCTGTTCATTGTGATACTGAAAACTGTCACTCTGGGTAGTAAAATGTGTTTTTTTTATTATAAAGAATATAGTTTACAGAAAAATAACGACATTCTCAGAAGAGTTAGCATTGGACACAGGTGCCATTTTTTTCCCCTATGCTCTATGCTTGATCTTAGCCAAAAGTCCAAGAAGCAACCTCCTATACTTTTAATAGAGGTAAGTATAGGCCACATTTCAGTATACCAACTTTATCTATTTATCTTTTCTTTGTTTTCTATCCTGTGATGGTGCTGAGAACTCTGTATTAACCCCATGTGTAAACTGCTCTACTTTCGTTACCTTAGGACTTCAAGGAGTAATTGTCACTGGATATATTTTAATATTTAAAAGATTTTCTTGTAATAACATCTATTATATTATCATTGAATTTATCTTATGAATTTTAATTTCCTGTTTTACTTTACATGTATTATAGTGGAGGTTAAATTTTTATCATTTATCTGAGAATTAGAAATCGTTGGTCTTTGTTATATTATCATAACATTTCTCTAACTAGATCTCTTCTTCAGGTCAAAATTCTGGATGGATATTCTTAATACCAGCAGCCTTAGGAAGTTGATCTATAGATAGAAACATTTTCTCTGCTTACAAAACTTAGTAATATGGTAATATAATGAGCTGTAATTCCAGGCTGCTTTGCTGCAGTGTACATGCTTGGTAAACTTAGGCAGATCAATTTATCCATTATTTACCAAAGTGTTGGATTCCATATGATGTTGGCTATGGGTAGAAGGGGAGAGTGATATATATGTAAGTGTGTGTGTAAGTTAATATGTAATTCTCACTTGTTAAAGTCTTGAACTTCACAAGCTTTCTTTAGACCCATTGCTGAATGTAAGGAATACTTACACCACTATAAACATGATTTCAAGAAGGCAGTTTGTATCATTACTGTTGTAGTTTATGCAATACTTTCTGCATTGGTGATGGACACTGTCTCCGTTGAGCTTCTTACATTTGGCGTCTCTGTTTTCATTCTGCTTAAGATGTGATCGACTTTATGCATTAATGATCTGCCCCTTAAGGCTTAAAGTAGCCCCTGAATATTTGTAAAAAAAAAAAAGAAAAGAAAAGAAATGATGATAGTAAAGATACATTAATTGTGGGGAATTCTCTGTTGGCTGGTAAATAAGGAGGTTCACTTTGAGTTCCACCTTTCTTCAAGAAATTTTCATGTTTCCTGTACTATTCCTCTGTTATGTCATGGAATCTTACCAATCCAGCCTGTACATTCTGCCCACACAGTCTCTCGTGGTGCTTTCTGGTCCTAACAGCTGAGCCAGGGCCATCAATAAATCTTATTCTTTTCCCCCAAGTTATTCCTTGTTGCTTCTTTACTATCCATTCATGTAATAATTCCATTCATCTCTGTATAAGTTTAGGATGTTGGCCAATTGCATAGCATTTCACCTAAGGTCACATCCTGATGAGATGTGGTGGGATCCTACAGCTGGCTAGGACCACTTGTGAGAGATGATGGTTAAATTCTCAGAAATGACATGACTTAGTTAGACTGCTTAAAGGTAAAAATCAGAGGTGTACTTACATTTAAAAAAAATCAGCATAGCTATAAATCAGGGCTTTTTCCCTTTTTTTTTTTCTTTTCTCTCAGAGTTTTAGAATACTTGCATACCACTAATTGCGAGTAGTTTTCTGTTTTGATTCCTCACTCCTTCATTTTGCCTTTTAGTACATAGAACAAGCACTGAGGCTTCTTTAGGGGAAGCAAAGAAATGGTCATCTTAGAACACTCTTTATTTTTGTGATTGTATTTTAGAAAAGGCTGTTATTACTATTTGCCAAGTTTTACGTAGTATTCTTCAACCAAAGCAAAACAATAAAACAAAAGCATCCTCTGAATACTGGAGATGCGTAGAAAGTACTTTGGAATGTACAAACCTATTACTGTCCCATTCTTAAACTATGGACTATTTGCTTTGGCTACCCTGGAGCATCTATCTTATGACTTGTTAGAAATTAGGGAGATGATTAAACTGAAAAAAAGCAATTTAAGCCATTGTTTGCCCACAAAATATTCTTGGAGGGGAGCAATTTTTTAAAAATCTAATTATTTTTAGTGTTAAGAGCCATGAAATTAGTATAGTTTATTTTCTGTATATAAAACTCCTTTTAATTAAGTGCGTGGATATTTAGTAGTTGGTGTTATTTAAACTATAAGTTTTTGCCACTGACAGTAAGATGTATCTTATTTTAATGAGTACTTTTACAACTTTTAGATATTTCTCAGAATCTGTATATTCTAAGAATGACTTCCCTTATAAAAGTTTATGTTTATCTTAAAAAATTCTTCTGAGAGTCTTGTCATCAGCTTATCTGAGGACATTCTAGCTACTATCAGTAGCTACTATCAGTAGCTAGAATAGTACTAACTAAACCTAATGTCCCATTGAAGAAGGGCATTCTTTGACTTATAATCTAGATAGTTTCATTTTTGACAAGCATCAGTGGACTTTTTACTTTGTATCATGAGATTTTAAACCAGGCAAGCCAGAGTAGGCTAGTACAGTTCACAAACCAATATGCCTGTTACCCAAAAGAACATTACTGTTAATGAAAACAATGGATATTGTAACAATGCTTTAGGATTTACGTGATAATAACTAGCACCTATAGAATGCTGTGGCCAGGTTTTATTTTCAGTGCTTTACATACAATCACCCATTTGAAATGTTTAACAGTGTTCTGAGGTAGTTATTATTTCCATTTTTTTCAGATGAGGAGACTGAGGCAAAAGAGGTTAGGTAATTTTCTCTGAGATCAAACAGGCAATAGCGGTAAAGCAAGATTTAAGCCTGGGCTGCACATCTTCAGGATCTATGCTCTTAGCCACTGTACAATAACAATAATGTTCCTTTCTTCTTACCAGTCAAGGGCAAATGCTCTTTAACTGCCATTCTCTGAAGCTCAATTACTTCTTTTAAAAAGGACAATAGCAATCTGGAGAAGAAAAAGCAGGACTGTCTTATTACTGGGGATAGTTCCTTCTCTTAGGTAGAATATCACCAGACCAAAAAAAAAAAAAACAAAAAAAAAACTCCAGTAATAATCACACAAAAAAGAAAGATGCATGCGGAATTGGATGTGCCTATATTCTTTTCAGAAATTCTCTAAGTTTTGAGGTGGATTAACCTAAAATATACTGAAAATGGGAGTCCTCATAGAGGTTTATAATTATGAGAAATAGAAGTTAGAATGTGTAAATATTTTATGTTCCTGATTATAAAAATTATAATAAATCATATCAATTGCCTAACATTCATTTTATCATGAGGCACGTTTTTCTTAACCTCAAACATTTATTTATTCTCATAGTTATTACCTGACAGCCCAAAACATAATAAATTTTGAAAATGTATTTATAGAAAATTATCTGTGCAAGTGCCCATTTCAGTTTTTATAATGAAGCAATTACTTTGCATGCATTCATTTCTGTCACATTTTTGATCTGTGCTCTAACGTTGTCTTCTTGAGGAAATTATGTTTTATAGTTCAAATTTCTTAGATTTAGGATTTTAAAGGCCTAGGTTCTGTTCACATTTAATTTTGCAACATCAATAAAATACGAATGAATTGGCTAATAAAAACAAAACTATTTCATGTCACGGAATATAGGTTATTGTTTATGAAATTGCTGAATCGCCCTGGTAATTCACTGTAAGAAAACTTCCTCCTTTTGTGCCTTGGTCCTCTTTAGACAGAAATAAAATTGTTAAAATATATGTTACATGGAGGGTAGTTGCGGGTGGGGAAGGGTTCTCTTTTGGGATGGCAGGTAAAGTAGATTATATGGTATTGAAAACACCAAGTGGCCCAGGCAGGAAGCTTGTCTGCCAAAGAGAGAAACATTTACTCTGTACCTACAGCTAATCTTAACTTTTATCTTTTCTTTGTATTTAGCAGTTTTATAATTTAGATGAAAGTTTGGTTATTGGTTAAAAAAATAAAATATACCTTTCCCCTCAAATTATATTTTTACTTCCTACAAATCTTTTAATAATGTGCATGTTTGGTCAGGGGAGGTATCCATTGAAAGAGGGGTTTTATATGACAAAATATAAACCTACTTTTTGAGTGTAGGAGGAAGCTTGAACATGGTTTTGACTAACAGGAGATTAATTACATTTTAAGAAATTCCTGTAAATAGTAGCATAGCATCGAAAATATTATTTCATCAGCACATAGTATGGGAGATTATAACTTGTAACTATAAGAATGATAAATATTAGCATTGTCCAGTAGACTTTCTGTGATGATGAGAATGTTTTATGTCTACCTGTCAAATACAGCAGTCAATACCCATGTATGTTTTTCAGCATTTTTTTTTTTTTTGAGACGGGAGTCTCACTCTGTTGCCAGGCTGTGGTGCATGGCGCAATCTCGGCTCACTGCAACCCTTCCTGGGCTCAAGCAATTCTCCTGCCTCAGCCTCCCGAGTAGCTGGGACTACAGGTGCGTGCCACCACGCCCGGCTAATTTTTATATTTTTTGGTAGACACGATGTTTCACCATGCTGGCCAAGATGATCTCGATCTCTTGACCTCATGATCCGCCCATCTCAGCCTCCCAAAGTGCTGGGATTACATGCATGAGCCACTGCGCCTGGCCTGTTTTTCAGCATTTTAAATGTAACTAGTGCAACTGAGGAAATACATTTTTAAATTTTAATTAATTTTAATTAATTACATGTGAATTTAAATAGCTGCATGCAGCTAGTGACTGTCAGATTGGACTGTACATATCTAGATTTAAACCTGGAGTTAACTGAAGTGAAGACTGCCTAGCTTCAGGTCCTGGGTGTAATGCTGAGCAGCTGAACAACCTTGAAAAGTCACTTAACCTCCCTAAGTCTCAGTATTCTCTTCTTCAACATGGAGATAATAATAGTCCTTACCTCCAAGAGTTCTGAGATCAGGAAATACATCAATGAGCATAAAGCTTTTAGAATTGTGCCTGGAATATAATGCATGCTCAATAGACTTCGGCTATTGCTATTCTTATTTTATAATCTTTTGTAGATATTGATGAAGTAGAAACTGAAAAGATATGGAAATGAAATAGCTCTAAAGTAATAAAAGGAAAATGTTGTGAACGGGTATAATGTTAGGTGATCCTTGAGCAATATGTGGGATTTGGATAAATAGAAAGTAATTACAGGTTGACCACACATCCTGATTTGCTTCAGACAATCTCAATTATTCCTTGTGTCTTGGTTTAATTACTAATATCCCCCTCTTTTGCTCTCAAATATGTCCCAGTCTGGAAGATAAATTTTAAGTCACTGTAGAATCAGATACAGGAGTATAACCCAGACATTCCAGGTGCAGGAAAGATAACATATCAAGGTATAGATGCAGATGTGACTACGGTGTGGTTTGCATGGAGAGTACCAGAGTGTAGAAGGAAACGGGGGTACGTTTAGGCTGGACACATCGTGGAGCTGGGATGAGAACTGGCATAAGGATGTTAGATTGGATTGTATATGCTATTTATGCTATTACTGAATTGCTTCTCGTCAACATAGATTCACTTTCAGAGAAGCCAAGTTCTCATTTAACTAGACAAAAATATTTGGCGTAT